>NW_003314303.1:1375507-1503511 GCF_000143415.4 Selaginella moellendorffii | reverse complement strand
GGTGAACACCCTCTAGACTTGGAAAAACAAAGTGTTTGCTATGGAACTGAAAGGAAACCTAAAAAATGGAGATAGCGATCCTATGTTGCTGGGTGCAACAATCAAGGATAGGAGCAAAAGACTAGTGGCTAAGAAAAGAGCTATGGGAATCATGGGAAAGAATCCAAATGGCAAAGTTAGGCCGAGAACACTAATATATTGGGTACTAACGGATTGTGGGAAAGGCAATGTTTCCCCAAGGGTGGATTCCCAACCGCTCCGATTTGGCGAAAGTGGATGCTCCAAAGGGGGGAGCAATAAGGTAGCCAAATAATAGGGCCGTGGGCAGCCCTAGCACCAATTATGATAACTGGAATTTAGTGCCAAAGGTGGCACGATATCGAAGAGAGGATGATGGTACCCTCAAGTAAAGAACTTCCTAGGATAGGGAAGTGGAGTTGCACCATGTGCAACGTAAGGTGTCGGAGACACCTAGGAAATTGACTCTGAGAAGTCAAAAATCAAAATTTCCAAAGTGCAAAGGTTAGGTTAATGGAATCTGAGACTACTCGAGAATGAGTAGTGGAATTGAGTTAGAGAGGGTGTCTCTAACGGGTTTCGCAAGAACCGAACCAATAAAAGGGAGCAAACCACCCTAGGTGGTCGAGGGAGTCTCTAGGTTGGAGAGACTATGTTCCTTAGAGGATGGATAAGGCATGGTGAGCCTTCGGGGTCAAACCATAGACAAATATTGGATGGGTGCCAAGGATGGAAATGGTAATACCTGCGGGTGTTACTTTATAAAAGGGTTTACTGTTCGATGAGGACATCGAACTTCGTCTAGGGGTGGTGGAGTTGTGAGACAAAAATCCCTAAGCCCCAAAGTGGAGCCAAAAGGGTGCCACGTGGTAGTGGCCGAAGCAAAAGCCAAACGAGCGTAACACGTTTGGACTAAAAGGCTCTGACTTGAAAGGTCGAGAGCAAGAGTGGAACTCCCAACAGAGTGCTCAAGGAACGAGCATGAAGTGAGCAATAAGCGAGGCTCCAAAAAGGGACCCAAAAGGACTAACGCATGACACGTGGAAGTGTCCGAGATGGAGTCCGAGATGGAGTCCGAGATGGAGTCCGAGTTGGAGTCCGAGGTGGAGTCTGAGATGGAGTCCGAGATGGACCGAGGCGGAGTCTGAGATGGAGTCCGAGATGGACCAAGATGGAGTTCGAGATGGACCCGAGATGGAGTCCGAGATGGACCTGAGATGGAGTCTGAGACGGAGTCCGAGATGGAGTCCGAGATGGACCGAGACGGAGTTTGAGATGGACCCGAGATGGAATCCGAGAAGGACCCGAGATGGAGTCTGAGGTCAAGACTGAGACCGGGACCAAGACCGAGATCGAGACTGAGACCGGGACCGGGACTGAGACCGGGACCGGGACCGAGACCAAGGCCAAGGCCGAGACCGAGCCCGAGTCCGAGTCCGAGTCTGAGTCCGAGTTTGAGTCCGAATCTGAGTTCAAGTCTGAGAGGGTGAAAGCCCAAAGCATTCGTCTCCCAGACCCTGGGGGGTTTGGTGAGCTCCAAAAGTATAGTAAGGGGGAGGACTGTAGTGGAGCCAGTTTGGCCAGGAAAGGCCAGTTTGGCCCAGGAAGGCCCGACCCAGTGTTGGGTGATGAACTGACCACTGGGAAGTCCAAGACTAGAGTGAACACGGACCAACAAGTGGGGTAGCTTGGTGAAGTGTTCAAGAGCCGGCTCTAGTTCCCCCGGGAGATTGACTGGCCAATGCTCCCAGTCCAAGTATGGGTGGCACTACTTGCTTGGATACTTAGTGTGGCTCAACGGAACCTCGCTCTAAGCCCATGGCTAGAGCACCCAAAGGTAGAAGGCGAGGAGAGTACCCATGAGGCCTGTGTAGGGCCACGGTGTTCCAAAATGTTGCCCCAAAGTCCCAGACTGTGGAAAGGAAGAGGAGTAGCCCTCTAGTGTGGTGGCAAGGGACACAGTCACACAGTGAGGAAGTCCTAGAGGACAGTTGGACTTAGTGGTCAGGCCTGTGGGCCTTGATCCAGTGGCAGTGTTGGTGAACACGACCATGGACAGAAAGGGACTTGGTGGGGACCGGAAAGGAGACATTGGGGAAGGCTATTCCCATGTCTGCAGGCATTCTGAGGTTGTTATGGAGTGGATCTGGGATAGCCACTCATGGATGGATGGCCTAATCTTTGAGAGACAGGATTGTAATGTAGGTGGTGTTGGACCACTGATGTGACCAAGGTGAATGGGCATGGCCTAGCGTAACGGGCTAGTATGTCAGTGGTACCTTGGGGTGTCGGTCATGGGATCGGACACATGGAGCACTTGGACCAAGTGCAAAAGTTGAGTGGTGTGGATGCCATTCGCGGGGCTAGCAAGCCCCAAGTTCTGAATGGGACTTATGGAGGTTGTGAAGGAGACTCCTTCAAGTGGTTGGAGGTGCGGTTAAGTGACTAAAGTAGAATGGAAAAATTAATCGCTTACAAAACCAAAAACCAAAAACCCCTTCACTACTATGCATTTTCGTGAAAAAGGTTTAGGGTTTAAGGTTTTAGAGTAATATTTGAGCTTCATTTTGATCGGCAACTCTGTGCATCTTTAAGTAGATGCCCAAATGAGCAGCCCATTGATAAAAAAAAGCTTAGAAAAGGACTATTGACTAAAAAACCTCATTAGACATCCTTTTTCACCATTATGTCTTAAAACAAAAGTAGCCTTCCTATCTATATAACTGAGGATCTTACTTATTTGGACACATGAAATGTAGGTTAGTGGCAAATCTCTAGCTCCCTTCCAACACTACCACCCCACCTTCCAACAAGCTCTATGAAATGCCCTCATCCTAAATCAAACTTATCTTTTTGTTTTAACTAAATTACATTCTTTTGAACATTTTCCTTATTCGAAACAGATTTTGGACATTATTGTTGTAAAGGGATATTTTAACCTCAGCACGAGGCTATTTTTACCAATGACTATGTCAAGAACATCAAGTTTGTTTTGTGAAGGCTTTTCAACATTGTTATTGTTCACTACAGTAGTTAGCCATTTTCTACGCCACCCAAAGGGATTTCCCAACTTAAAAGACTCCAAAAACACAATTACACATAGAAGCAGTTATATCTCTTTTGTTCTTACTATTTGTTTTAACAAATAACCATTAAGTATGTTGAGGAAATTACATTCTTTTAAATATTTTCCTTGTTCAAAATAGTCCTTAGATATTATCTACAGTACAAGAGGATATTTTAACTTAAAAAATTACGCATAAAAGAGGTTATTTTTACCTATGACTATGTCAAGAATATCAGGTTTGTTTTGTAAAGGTTTTTCAACATCATTCAATAAGCTAATGGGAAATAGTAATTGGTATTTGGGTATCTACAGTACATGTCATTGGTCATACCAACAACATCCTATTACTTCAACAGATTTTTAAGTTTTCTAAGTTTTTCTAGCCTTGTAGACCTTCTAGTGCTAGTAGGAAACTCACTGTCTCCCAAAATTCTTCGTGTCATTGTTGACCACTGCAAATGACTGGGCTTGTCATCGTCAAAGTTGCTTAGAATTTATTCCAAAACTTGCTTCAATTGCTACATATGCTTTTTCATAGTTTGCTTCTTATTTTCATCCATGAAATCCATGGCACGCAACAGGTTATCTGTAATGTTAGTTATACTAAGCAGTGCTAGTGTTGATAAGAGGTCTTCAATAAGATTGAATGGTAAATGATGCTTGACCACCTCAAGGTATAAGAGCATTTTAAAAACATCTGTAAAGCTAAAAACATTAAAACAAAGCCATTCTGAATACCATTAAAGTCTTTGTTTTCCCCTTCTCATAGCAACAATTCAATAATAGCTTGATTACCTATTGTACAAGCCACAACCAAAGGTACTCTACCAATGTCACTTATGTTGTTAAAATTTGATACTCTAGAAATAATTTCTTTGACCTTTGCTTTCTAACACTTTGTGATTGCATCACACAACATGCTTGAAATGACCATTTTCCTTAACATTTAATACCCTAGCTGAATGGTTGAAAGAATAATCTATATAACCCCTATGGTTTAGGGTTAGGGTGGTGCAAACCCTAGGGTTTAGGGTAATTTCAAAGGTTGTATAAACACTAAACTATTTTTTGTAGGGGTTTTATTTTATTCCAATAGTTTTTAATATAATATTAATCATTCAAAACCTTAACCTTTAAACTATGAGCCCTAGGTTTTAGGCCATTCACTCAAGGTATATAATTTTAAAATATCCCTAAATAAGTATATGTATACTGATGAAATATAAACTAGGTATAGTGAGTATTGAATATGGTGTTGTGAGTGGGTTGGTTGGTAGAAAATTAG
Organism: Selaginella moellendorffii; assembly: GCF_000143415.4. Taxonomy (NCBI): domain Eukaryota; kingdom Viridiplantae; phylum Streptophyta; class Lycopodiopsida; order Selaginellales; family Selaginellaceae; genus Selaginella; species Selaginella moellendorffii. The sequence continues at coordinate 1,499,141 of NW_003314303.1, read as the reverse complement.
TTTAAATTACTCAGATTGATCATGATAGTGATTGGAATGATGTGATGTAGAAAACATTTAAAAACCATGGGATTAAAACTAAGAAATATATGAGTTCTTAGGAGTTGGCACCACCTCAAGTTGAAAATTTAATGTATGACAAATACCTAAAGTTATTGCTAGTGTGTTGTGGGGGTAAAATTACTTGCATATGGCACACAGAGAAATAAATTAAGAAAGATTTTATTCTAGATGATAACTTTCATTTAAATCTATAAATCTAATTACTTCATTGCCCCAAAACTCTGACAAATCAACTGTGGATGGAAGAAAACTATTACAAATACTCTAACAAAAGTTAAATCATACTTTATTTTATTAAAATACCTATTCAGTAAAATGGGATGTATCTTTTTGATACCACATCCTAGAAAGAAAAAGTGAAAGAAAATAGAAAAAAAAAACAAATGAAGGAAAAAACAAGAAAGTGAAAAGAGAAAAGTTTTTACCATATGTAATGATAATAATGAAAAACATTATTATCTGTTTAGTAAAGTAGTCTTAATTGTAAAAGATACTGCAGTCATTGGAAGTCACAAAGTTTTCACCATATATAACGATAATAATGAAAAACATATTTATAAGGATTTGGTAGTTGAGTAAAATAGTCTTGACAATAAAAAATACTGTAGTCAATAGAAGTCACAAAATAGTGATAAATTGATAGCTTTAATAAGTTCGTGATAGTGCTCAAAACTAGAGAGGAAAGCCAACCTCAATTTAGGTTTTATTTTCATGAACAATGGTTAGTTCTTTGTGGGTTAGAACTCACCCTCCACAAGCTTAAGAGTCACTACTTCTTCATGGAAACATATTTGGAAATGATCATAGGAATAAAATAAAGAACTAATGGCCCAATTACTAGAAATGTTATCATAAGAAAGAAATGTGATCCAAGGTAGAGATATTTCAGCTATAATTTTCACCCTAAACCCTAAGACACCTCTCAAAAAATGTCATCAAAACTGTCAAGAGCTCATCAGCGAGAGAAGGAGATGATGAGGAAAAAGACAAGATCAAAAGACAAAGACAAAAGAAAAGTTGAAGGAAGAAAGAATTGTGTTGAACACTCTGAGTACAAAGTCCTAGAAACCCTACTTTTATAGGGTCCTTAGAACCTAATTTGGTAAACCCTTTTGCTAATCCAGGAAACTAATTTAGGCATGGGTCCATACCAATCCTGGATGCCCATGCATGTATGCACATGCATGGTAGATCTTGGGTTCAAATCTCATCACTATAGGTCCAGGGTTCAAATCCCGTAAGGAGCAAATATAGTGAAAAATACCTTCAGTAAATATAGAGAGAGATGGAAAATATATGATATCATCCCCCCTCCTATTGCCAAGCACTGACCAGCAACTGAAGTGGTGTAGGACCAGGTTTGAGAGGATAGCAACAATGAAAATCCACAACCAAATCAGGAGCATGAGCAACAAAAGTAGCAGGCTCCCACATACGATTGCTAGGTGAATATCCAAGCCAATCGACAAGATAATAAAACTTGCAATACCTGTACTTAGAATCAAGTATAGCAGCAACCTTGAACTCTGGTTCACCAGCAATAATTGTAGGAGGAGCTGGAGGAATACGAGTAGGATCCGAAGGAGCATGCTAAGGTTCCAAAAGAGAAATATGGAATACTAGATGCAAACCCATGGATGTTGGAAGATCAAGTCGATAAGTTACCTCAAAAATGTGAGATAGAACTGGAAAAGGGCCCAAACATTGGTAGTCCAACTAGTTGCAAGGGCAAGTAGTCTTCCAATGATGCTGAAGAAGCCAAACCTTAGATCCAATAGAAAATGAAGGACTAGGTTGACATGAGTGATTAGCAACATGGTGATGAGCAGCTTGGGTATGAGCAAGGTGGTGATGAACATCCTTGTGAAGAGAATCCAAAGCAACAACACAAGCAGCAATCGAAGCATTAGAAACTACCAGGAGCTGGAGGTAACGAATATGACCAATGGGGCTGAAGGCCATAATTCACAAAAAATGAATGTGTTGAGGAGTGCTGAGAATTATTGTAGGCAAACTCAGTAGAGGGAAGAAGATCAACCGAATCATCCTGTTGATGGCAAATAAAGCATTGAAGGTATTGCTCTAGAGTTTGAATTGTATGCTCCGATTGCCCATTAGTTTGAGGATGGTGGGAAGTCAACAGCTGGCTCTTGACATGAAGGAAAGAAAGGAACTGTTGCCAAACTCTAGAAACAAATTGAGAACCACAATCACTGATGACATCATCTATGGCAAGAAATGGGCCATCTTGGAAAAACGATCAACCACCACAAGCACCGTGTCAAAACCTCGAGAAACTGGTTTAGGGTTTAGGATTTAGGATTTAGGCACGTTTAGGGTCAAAGACACTCTGTGGTGCTGCAATCCGGCAAAAATCACAGCACCACTTTGTGCAATCCACATTCTCCATATGCAGTTGTTGAAACGGCATGATCAAGAGCAAGTAGAGGAGGCAAAGGAATGAATTTTCATTCATTTGTGAGCGAGGGAGAGGATAAGAGACAACCCAAGACAGCTTTCATTTTTTTTTGGGAATTATTAGCTGGGTGTAGTCATCTAGCGTCTACCCTAACCCTAGCTCGGCATCAACTTTACTTATATTTTGGCTCTCTTACTTAGTGCAAGTCCATGTGGTGGCTATGCAAAGTGCCATGGCAGCATTGGCTCATGAAGATGCGAACGTAGCAAAGCTGGAGCTGGTTACTCAGTAGCAGTGGTAGTCACGGAGAATGTCTTCGGCAGATCGCCAAAGAGAGTAAGCATTTGTCCGGTGAGTGACGTACCTTTGACGTAAGATAACTTGTAAACATGGTGTGATATAGTGCATGCATTACGTCCACAATGCTTGTGTCAGCCATACGTACCCAGAGACAAAACAAGTGGTTCGCTTTGCAAGAAATGTTCTAGGAATATTTTGTCGTTGACTGTTGATCCTGCATTGACCGTGTGTGGACTCGGATGGTGGAGGGCCTTAGGTCACTCATACATACCTAGAGTCCAATGGTTACATAGGAGAGAGCCATCCCGCGAGCTGCCGGTGTGTGTCAGTTTAGGGTTTAGGGTTTAGGATTTAGGCGCGTTTAGGATTTCATGCATTTAGGGTTAAAAACACCCTGCAGTGCTACAATCCGGCAAGATTGGTAAACATATATATACATTACCCCAGTCCCAAAGGGATCAAAACAACATTGAGAGCGCACTCTCAGAGAAATTAGTGAAGCTACAAGCACAAATGCTCGGTGCTGCTCTTGGGCCGTCCGCCTCTCAGGTGACTCTATTGCGAAGCTTGAAGCCACCTGGTACGCTCCATGACCTGTGAGACATGCCATGTAGCGCTCCACCTATAGCACACATGGATTTTACTCTTTATCCTATGGTGATTTACCATAGGATAACACCACGAAGCAGAACTTAAACCCTCTATATGCCATGTGTTATATGCCACATGTCACATGCCACATGTCCAAAGGACAGTGGTGTGGAACCCAAGTTTCAAAGCCTTGGGCCACTGAATGAAGGAATAGTGTCAAACTCCCAAGTATGGAGCCAAGGAGCAATGGCATGGGAGCACGGAGCAACTCTTAAACATACAGCCTAAGGAGCGAAGGGACAAGAGCACAAAGCAACTTAGAATAGTCCTAGAGTAACCAGCATCCCAATGCCAAGATCAACATGCAAAACAGAGCTAAACAAAGTTTGGTGTTATTTTAGCATACCGGTGGCTTAACGCAAGGACATGGGTACTCCACCAGCTAGCATAGAATGGAACTTGGGCTTAAATCCAAGCCATACACAGAACAAGGACAGACACGCAAGCGGGAGCTAGATGTGCCAAATGAGCAAATCTAAACACTTTTTCTAAATACCATTTGGGACTAAAATGAGACTAACACAAAGGGCATGATAGCAAGGGTGTTTGTAGACATTATAACTATCATCCAGCGATATTAAGGGACTAGTTTCAATATGCAAGGGTTTTTGTCAAACTAGTGTAAAACAGAGCAAAAGAGAACTAAAAAGCCAGGCCAATTATGCTTGGCAAAATAAACACTTAGGAATTCTGTCCTTATGCTCATCCGGCCAAGTACAAATACAAAGTCCAATTTACTAACACTTGAATAAAAGGGGCTGATAAAGGGTCCAGCAATACCAACTTTTTGCAATCATGGTAGTAAGGAAAGAGTGTCCGTAAGGACTGGCCGACAGATAACTTTCAATACCCAAAGTCACATTCGTGACACCACCGCCAGCATGCTTTCGGTGCCAAAACTATGTCCAATCGCAATGAAGCTCCTACTCGTAGCTCTGTATGAAGTGTGAGTGTCCTCCAACTCAAAGCTAGAGTGTGCTACTTTGCCTCCCACATGAGACAAGCACGTTAACTCATCTTTGAATGAGTCCTAACCCTACAATAGGGACTAGAGAAAGGGCACGAACCTCCTCCTAAGGGAGAAAACTCCAAAGCAAGCTTTGGAGAAGAAATGTATGGATCCCCTACATGTGTAGCACCGAATTGACCCTATTGGCCACTGGCCCCAATTGTGGCAACAATCCCTACCACTGAATCCAAAAATCCTCCTTTCCCGATCATCCTCAAAGCAAGACATTATGCATGGTGTTCCAAAGAGAATCCAAAACACTAGAAGCTTTTTCAAGTCCTAACTGGTCCAAGCCACTCCTAAAGTGACATCCAGCTCCACCAATCCTTGACCACTACCATCTTTATCACGCATCAAGGCAAGCAAGATCGCATAGATCTTGGCAAAGAACTCCATTTCTAAAGCTTTTGTAACTGTCTGTCCACTGTCAAGATGCCTTAAGAGCCTCCTAGGACCATAGTGACCTGCCACTACCAGCCCTAGAAGCCCTAGCGACCAAGGAACCATAGCCCTAGACAGGGCAAACACTAACCCTAGTTGTTAGCAGCCGCCAAGAACCCTAACCCTAGCTGCTGCCCAAGAACCTTAATTCCAGAGCACGAGTTGGGGTCGTCCAGATCTCTCAGATCCCAGATCTAAATGAAGTGCCGCTGCTAGGAGTGCTTCTCGCCACTCCTTAGCTGCCAGCCATGAAGTCGAAATGGAAAAAGACCAAAAACTAAGCTGTGGGAGAGAAAAGAGGAGAAAAAGAGCCTATTCTTTGCCATAGCCACTCCGACGAAGCAAGTGGAGGTGACATCCCTCTTCCTCACCTCAATCATTCCCACAACTTGATTTCCCCCTAGAACCGAAAGCCCCAAATTGTGAAAGCTTGCAAACCCTAGCTATCGCTGCAACTAGGGTGAGCAAGATCTCCTGATCTGTGGCAGATCTCACTGCGCCATTATAAGAGGACCTAATGCTCCACTCTTATAAGGCCCCTGTTGAAGGAATCGAGGAAACTCCCAGCCGTTTGGGCAAAATCAAAATACAAGTGCAATCTTGCTAGATTGCAAACCCTAAGTTCTAAGTTTTGGGAGTGTGCTAGAAGGCACTAGAGAGATAGTATGAGGAGGAGCGAGGGAAGGAGTGCAGAGGATGGCAGCAACAATGCACATGCCAGGGCAGCAGCACACGGGGCTCTCCTCCTTCCTCCTTTTCCTCTCTTCTCTCGAAAGAAGCATCTCCACTAAATGTGTATGTACATTCCCTATATCCCAATGGGACTAATACAAAAACTGGGCATGCTACCCTCTCAATGAGCTACTCTACATGATCCTCTAGTGTTGTAGCTGGACCTAGTCCTGGAGTAGAAGTGGACATGGTCATCTCAATTGAATCATGTCAATGTCCAAGTCTCCCCCATGAGCTGAATGTAGAACAGAGTCATGTCATTCTGAAGTGCTACGCTGAACCAGGTACCAATTTGAATCCCCAAGTATCTAGTGTCCTCTCCTGGTTTGAGCCACTGGAAGCCAATGTCTTGGCCCCAGGACTCGATGCCTGGCCAACCCCAGTTGATGCCCACTGATTTGTTCCAGTTAATTGTTGCACCAGTTGCGAGGTTGAAAGTCTCCAGCGCCTTCTTAGTTGCATTCAGGTTCTCCTTGATTGCGAGTAGGAACAAGGCCGTGTCATCTGCAAATGCTCCATCCAGGAGTTCTTGAATCACCCTTGTCGTTCTCAGAAGTTGCTATCTCACAGCTGGCAGGGTGAGTCCTTTGATACGCCTGCTTTCTGCTAGAAACGTGCCCAGGGCCTCAACCACAATCATAAAGAGGTAAAGCACCAGCGGATACCCTTGGTGCACCGAGCGTCCCAGCTGAAAACTTAGTCCCGTCTCACCATTGATTGTGATTCTACTTGCAGCTCCACAATACAGTAACAAGATCCTAGCAACCATCTCTCTGAGGATGCCGATCATATGCATACACTCCTCTAGAAACCTCCAGTACACACGATCATATGCCTTCTTGAAGTCCAGTAGCTTGTTGGTCAAAGATCTATACCCATCTTTGAGCCAGCAGGTACATCCAGATGTTTTTTGTGATTTGCCATTCTGGAATGAAACCTGCCTATTGTTCTCAAATGACCAATGGCATAACAGCTTGGAGCTTGAGGGTCATTATTTTGGCATAGATCTTGTAGGACGTGTTGAGCATGGTGATTGGCCTCCAGTTCCTCAACTCCTGCAAGTCCCCCCTCTTTGGGATTAGCACAATCTGGCCCTCAAGAATCTCACGAGGCAAAGCCCCATCACATTGAGCATCCCACCACACTTGCAACAGCAACGGGCCTAAAGTCTCCCAATGCTCCTCAAAGAAAATAGGCAATAGGCCGTTGATACCTAGCTGTTTGTTGTTGCTGAGCTTCCCGAGCGCTTCTCAAAGCACCTCTAGTGTGAAGTCCGTCCTCAGTGAGTCGTACCACTCGTGGGGGACACGCTGGGGAAGGGACACAAGCACTTCTACTGCCACGTTCTCTAGGGTCTAGCACTTGGTAAAACTTCTGAACAAATTGTTGCATCCCTTGTTGATCCTCAATGACCCTCCTGTCGTTGTGCTTCAGTCCCAGGATGGGAGGAGAGTTAGTCACTAGCCTGATTCCCCTAAAGAAAGCCTTGTTGAGAAGGTGTTCGTTTAGGGCCCATCCATCTTCCATGGCTAGACACCCTTGCTCCATGCTACATACTCCATGTCACATAGTTTGGCTTCCCATTCATCTAGTACTGCTTGCCACTTGTTCTCATTTTGTGTGTTTAGCAACATCCTGTGTGCTGCTGCCACTCTCTACCTGGCCAATCTCACATCCTTCATCACTGCACCTTTGAGGTCCTTCTGGCATGCTTGGAGCTTCTAGGAGCAAGATAGGAGCATTGGGATCAGTCCCATCTTGTCTTGCACAAGGGTGTCATGTATTAGCCTATTTGCCACCGAGTCTTGCAGTGTTGCTCTCATGATTGAATGCTGGACTGCTGTCCCTTTGTTCCTTGGAGCTTGATCACACAGTAGAGGGGGTCGTGATTGGAGAAGGAAGTGAAACCAAGCCACGTCTTAAGGATCCTACCATATGCGAGTTGAGGCATAAATCCGGTCCAGTCTCGACTGGGAGTTCATTGTTTGCCACCTCGTAAAGGGGTGAGCATGAGGTGCAAACCCTACTGCATGTTGGAGGTCCATGATCCCCAATGCATCCACAAGCTGACTCCATTGCTCCTACTCGCATGGTTGAATTGTTTCCTACATTCCCCTGCAATCGCAGATGTCCTCAACCATGTTGAAGTCTCCTAGGACCAGCCATTCATCTACTTGCCCTTGGGCAGATTGCAACACGCTCAGCCAAAATTCTGCACGTCTTCCTTTCTGCAATCTGGCAAGATCGCTGAACGTGTATGTACATTCCCCATGTCCCAATGGGACTAATACAAAAAATTGGCGTGCCGCCCTCTCAATGAGCTACTCTACGTGATCCTCATATGCCGCAGCTAGACCTAGTCCTGGAGTAGAAGTGGACGTGGTCGTCTCGAGCGAATCATGTCGATGTCCAAGTCTCCCCCACGAGCTGATCTTAGAACAGAGTCTGGGGGGCGCCATTGCCAGCGAATCTCGCCACCTACAATCTGGCAAGATTGCGGCACCACTTTGTGCAATCCACATTCTCCATGTGCTATTGTCGAAACAACATGATCAAGAGCAAGTAGAGGAGGCAAGGGAATGAATTTTCATTCATTCGAGAGTGAGGGAAAGGACAAGAGACAACCCGAGACTAGTTTCGTCCTTTTTGGGACTCATCATCTGGGTGTAGTCATCTAGCATTTACCCTAACCCTAGCTTGGCATCAACTCTACTTATATTTTGGCTCTCTTACTTGGCGCGAGTCCATCTGGCGGCCATGCAAAGTGGCGTGGCAGCGTTGGCTCGTGAAGATGCAAATGTAGCAAAGCTAGAGCTGGTTACTCAGCAGTAGTGGTAGTTGCATAGAATGTCTTCAGCGGATCGACAAAGAGAGTAAGTATTCGTCCGGCAAGTAACGTACCTTTGACGCAAGATAACTTGTAGATGTGGCATGATATAATGCATGCATTAAGTCCACAATGCTTGTGTAAGTTGTACATACCTAGAGACGAAAAATGTGGTTCACTTTGCAAGGAATATTCTGTCATTGACTGTTGATCCTGCGTTGACCGTGTGTGGACTGGGATGGTGGAGGGTCACTCATACATACCCAGAGTCCAACAGTTACATAGAGGAGAACCATCCCGCGAGCTGCTGGTGTATGTCGCCGATGTTGGAGGAGCAGCACCGTTTTAATGGAATAGATGCTTTTCAACGAATTGTGTATAGAGTTCAGAGTAGATACTCACATAATCACAATCGGAAGGAAGAGTGGAATCCGATGGTATATGCCGTTTTGACTCAGTCAACAAAAAGACTGTCAGGGAATATTCAGGAATATTTCATTCTGGTCGTTGACTTCACGTTGACCGTGTGTTGACTCAAAGGGGAGGTGGCCTGAAGTGACTGGTACGTACCCAAGGTCCTTTGGTCATGCAGAAAGGCCCTTTTCCTGCTAGGTGTTGGCATGTGTGTTGTCAATGTAGTTGCATGGCATCATTATAAGATTCGAAAGCTTTCCAAGGTGTAGTGTCCATCATTAGGAGATGAGACCAACATAGTCACACTTGGAAAGAGGTGTAGAATCAAATGGTGTAGGCCTCATTGACTCAGTCAACCATCTGACTGTTGGGGAATATTTGAAAATATTCTAGTTTTGACAATAGACTGAGCATTGACTGGTGAGGGATGACTTGGGGTGGCTGGGACATACCTAGAATCCATCGGCCTGACCCTGGGAGTCATCAGTTACATAGAGAGGGATGCAAACATATGCTTCTGTGTCTTGCAAAGTGTAGTACAAGACATGGCTAGGCTCGCGAAGGGAGCTTAGCTCTGACCAGGAACGAACCAAGGTTCGGGGAGCGTCTCCAGCATGTAATCACTCGGGGGAGTGTGTCTCCGGGAGCTTCATCCATCACCTGTTTAGGGTTTAGGATGTCCCCCAAGCCTAGCTGCGCACTATGGAGTGTGTAAAGCAGCTTAAAGGTGAGGGGGGCCGACAAGCATCGCTGGAGCGGCGCGGACATGCAAGGAGAGCTTGATGTCGCTGGTCATAGGAGATGCTGGAGAAGCAGTGTTGGAGGAATGAGATTAGGTATCCCCGGGCATGGAGGCGGTGCTAGAACTGCGTGCACATGGCATGGAATCCATCAGTTGTGCAGGAGGTATCTCCGAAGCTCACTACGGATGAATGCCACTTTCTGGTGCTGTGGGTGAACTGACATCCAGGGGAGGTACTGGTAGGCGTTGAGGGGCTTCTAGAACATGGACAAGTCGAGGCAGCCAATCTCTTCAAGGCGAGGGCCTTTGAAGAAGTGGATATCAAGGATATCCAACTCCTCAAGCGAGATCACCGAGGTGGTCTTGATTGACGGACACAACGTGCCATATCCTTGGAGCCATCGTTCGAGGCCTGCTCGTGTATGTGTCCAAATGCCCACTCTATCATCTATGTACCTTCGTAGGTAGAAAGGCCAATTGTTGGTGGCATGCTTGTACTCAGCTTCAAGAGAGTAGAGGAAGAGGTAAGTGTAGACCACCACAAAATTGGAGCCCATTGTTGTGCTATGGATCTGCTGGTAGAGGTTACTATCAAACTCCATGTAGTTGTGCTCCAAGACAAGGGCAGCTGCAACCATGAGAAATCGCGAGCGTGTGGTGTGGCCATACTCGGCAAACATGAAGTCATGGAGGCATTGGAGACCCTCTTGTGTGGGGATGCTTGGGTAGAGGCTCTCTATGTCGAACGTGAAGAGCCAGCAATCCCACGGGAACTATAGGTGGAGGAGGTCCTGCAGCAGCGTGAGCAAGTCAGAAAGAAACATCGGCTGCTTCAATAGGATGTCGTAGAGCTGGCGGTGAAGCCAACGCGTGAGTGGCTTCCACAAAGTCCCGATGTAGCTCGCAATGAGCTGGCCCCTTATTGGCTGCTTGTGTATTTTCAGAAGGAAATATAGCATGCAAGCCTACCAAGGAATGGCAGGCTGGTGCAGCAAGAACTGCTGCGTGGAGTTGTTGAGCCATGGGCAGCTACGGTGCTTTGTGATGAGCTTGGTGAGGTGTTCTTGGAGGATTTTGGATGGCATAGAGGGGACCTTCACATAAATGAGTAGGTCATTCAGCTGGCGGAGAGCCTCCTTAGTGTACCAATTGCAATCCAGGATTACCACTCCAAGATTTTTATCTGTGGGCTTGATGATGATGGATGTGTCTGTCGCGAGAGAGTGGAGAGCACACTTATTCCAGCCATGAGCAAAGGAGCAAGACTTGTGTGCTCCTTCAAGCTTGTGGAGTAGGTTGCCTCACATGTGTGCAAGGCGTCATTCCACAAGCACTGGTGTTGGAGGTGGCTCGAAGCTTGGGTTCAGTACTCGAAACTCCAATAGGGCTGAGTTGTTGTCCTTGAAAAGGTGATGGAGTCAAATGGCTCGGCAGAGAGCATTAGAGCTTTCCACAATCTGTGGGGCTCTGAGTAGTGTTGAGTTCGGGATGTACCTTAAGCCGAGGGAGAGGAGACGGATATCGGCAGCTAAGAGAGCCCTGGTCGAGAGGTTGTGTATGGCTCTAGTCTCCACTTGGTTCTCGAACTTTGAGACTGGACATTGTCCCACAATATCAAGGATGGCCTTAGACGGATTAGTCAGTGGTGACCAGTAGTCTTGAGGATTCCCTTCATGGGGACTTTGGTGGTTGGCAAGCATGAGTGCAAGCAAGAGTGGCATCATGGTGCTGGGGTCCTACTCTTGTGGCTGGCAGGGGTCAAGCTCTACCCAAGGCGAGGTTGAGGGCTGCGTGTGCGAGTTCCCTTGCTGCCTCTAGTCGGTGAATGTCCTCATGGTTGCTGGGGACCTAAGACGACCTGTGCTGCCGTGGTGCAGTGTGGGCGCTACTGCAGGGAGCTGCTGCGGCTGGAATGGCGAGGGCCATCACGTCTAGCATTCTTTTCGTGGGAACCACTCTGAGCTGGAGATGTCCGGCATGGAGTCCCCCTCGAAGAAGAAGCCAAGGCAGCGGAATGGGTGGGAGGAGTCCTAGTAGCCCCACTCCACTACTATCCGTTTCCCTAATCGCTGCGGGCTGGTGTTGCTGACTAGGATCCAGCTTCATCAAAGTGAGCGGCAAAGAAGATGCGGTGTCTCTTGTTCAGGCCCTGTGCATGCTTACTCAGTGTGCCATCACGTTACTCTCGTGTCTTCTTCTTCTCTTCTCGCTTCCTCTTCTTTTTTTCTGCATTTGACAGCATTGCATGTCGCTGGCTTTGGAAGGCCTTGGTGAATGCGGCGTTCACGAGCTTTGCGATGGTCTACTCCTTAGGGAGGGCGTTTGCAGAGGCATTTGCCGCGTCGATGGCTTCCTTTAGACATTGTGTCGCTGTCGCCTGCGTGTGGTTCTCAATTCCCTTGACGGCCATGAAGAATGATGTCTCAGTGTCAAACTTGATAGTGCATCATTGTTTGTGTGCAAGTAGGTGGTGGTACATGGAGTCGTGCTTTGTGGCGCCACAATAGTTGAGTGTCAAAGTCACAAGATCCTTGAGTCAGCTGCAGAAGAGATCCTTAAGGCCCGAGGAGACTAGCTTCTGGAGTGTCTCAATCTCGTCTTGGCAAGCCTTAATGAGAATGTCGTGCAGCTCTGTGAGATAGCGCTCGTGCACCTCAGCAATTTTGCTCATGAGGCCATCCTGAGCGTGACGAGATACCTTGAGCTTCAATGGGCGTGCGCAGAGTGACTGCAGGTGTTTCTTTTGCTCTTTCAGGTCCTTAAGCCCCTGGAGAGCTAATCTCGATGACACCAGAGTGTTGTACTCCTACAAAAATTCTCACAGGGAGCATGCTAGGATGCTGTTGAAGGCTCCATCGATGTTCTTGAAGCCTCCAAGTGTGTAGCCATCTTCTGCTCCAATGGCCAGTGGCAGAGGTGACGCAGCTAGTGGCTTAGACGTACATCTTGGAGCTGGTTGGCATGAGCATCGCTCTAGCTGGAGAGGGATGGCCTCAGCATTTGTGCGTGTCCTCTGTGCTGTTGAGCAGTCTTGAGGTGGTAGAGTGACTAGAGGGTCCACAAGAGCAGGGGGAGGACATTGTTGCTCTTATGACACTACATGCTACAGTCTAGTCGAGTGAGGTGTGGGCAGCCGTTTTGGCATCGAAGCATGAGGAGATGCTTGTCGAGTCCGTGGCAAAGGTGTCAAGCATGGAGGCATAGACACTGGCTGCTCCTGTCGATGTGACATGGTGGGCTTGGGCTAGATAGGCCGTGAGGTAGAGCCATGCATCACAGGTGACGGAGGCTATTGCAGTGAGCCAGGTCCTGGAAATCCTCTCTCCGATGGGGGTCGCTACTTTACTCCCATGTTGGGTGGCGATGGCATGGGATTTAGCACCATAGGTGGTGGGAAAATCCATCTCATCGCTGTAGCATTTAGCTCTACGGTCGAAGGGCCAAGGTTGGCAGGGAGGACCCCATGCGGGTAGGCTCCATGTGTAAGCAACCAAAGGGAACGACTTGAGAGATGATCCATGGGGTCCAAATATAGAGGGAAAGGGCCCATGAACAAGAGTGCACCCCCTTTTCCAATCGGTTAAGGGTCTTGGGATAATTGGGGTTAAGCGTCCTTGGGTTTGAATAGTACTGGGCTGGATGACCTCCCGGGAAGACCAAACTCAGGAGTTTACATTTGGTATCAAAGCGGTCTCGGGTCCGACTCTGTTGGTTGGCTAGGGGAATCACACCACATGTTGATTAACATCTGGCTAGTCCAGTTTGCTCCCGCTGGGCTCGAGCCGAGGGGTAGGGTGTCAAGAGAGCGGGGCTCTCAGGAGAGCTGCGGCTCTCAGCTTCCGTTCACGAGGGTGTGAACTTGTAGGGAAGCATGGTGGATTGTAAGCAACCAAAGGGAACGACTTGAGAGACGATCCATGGGGTCCAAATATAGAGGGAAAGGGCCCATGAACAAGAGTGCACCCCCTTTTCCAATCAGTTAAGGGTCTTAGGATAATTGGGGTTAAGCGTCCTTGGGTTTGAATAGTACTGGGTTGGGTGACCTCCAGGGAAGACCAAACTCAGGAGTTTACACCATGGTCCCTTAGGAGGGACTCAAATGCATCCTAAAATTGAGATCTGATGTAGTGATATGGAAAGTTATCGACGTAGAAAGAGCAGGTCTCTTTGATGGCATGGGGCTCAAAGTGCACGTGGCAAGTCCGGCATGGGGAACTGGCATGTTGGCTAGACAGTAAAGGTATTGCCAATAGCACGTTTCACATGCTCCACGTCTTTAGTGCCCTCTGCCTGGGAAACCTTCTACTCTGATGTCAGGCTGCCATAGTTGGCCACATATGACACTGCAGTGTTTGCCACACAATGCTCCTGTATAGCAGAGTATGGACCATGTCGTGTACTTTGCTGCAGCTTGCTCATGTCAAGGCTGCAAGCCATAGAGTCTGAGGAATTCTATGTTGTGCCCGAGTTAGAGGAGGTGGGGGGAAGTCACTGCGATGCCAAATGTAACACCTCGTTGCAAAAGAAGTTGGCAACACTCAAGAGAGTGTCATCTTGCTCCAAGTTCTCCATGTGTGTCTCGATGTGAGCCGTGATAACATGCATTGTGCAGAGCTACAACGCACGTCTAGTGTCTAGAACTCGCTTAAAATACGGTGAGAGTGGTTGGTGCGACACACGTTCGTCATAGATGGCCTTAGCAAGAAGCTAGGAATGCTCACATAACGAGGTTGTTCATGACATGGTTCTGAACTCAAATGTTGAGCAAGACATGCTTGCTGTGGACATTGGAGCTAGTGGAGTTGGAGCAAGAACTGCTTCAGCTACAGTCATGGCGTGGCTAGAGCTCCCTAGTGCTACTGGCCTTGATGGCATGAGTAGTGAGGGGTCCATGTCATCATGATTGTCTGGTACAAGCACTAGAATGGCAAGTGGCGAAGGTGGCAATGACCGGGCATCATTGGTCGCAGCTGTAGTGCTAAGGACAGCCACAGTGCTAAGGACGCTGTGTGATGCTGTGCAGCACTGGGTGGCACTAGGTGGTATTGGGCAGTACATGGTAGTACCGTGTGTCACTGGGTGGTGCTTGGCGCACGTGGGGCGGCTTTGGGCAGCATGCAACAGTGCGTGGCAGCTTGTGACACTACTTGGCGCTACTGGGCCAGGCCAAGCCACGACATGTTGGGCAGCAAGTCGTGGGTGGGTGTGGCAGCTGCGGGTAGCTAACCATGATGCAGCTGGTTGACCGGCTGGAGTTGCGGTTGCAGCAGCCTAGCATTGGTAGGCTGCTGGCTACTGCTATAGTTGGCACTAGCTGCATCGACGGCTGCTACTGCTAGCAAGGCTAAGCTGCTATGGTGCCTTGGGGTTAGCCCTAGGCAAGAAAACGAAAAAGCCCTTCAGAGAAGAGGAGAGGGCAGGCCAAACCCTAAACTGTAGTCTAGCAAGCTCAAAACACGATTACCATGCTCACATGCTTTCTCCCGTTGCTCCTTCCTCCATAGTCACAAAAGACAAAAAATCTAAATGTAGGGACTTAAAATTTTTTGCACTCAATGTTTGAGCATTGTGGGCCGCTAGATCAAGAGGATCTGACAGTGGAGTATGGGCAAGAGGGGAAAGAAAACAGAGGTGTCAGTGGGCAGTATTTTTGTTCTCCAAGTGGCAGATTGGGTGGATTCTTGGCAGTGTTGTGGTGATGTCTAGGCAGCTTAGGTGCTTTGAGTGGTAGGGAGCATTCCCATGGCATTTTTGGTGATCCTTTGGTGGTGCCAAAGCAACACACTAAAGGGGGTAAAAAGCCTTTGTGAGGGATTTGCCATGCCAGACCCAAATCAGGGGAGTTGGGCTGCACTAGACGCTAAAAAAATTGTTAAATGGAGATTTCAAGCTAGCTCCCAAACCCTTAGTGGCAATGAGCAGCTTCGGGTGGGGATTTTTGTGGCACTCTAGTGGCGGGACACAACACACAGAGGCTAATACAAATGCCCGACCTAGAGACTTGCTGTGCTAGACCCATGCAAAGGGAGTGAGGGGCATTGTGGCTCATTTCTCCTATTCTAGAGCCAATATATAGAGTTGTCTTGGCTTGCCATTGGCGAAGAGGTCCAACTTCAATAGATTCTTATTCAAATTTACCAAATTCTTCTAGAGACAAAAGAAACAGTGTGAGAACTTAAGCTTACTTGGTGGACGTGCTTTTGCAACCAATCAAAGCTGGTGAGGCCCGCTTGGATGCTTTTGAACCACAAATAGTTTAGGATTTAGACGCATTTAGGGTCAAAGACACCCTGCGATGCTGCAATTCGGTGAGATCGCTAAACGTGTATGTACATTCCCCATATCCCAATGGGACTAATACAAAAACTGGGTGTGTTGCCCTCTCAATGAGCTACTCTACGTGATCCTCTAGTGTCGTAGCTGGACCTAGTCCTGGAGTAGAAGTGGACGTGGTCGTCTCAATTGAATCATGTCGATGTCCAAGTCTCCCTGATGAGCTGAATGTAGAACAGAGTCTGGGGGGCACCACTGCCAGTGAATCTCACCACCTACCATTTTGCCGAAGCATGGGAGCCACCTAGACCTCCACTCCTCAAGCAATCTTGGTTTTGCCCGCTCTTTCAGGGTGGTGTAATGAAGACACATCACTGCAAAAGTGAGTCTCCACCATGATGCCACCACTACCTATATCCTCACTTGTTGCCCATCAAAGTGAGAATGGTTCCATGGCTCCCAAAGTGCTTGCACTCTAGTTGCTCTCCAGATGGACTAGCGCTCATGGCCAATTGCCTCCCAAACTGACATCCCGACTTCAGCCCCTGTCGCATCCCACCAAACTCGCATGTTCCATGCGTGTCATCCATGACAACAGATGCACCTCCACGCTGGACCAATGGCTGGACTTCTAGCTCCCTCAAACCAGTGGAGGATATCCCCACTCCAAGCCTCGAATTCTGGAATGTCTCCTAATTCCTATGTCACCTTGAAGATCTGTCACTATACCTCTCTTGCCACATCACATTCCCAAAGTCCATGTCACATTCCCAAAGTGCATGTCATGCTGTCTCTAGCTCACCACACTCTTTGCATCGTCGGCATACTTCCTCCCAGAACCGTTGTCCTACTAGTAGCATGTTATTTGCCACCAACCAAGAAGCGGCCTTGACTTTCTTCTGTACCGATAGTTTCCAGAATGCAAACGTGTTGTCCACCACCTGATTTGCTTCAACTCCTTGCTTGATCCATTTCTTCCAAAGCTTGGGGATCTCCCCTCGGGCCTCCTCCCTGCTGGTCAAGAGACCATCCCATGCTTCTTTGACTTCAAACGAGGAGAAGCTTGTTACTCCTCATTTCCATGCTATTGGGTCCCAATCCAAATCCTCAATAAGTTGTTGTTGCCACCATCTGAGAATGCTATCCCACTCTAGTGTGGCCATCGATTGAACCACCACCAACTACTTCAAAGCCTGTCATACTACTTGAATCTTGCCCTTGATTTTATCATCTGTCACCATTGGCATGGCCTGTTCATCTCCCGCTGGCAGCAGCATGTCACCTCTCATAACCCAAAAAGGACACTTAAGATTTTGTTCGGGAGACACAACAAACCACACCTCCATATCGCCATCCTCCCAAGCTAGTTTCGAGGCCATAAACACCCGTGTCCAAGCCCCCAAGTTGAGTCATTCCCTTCCTGGCACCACGTCCCATTGTAGAGCCACAAAGTCTCCAAGTTTGAGACAACACCTAGGCTAGAGCTGCCCCTTCTTCACCTCACTCACCGTTCTGATGATGCGAAGAAGATTGAGGTGGAATTTCCTCCACCGTCCTAGGTTAAAGACTTGCATTTGCCTCATATCCTTGTTCAGAACTCCCATTAGTTGCTTGAGAGTTTGAAAGCCTTTGCTATGCAACTTTCTCCAAATAATGTAGTGGCTAGATAGTGTAGTGGTCCACTTTGAAGAGGTCATTGAAGAATAGCGGCTAGTTCAGCCAATCCTCCATTTGCCCTAGCATTACCCTACTAACTGAAAACTCGCTCCATAGCCTGAGAAACCCTTGAACCAATGTGCCACCCTTAACTACTTGCTTCGGCCCTTTAGCAAAAAGCCAATATGGATCCTCCTCCCACAGTCTTGGAGTGTTGTGCCTAGGCCGGATTGCCAACAAGCTCTGCCTAAACATGAGTCTCCAGGGTTGGTTACCTGGTTGGAAGCCAATAAGGAGGATTTTGTACCGTAGTGTCTTTGCCATGTTGTTCAGATTAATAACTCTAAGTCCTCCAAGGACTCGTGGATGTGCTGTTGATTGCCATGCAACCTTGGCCATGATCCTACCCATGACAAGCGTGCCCCGCTACAGATACTTACAAACCATCGTGTGTACCTTTTTGAGAGTGTGTTCGAGGACAGGCCAAATTGAGAGGTGGTACCAAATGCTAGGCAGGATGATGCTCCTGGCTACAACCACTCTCATTGGCAAACCACTCTCACTTTTCAAACAGTCTGCTGTAGTTGGCTGTTGTAAGGCCAAGCATCTTCAAATACTTTTTGCAAAAGTTGTAAACATCCACTGCCCTCTCCCATTTGTCAAAGCTTGTTACGAATCCAGGGGGCCCGTTCACAGTTTTGGCCACACCAAACATGATATAACTATCCAGTTCCATCTGCATGATGCTGATGCTTATCCCTGCAATGCAGACTACTGTACCAAGCCTCCCGTCAAGTAGCACCTCCATAATTGTAGACTTTGTTTTACCACAGCCACTAACCCCCATAAGCAGAATGCATCCAAATACCCCGGATTGTTTCACCCTCTCCACGAGTTTCCAAGCATCAGAAGTCTGATGAGATAGTAGGAGGAAATCATACCTGAGGAAGAGGGTCTTTGAATCATGACATAATACACTGAGTCATTTGTGAGAGGTTCTTGGGTGAAAGGAATGCAGAAGAACTCTGGAGCGGCAGACCCAAATCGCAGCTCCTGCAAGATAGAGAACTGGGATCCTTGTTGCACAAGACCTAGAGATAGAAGATGCTGCTGCAATGAGACATAGTCATTCACATCGTCCAAAAGAACACCAACTTGTCCTTGAGCTATCCTCGCCGGCCTTGACCTCCACCTCTCATTCTGAAAGGTTGTTTAGAGTACAAACTAAGTTCACTCACATGCTTGAGGTCCCTGGTTCGAACCCCGGCTTAATCAGACTAGGTGAAATGTGTATATATTCATAGAAAAACTGGAGAACATTTCAAGTTGTTCTTCTACCACTCAAAGTCCATGGCGGCTTCCAATTCCAAGTGACACCGAAAGGTCTGACGTTCCTGAAAGTCCTCATTACCAGCCACGTGCCAAGAAACTGCTGCTGCTTTTTGGCTGACCTGTGCTTGATCCTCTCCCATCGAGATGCGAGTGAAACCAAGAGATCCGACCAAAAGCTGACAGCGGCTCTGATGTCGTTCGGCTGAGTCCTATGGTGATATAAGACGTCAATTCTTTCTCTGTAGATCGTCCATAGAGTCAAGATCCGAATGATGTCCCAGAGTTCTGTGTTCAGGTTGGTGTTTGCAGCCACGAGTGGAAGATGTTGTTGCTGCCAAGTTCGATGACAAAGATGGAAGACAAAAGCATTTGCAGGTGGAAAGCTATGCTTGGTGCCGTACTTGATCACTTCCCACGTAATATCAGCTGCACCCGGAACTACCAGAGGCTCAATCTCAAGAATGGGTGTACCGTTGTCATGTGCCCGCAGGAAGTCTCCCACCGTTCGTGCGATCCGAGAGTCCCAGGCTGGCCAAACTCCGTAGAAGGCGTCTGTTCTCCCAGAGCTTTGCCATTCTGAACAAACAAACGATTGAAGAAGATTGGCTGGCGTGCAGGTCGATCTGGAGGTTGTAACCTAACAAAGTCCTAATCACTGACTAGGTTTGATGCGATGGTGAGGAAATCCTTTTTGTTGGTGTAGAGGCAAAATATTTGATGCAGCTTTAGAGGCAATTTTGTAGATGCATATTATTTGTGGCAAGCTTGAGGCGAATTTGTAGTAAATTCATGAATTTTAGCCTTACAATTTGCATTGCAGCATCTGCTGGGGGATTATCCGAAACAGCAACTGCAGCAGCTCTTCTGAGACATTCGCGTACCCCTGCGAGCAGGAAGAACATTCCAGCCTCTTCCTCTGTCTTGGTCAAGTCAATTTCTTCGTCATCGGCGGCAGAAACAGTAGCAAATGCGCTTCAAGCTGAGGTTTCTTAGCCTCAGGCCCGGCTGTATCTCTGGATCAGCAATCTCCGCGACCGGCTGGATCTCAGTATCAGCCATCTCCAAAGCAGCAGAATCAGCAGAGAAAGCAAAAGAAGCAGAATCAAAATTCAAAAATTGATTATAATGGGCATAATCCCTCGCGGCCAAGGTTGTGTTGGGCTTAACTCCCTTAACCTGACACGTTTATTCATCCAGCGGTGACAATGTGTGTTCTTTCATTTTGGCCAGTCTGCATTTAGTTTAAATGTTGGGTTTATGATTTTTGATTTGACACGTGTCATTCATCCAATTGCTGCAATTTGTCCGAAGTATGCGAGCGAGTGAAACGTGAAGAGCTTTGGAATGATGAAGAAGAAACGACTATGCTGCCCTGGCTGTATAATGGCTTTTAAACGGAATAATGTTCGCTTCAGCCTGACTCTAGTTCTTAATCCTTAACTGAATCTCGCTATGAATATCCTTTGCTCAGCGGGAGTTTCTTCACAACCTAACGGGCTGGCTAATCTGCCTCTGGAGATGGAAAGCAAGTGATGAAACAACAGCCTTCTTGGATCTCAGCTTCTGGAGCAAGTCCTGGATATTCTGGTATATTTTTAGAATGTTACATATTTCATTAGTATATCATAAGATCGATCTATGATCTTGCAGTTCAAAGTTGAATATTAAGGTACATACTCATACTCTTTTAACAGCTTCTTGTTTTGTAGCTCTCAAGCCTTCAACAAACAACTCCAGGTTTGCCGAAGACGAACTCCCTTGCACAACGGCCCTCTTGGCATCCCTGCCAAGCTCACCCACATTTCGTCGTATCTCCTTCCCTTCCTCCCCATTCATCAGAACTCTGACAGCCTCCTCGATCACTGCCTTGTCAATAACTCCGTCTTGTCTCCTTCGCAGGCTCAATGCGAGCTTCTTCTCCACCAGAAACGCACAGTTCAGATTCTGCTCTGTGCAAACACTCTCCAGCGTCGAGTTCCACCCACAGTGAGTGATGAATCCACCCACAGAAGGATGCCTCAAAACATGATCAAATTCATGATCACTAACAACATTTACTTGAGGCTCACGAATGTCACAAACTCACTTCTGATCGACATTGCCTCACGGTTTCTGAGTTCAAGGTTGGTGATCAAATTTGGTTATTTCGGCATACTCGTCTATTTGGTAAATTTGACTATCAATGCCTTGGCATCTCTGATTGGCATATCAGTTGTATCTTCCTTCGACCATGCGTTTCATCCTGTCTTCCACGTTTCTCTGCTTGAACCATACATCGCTAATGACATCCCAGGTCGAGTCATCCCACTAGCTCCCGAAGTCCAGATTGATGGTCACTCTGAGTACGAAGTTGTTAAAATCCTAGATTCCAAGATCCTTCAACATTGACTGTACTACTTCATTGACTGGGTTGGCTAATCCTCAAGTGATTGGACATGGGAACCTTAGAAAATTTAACAAATGTTTCAAAACTATCTGACTTCCACATGCGGTACCCATTCAAACCAGGACCAATGATTTGTGGAACTCGTGGGGGATAATGTCACGGAACCAGTATATACGGACAGCAAACATTAGCAAGATTATTCACTAAGACGTGGTTAAAGAAATAACCCCTTTATAGTTACCCCCATCGGATGATTAATAAACACAAGACTAGTTAGATGGGATTATTTTAAGAATGTTTATAAATTATAAACCCAAGATTAATCAAAATGACAAAAGCAGTAGCACCTCATTCTAACAACAACAATTAGCAAAGCAATGAAAGAAAAATATTTTAATCTGAATTCATAAAACTGTTAATATTGGTTGTTTGGAAATACTCTAAAGAAAATCTTATAGAACTATCATATATATAGAGATTAAAACATGGTCATGGTATTGCCATTAAAATAAAACGTACAAAATATTTTTTTTAATATAACTTTTCTGTATTTAAAAACTATTCAAAATTAAAGTAAATATAAAACTTATACTGTATGATATAATTGTATTTATTTCAATAAATTTATTAAATTGACAATTTCACCCATTCTTAAAATTTAAAATAACATTTATGAACAAACACAATATTTTTTTCTATTCAATGATTTATCATTAGAAAATATTTAATAAATAATTTTTTAACGTCTGAAAAAGCCTTTTGTTATTTAATCTCCTAAAGTAATTTTTTTTTAAATATTAAAATCTGAAAAACATATAATGAATTTCTAGCATAATCATACAATCTATAAAATAATTGTTGTATATCAGAATTTAATGTGAATTTTCTGTTGCTTCATGCCTAAGCTTGCACTTAATCATAACATCAATTATCCACCATAGTACATAAGCATTTATCCATATCTTAGTCTAATTAAAATATTTGGTATATTTCTAGTTTTCCTTATACTTTAGTCAATAGGATTGGATATATATCGGTGCATATATCGGTGGTATATATCGGTGGATGTATAATATTAAATGAGAAAGTATAGGATTCCTTAACCTAAAACACATGATAATTTTTACTACATTTCAAAAAAAAAAATCTATGAGCATATGCCAAAATAACAAAAGCAAGAGGAAGATGATAAGGTGGCTAGGTGGCATGAGGTGATTTTCTATAATCAAACAATTTTGGTTAGGATTTGAGTAAATTGTCGAGTTGTGGAGGATGACAGTATAGTGTTAGTGTCCAGGAATTTATGAGGTAGGCTAGGCATTATTCCTGTGTTTCAAATTGTTTACTAACATTTAATAATGATTTTTTAAAGTGTGATAGAAAAGTTCATGACCTCTTTTTGTGTGTTTCTAAGTGTGAAATTGAGTTGATCCTACGCAAGCACTTTGCTCTTGTAGTTCTTGCAGATGACTCTAGTAGCCCCAAAAGCTCTATGGGTTTCTGAGCAAAGAGTTTCAATAATATGGAAAAAAGGAATAATTTGAGAGAAAGAGTTTATGAACAAGAAATTTACCCTTTTTTCAAATCGGTTAAAGGACTTCCCAAAATTGGCATAGCTCATATTAAGATTCACAATTTATTTGAATAGAGAGATAATTTTTTCTTCCTTTCTAATAAAAGGCTATGGAGCTTTGTAAATGGTGACGATAGAGACGAAGATCCAGAGAGCTAGAGACAGTGGTGGCAGCGTCTTCGACACCAATGGAGCGGAGTCTTACGTCTATGGCCAGCGTATTGGCCTGTGCCGGGGCCTCTCGATGCTCCGAGAGATCCACTCGTGCATCGCCGACCGTGTCCCGCTCGAGCGAGATGCCTTCGTCTCCAACAAGCTCGTAGAATCCTATGGCAAGTTTGGCAGCGTCGGGGAGGCGCGCCGCGTCTTTGACGCCATCGCCGACAAGAACGTCTTTTCCTGGGCTCTCATGCTCTCTGCGTACGCGCGGGCTGGGCAACTTGAGAGTGCCAAGGAGATCTTCGATGAGATGCCCGAGAGGAACCAGGTCTCTTGGACTGCCATGCTCGCTGCATACACGAAGAACGGGCATTTGGACGAGGCTAAGCGCCACTTTGATCGGATGCCCGAGTGGAACCTTGTGTCGTGGACTGCGATGCTATCAGCATTTGCCCATACCGGGAATTTGGAAGGAGCCAAAGAGCTCTTCGATTCCATGCGTGAGAAGAATATGGTCACCTGGACTGCTATGCTTTCGGCTTATGCGGATGCTAGACACTTGAAAGAGGCGGAGAGTATCTTCCAATCCATGCCGGAGTGGGACCTAATCTCGTGCACTACGATGCTTTCGGCGCATGCCCAGAACGGGCAAGTTGACGAAGCTAAGGGACTGTTTGATCGGATCCCAGAGCTAGATCTCGTCTCCTGGACAGCGATGCTATCGGCTTACGCAGACAATGCCAAGATCAAAGAAGCCTACGAAGTGTTTGAAACGATGCAGGAGAGGAGCATTGTTTCCTGGAACGCTATGCTTGCAGCGTATGTCCAAAACGGGCATCTGGAGGAAGCAAGGGTTTTGTTTGATAGAATGCGGAGCCACGATCTCGTGTCCTGCACCGCTATGCTCTCTGCCTACGGAGAGTTTGGGCATTTGGAGGAGGCCAAGAACATCTACGACGAGATGCCGGAGCACAACATGGTCTCCTGGGGAGCGATGCTCGCAGCATATGCCCAGAACGGGCATCTGCGAGACGCGAAGAAGATGTTTGATGCGAGCCCGGAACAGGATATGATCTGCTGGAACACGATGGTGGCGTCGTTCGCACACACGGGGCACCACGCCGAGGCCATGGAAATGTTCCTGCAGATGAAGCTCAGCGAATCCCCCGATGCCGTTTCGTTTGTCTGCGTGCTCCTGGCTTGCATCCACTCGGGGAAGCTCTACGAAGGCTGGGCCAAGTTCTGCTCGATGGTCACGGACTTCGCCCTCAAGCCAACGCCGCAGCACTACTGCTGCGTCGTGGAGATGCTCGGGAGAGCTGGGCATTTGCGGCATGCCGAGGATTTGCTTGCGGGGATGCCGTATTTGCCGAGGGCGTCGGCATGGAGGAGCCTGCTCGGGGCTTGCCGGACTGGAAGAGATGTGGAGGGTGGCAGCCGGGCAACCGGGCAAGTGATGCATTTGGATCCAAGGAGTGCTTCCTCGTACGTAGTTCTCTCGAGCATCGTGGCCGAAATATAACCATTGCTCCAAAACAAAGATCAAACTTTTTCTTCGAGCATCGTGGCCGAAATATAACCATTGCTTCAAAAGAAAGATCAAACGTTTTCTAAGATTTCTCGAGATATAACCATTGCTCCAAAACAAAGATCAAACTTTTTCTTCCATCGTGGCCGAAATAAAACCATAAGAAATATGACCTTAGTTGAGTGGACTGTAAATGTATCGCGGCTAAGATATATAACCATTGCTCCAAAGAAAGATCAAAACTCTCAAAGTAAAGCTAAGAGCTTTCGTCAACCTTTATTGCTATTCATCGACGAAGAAACGCTTGTCACTTATTCCAGAGGAAAAAAGCGAAGATCTGGAGGTGTCTAGAGGGTGTTTTGGAGCGCCTTGATCTTGATGATCTGGTTAGCAGGGCTCAATCCCTTGGGACAAGCGTTCTCGCAGTTGCGAATGGTGTGGCAGCGCCCAACTTTGTAGTCTCCGGCGATGGCTTCCAGCCTCTCCCGCGTGTACTCATCTCGGCTATCGGCAATCCATCTGAGGAAGAGATCCAATTAGAACCCAAGTTCACGAACACACAAAAGCTCTACAAACAAAACACACCCAACACATCTAGAACAGGCAAAGATCAAAGGACAAAAGAGCCATCCATACCTGTGAGCGTGAAGCAATGCCGCAGGACCCAAGAACTTCTCGGGATTCCACCAGTAGCTCGGGCAGGACGAGGTACAGCACGCGCACAGGATACACTCATACATCCCATCCAGCTTCAGCCTCTCCTTCTTGCTCTGCAAGTGCTCCTTCTGGCCAGCCTCTAGCATAGTCTTGGTCTTGAGCCACGGCTCCACGCTCTTGTACTGCTGGTAGAAGTTCGTGAGGTCCACCACCAGGTCCTTGATCACGTACATGTGTGGCAGCGGAAGCACCGACGTCTGGGCAGCGTCCTTCTCGATCTTGGTCAGGCAGGCCAGCCCATTCTTCCCATTGATGTTCATCGCGCAGGAGCCGCAAATCCCCTCCCGGCACGATCGCCGGAAGGTGAGACCCTGATCCACCTCGTTCTTGATCTTGATGAGCGCGTCCAGCACCATGGGGCCGCACTCGTTGAGGTCGATCTTGTAGACCTGCTGCTGGGGATTGCTGCTGCCATCGGGATTCCAGCGATAGATCGAAAACTCCTTGATGTTGGAGGATTTCTCCTGGCCGAGGGCGGAATCCGAGGCGGTGGCGCTCGCCCTGATACTTACAGCACTGGCAGCGGGCCTGCCGAGGCGCTTGGCGATCGCTCCAGCTGCCGTGAACATCGCTGCCTCGAAATCGCGAAGATCTACCAGGAAGAGAGAAAATGGGACACTCAACCCTGACCTAAAGCTCGGCTAGTTTTATCTGGCCGTCGGATTTACTTTGATCCAGCGGTCTAGGTGAGTTAGGGTTCTTGAGTTCGCGCTTCTTTCTTTTGGCGCTCCCACGCATTTTGGGGGCAATGGGGATCAAGGTAGTGCGTCCTATCTCGTTTGGCTAGCGCTATAGCTTTGGATGCGCAGGGATTGACGAAGCTCTTGGCGGACAACGCGCCCGGCGCCATGAAGGAGCAGAAGTTTGAGAGCTACTTTGGGCGGAAAATCGCTGTGGATGCGAGTATGAGTATATATCAGTTCTTGGTGAGTTCTAGATATCTTTGCGTTGTGTCTCACACAAGAAGCCTTGCATTCTAGATTGTTGTGGGACGAACTGGCACTGAAATGCTCACGAATGAGGCTGGAGAAATTACAAGGTTTGTTTGAAAGGAAGAACAAATTCCTTTTTTTTTCTTTCCTTGATACTTAGTTCTTTCGCTGACTCCAACGCAGTCATTTGCAGGGAATGTTTACTCGGACAGTTCGCTTGCTGGAGTCCGGGATGAAGCCTGTGTAAGAACATCGAGTTTGTGGCGATTTTTCTTACTGTATTGTTGTTTGTTTCTTACGAGTGATCATTCACGTCAGGTATGTCTTTGATGGAAAACCTCCGGAGCTGAAGAAAGCTGAGCTTGTGAAAAGGTAGCTCCGATAGCACAGTTTTTCTTCAAACTTTTGTTTTTTTAATCAGAGGTGCGAGGCGTGAAGAGGCCACTGAAGGGCTTACGGAAGCGATCGAGGTGGCGTTACTGAAATACTCGTGTAGTGTTTTTCTGTCTGATTATAGTCCTTGTCCTGCAGAAAGGTGAAGTCGCGGACATAGAGAAGTATAGCAAGAGAACAGTAAAGGTACGCCTCACTTCCATTTGATTCTTTCATTCGATCAACATGGTTCCTGTGAAGGTCACAAAGCAACACAATGAAGACTGTCAAAAGTTGCTACGGCTCATGGGAATTCCGGTCATCGAGGTACTCTTTTTTCTTTGGTGGATCTTTGCATCAGCAAAGATTTTCACTGCTTGTACTTTGTAACAGGCTCCCTGCGAGGCAGAAGCTGAATGTGCGGCCTTGTGCAAAGCTGACAAGGTAGTTCGATCTCTCTATCTCTCCAGTTCGATCTTTCTCGTCTTTGAATCTACTGCGGTTTTGTTCCGCAGGTTTATGCCGTGGCTTCTGAAGACATGGATTCCCTTACCTTTGGAAGTCCGAGATTCTTACGGCACCTCATGGAGCCAGCTTCTCGTAAAATACCAGTTATGGAGTTCCAGATATCTACGGTGCGTGCGTTTAAGCTTTTTTTTGTTCTCACAATGAGTGTTGATTCTTGGCTGTCTAGGCTCTTCAAGAGCTAAACCTTTCCATGGATCAGTTTATTGATCTTTGCATTCTTTGCGGGTGTGACTACTGCGACACGATTCGCGGTAAGTTTCTTGCTTATCGTTAAAACAGTGGTTACCTGGTTTGTACCTTGTTAGGAATTGGACCACAGACAGCTTTGAAACTTATTAGACAGCACAGTACTTTAGAAGCAGTATTGGAGAACTTGAACAAGGACAGGTGCGTTTTTCCATACGATATCTCTTGCTTTGACTTGCAATATCAAACCAGATACCAAATTCCAGAATCTTGGCCTTACCAAGAAGCCCGGCGGCTCTTTAAAGAGCCCATCGTGCTGCCAGATGAAGAGCTTCCGGAGCTCAAATGGAATGCACCCGATGAGGAGGTAAATAAGTCCAAGTTTTCATTTATCTTCTTGCTAATCTCCTGCTGCAGGGATTGAAAAAGTTTCTGGTAGAAGAGAATGGATTCAATATCGATCGCGTGACAAAGGTAAAGCTGCGGCACCTCTTTGGGTATAGAAAACTAAAAGCGCAGGCTCCGTTCCCCAGGCAATCGAGAGGATCAAGAGCGCCAAGAACAAGTCCTCCCAGGGAAGGTCTGTCGTAGCTGTTTTAATTGTGCTTCGGATTTCTCAGGAGTTTTGGAGTGGAAATCTGTGCAGGATGGAGTCATTTTTCAAGCCCGTTGCGTCGTCCTCGCCAGCAGCCGCTGCTACAAAGAGAAAGGTGAGTGGAGTGATTGTGGCGTGGCGTGCGCAAGTTAAAAGCTCCGTATTGTAACTCATGAAGCCTCATCTATAGGAGACACCCGAGACGACGAAAGGGAGCTCTGCGAAGAAATCAAAAGCCACGACCAAGGGCAGGAAGAAATGATCACTTATAGCTCCATTCCATGGAAGAAATGACCACTCAGTTCCATCACTAGAACAGCGAGGCAAGAACAAAGTTTCCATCGCTAGAGCAGGGATGGAGGCGAGGAAAGGAAAGGACCACTTAATGCTCCATTGCTAGAGATTGATCCAATCCCATCGAATTAACAAGGAATCACCCAAGAACTCTGTTTTCTATCAAAGGCGAGACCATCACTAGAGCTGCGGGGCAAAAACAAATTTTGCATTGCTAGAACAGGGAGGCAAGAGAAGGAAATGACCACTTACTGATCCATTGCTAGAAACGGATTCAATCCAATCGAATTGACAATGAATTCCAATCCTCTGTTTTTAGGGTTCTTCCAAGAAAGTCCTTTTTGCCTTTTAGGGTTCTTGAGTTATTGGCGTAATGAATTTTATCCACAAGAAATCATCCAATCCAAAATCCAGTAACAATCGATCGATCGATCGATCGAATCGATCAGTCCCAATCCCCGTCTAGATCGTCGCACTGGAAGCCGGGGCGACTGGGCTCCTTGCCGGTACTCGCCGGGCACGACGATTGCGCGGGCGGTTCCAAGCAATTGTACTGGATGCAAAACACCGAGCTCGCGGGCAAGAGCTGGGGCATCACCTCCATCGCCTGGATCGCCGAGAGGAAATTGTGCTGGAGGTAGAGGTTCTCCACGTCGCCGGCGGCCAATCCCTGGATGAGCTCCCGTGGGACTCCACCCGAGAGCTTGTTGTTGTTGAGGAGTAAGCTCTTGACAGTGGCCAGGAATGGCGATAGCGATCCAGTGAGCGCATTGTGGCTGAGATCCAGGCGCGTTATCCTCACGGGGCCCTGGGGATCCACGCTCCCGCCCAGGAGATTGCGCTGGAGGAGGAGCTCCGCGAGCTCGGGCAGCGTGAGCAGCGAGCTCGGGATGGCGCCCGAGAGGCGATTGGAGCTGAGGTCCAGGAAGGCGATCTGGCCCAGCAGCGCCGTGGAGGCGATGGATCCCTCGAGCGCGTTCCAGGAGAGATCGAGGTGGGCGAGAGTGGCGGCGGGCAGCGCCGAGGGTAGGTTTCCAGAGATCCGGTTGCGGTCGGCGCTCAATCGCTGGAGCGGCGCGGCGATGGCGCCCGGGAGGGAGCCCGAGAGATCGTTGGAGGAGAGGATGAGCGTGGCCAGCGATGGCAGCGCGAAGATGGAGGCCGGGATGGATCCGGTGAGCTTGTTGTTGCTGAGATCCAGCCCTCGGAGCGATGCCAGGCTCTTGAAGCTCTCTGGGATGGATCCGGAGAGGCCGTTCTTGGAGATCCCTAGGAATTCCAGGCGAGAGAGGGCGCCAATCTGGGGTGGGATGGAACCACGGACGCTACCCGGGACGAGCGTGAGGATCCGGAGGTATGGGAGGCTGCCCAGCGCCGGGCTGAGGTGGCCGGAGAGACCTGGAGAGCCCGCGAAGCCACTGCCCATGCTGAGCATCACGACGTGCTGCGTGGAATCGCCAGCGTGATCCCCGGAAGAACACACGACCCCGCGAAACGAGGAGCAAGGATCTAGCGTGAAATCCCAGGTCGCGAAGAATGTGGAGCCCGGGAGATCGTCCAGGGCGTTCCGGATCACGCGCAGCGCCGCGTACTCGGTGGTGTCGATCTGGGCGCTCGCGATTGGGAGAAGCTCCGGGAGGAGGAGAAATTGGAGGAAGAGAAGAGCGACTGGAAGAACTTTGGTAACCCACATTGCTTGATCTATCGCGAGAGGAGATAAGCTGCGAGAGAGATCTTCTTCGGATTCAATCCTTTCTCCTTGGATTTCGATCGAGCTGAGAGATTTCTTTCTCCTTCCTTCTCGGATTGCTATCCGCTATGAGAAATTCGCGAGAATTTCTTCCTTCTTTCTCTTGGAACTCTCGGTGGAGATTGGAGATTCGTGCGCTGCTTATAGTACTCTGGTCATAGTCGATCGACCTGGAAAGAAAACAACAAGGAGCGCTCCCCCTGAATCCAGGACGAGTCGAATTGTAGCGTAGCAAGGTTGGGACAAGACCTAGAGGTGGCGAGCAATGATCCACTGCCTCCTCCTGCGCGACGATTCCCTCTCACTCTCACATTCTCGCAAGCTTCCATGGATCTTTGCTCCTCTTTCCCGTGACCGAATTGGAGCTCTAGAACTCTCTACGCGAAGAGGGAGAAGGAGAGCTTTCATAGCCAGGCAGGAGAGAAAAGCAAGCTCTCTTTTTGCAAAGGAGGAGAGCTCTCCATCTCTCCAGCGCTACAAATCGACACGATAGAAGAAGCTTGGCTTGCAATGCAAGTCCCCACCCCTCTGGCATTTCAGCTCTTCCAGGCTTTCCCTTACAAACAACGACCAGGTTTTAAAAGCCAAAGCGTGCGCTTCACAGATCAATCCTTGTTCTTTCTCGCTTTAAGTGTTGGAAAAAAACAAAAAGAAAGCATGAAAAAAAAAAATGTATCAAAATCGGTGTGAGAAAAATTCTCGTTTCATTCCTTCTTAAATGAGGTGATGCTTGCGTCCTATCCGCCACCACCACCACCACCACCACCGCGCCACCACTCCACCACCACCTTTCTCGTTCTCTAACTATAATTTTCCCAGTCCGTATATCGCACCGTCTTTACATTCATCGCCATCAATACTCCAAAACTGTACAAATACTGTACGCTTACCGATGAAATATCAGGTCGCTCTCAAAAGGTCTTCCAAAACCATAGCTTGATCACAGCTTGCAAGACACGGAGTTTTTGGACAAGGACAAAAGAACCACAACATGGTATTAATATATATATGTTGCAAACATATAAAGTGAAGATCACAAAGTTCTTCCTGGCTTCCTTTGTCTCCGGTTGGGCACTGTTATAGACTAAGTCTTAGTCTATACTTTTTCTTACAATCAATGTACTTTTGCCGAAAACAATGATATATATAATTTTTATTTTTATTTTTCTTCAAGGTAAAATTTCAGGAAATAAGTTGGTGTGGCTACTCAGCAGGGGCATTTTGAGTTGCTGTTGCTGTATGGCATCTTGTAGCATTATAAGCAGCCTCTGCCTGCCTGGTTGCTCTGTCTGGATCCCATCTGCTGGCATGTGATGTGATCCACCTATAAGCTGGATGAGATTTACTTTCTTTTTCATTTCAGTTTTAATCTAAAAAGTAAGTTTAATGCTATAATATTAGACTATCTATATCCATAAAGTTATGTTTGGAATTTTAAATTTTTTAATCATTAGTAATGTGAAGCCAGGTATTATAAACCTTCAGATTCTGTACCAGTTTTACTAATAAACTCTCTGCCAAAATCTCAAGGCAATTAGACAATAACAATTAGCATTTTAATAGCGTTTTTTATCTAAATTGATTCTTTCATGTTTAATTTTACTTCAAAATTTCTTTTAAAAAAATATTCTAACCATATAAATTCTAATGCAACCTCATCTGTATTTTATATGTAATTTGCTATACTAAAAAACTACTATATTAAATACCTATGAGCTAAGATCCTGCTGTAATATTAAAAAAAACATTTATTTAAGCCAAAAAGGTTCCTTGTTAGAGAGATTAACATAATCTATTATAACAATCCACCACAAATAATAATCTATCATCCATATTTTCCACTCGAATTGTCCCTATAACTATAAATAAATCAATTGTATTTAACTAAAATAATTTGAATATACATTATAAAACTATAAATATTTTATAAAATTTCTTAAAAAATGATAAATTAAACTAATCAATACTTTAATATACAGACTAAAGAAGTTAAAACTTGTCCAAAAATATTTCTTAAAATATTAAAACTTCAATGTTAAAGACATAGATGAATATTTTTAAAAATAATGTATTAAAAATCTTATCAATAAAAAATGTAGTGTTAATAAAGAAAACATTATAAATTAAAAAAAATCCTTTAAAAATATAATAAAAGAATGTTGTAATAGTTGAATAAAATGGTTATATTCATTTTATTATGTTTAGATTTTAAAAAAACTTAGTGAAAGGAATAAAATAACTTTAAAAATTCAATTCTCACTTTAGCAATAAAATTATATAATTAAATCCATTTAAATTTTAAATAAAAACTATTAACCAAAATTAATAAATTAATATAAAGTAAAATACGGCTTTATGTGTATGGAAGCTTGTAGGTTTCTAAGGTATGATCCATAACGCATATTAGATATAAGTTGGTGCACCAATGTTGGGAGTCATACCAAACATTCTATATGATGTCATTTGTAAATGCATATACAAAAGTTGGGTTTAAGTCCCAACCTACTAAGGCATAGTGATAGTTTGGAATATAAAGACACTCATTTTTCAGTAGTCATAGATTCTCAGTAAAGAGGCTAGCTTGGGCACACCACCAAACAAAGATGCCCCAAAGTTATGATGCATGGTTAAAGTGTTTAGTGTGAAAGCTCAATATATTTAACTTAAACACTTTAGTACAAGTGATACCAAGGACATGGTGAATGAGATAAAGACACTCAATCTTAGTTATTATGGACCCTTGGCCAAAAGGGATAGCTTAGGCACACTGCCAAGTGTGGATGATGCCTCCAAAGTTATAATTAACAATTTAAAGGTTTGGCAAACCCAATATTTATTAGTAGACATGTTAATGGATCAATGTGAGATCACTAAGTAATCTTATAGCTAAACAAGGATAAACTCCTTATTAGGTTAAGAAATGAGTTTTCTAGTTTAAAGTGTTGATTTGAATTATTGACAATGGTGTAACTTGGTTAAGGTGACTAAATAGGAAAGATACATAGGTGAAATAAGCAATGAAATATAATGGTATTTTGAGTCTAAAAAAAATAATCTCTAAGGAAAGACCTAGAGGAGCGTTACAAGATTGGGCTAAAGATAGAGCTCACAGTAGGAAATGCTAAAGAAACTTACAAAAGATGAATACTCTATAAATTTGGTAAAGAAAAACCTTTGCTATGGAACCAAAAAGATAGCTCAAGGTTAAAAGTAATGACATTATGTTACTTGGTGTAACAATTAAAGGATAGGAGCAAAAAACTAATGGCTAAAAATAGATCTTGAAAATTACTAGAAGGAATCCATATTATAAATTAGGCAAGGAATTACAATGTGATGGATGCTAATGGATTATAGGAAAGAAAATATGTTTCCAAAAATGGATTTACCAAATGCTTTAATATAACAAAGGTGAAAGCTCCAAGAAATGGAGCAGCAAGGTAGCTAAATAATAGTGCCATAGACAGTCTTAACATAAAATAAATGGAACTTAGTGTCTAGGGTGGTACAAAATAAAAGAGAGGATAATTGTGCCCTTAAGTGAATAACTTTCTAGGATGGAGAAGTAGAGTTTAATGTCAGAGACACTAAGGAAATTGACTTGAGAAATCAATATCAAATTTCTAAAGTATGATAATTATGTTGATAGAGGTAGAGACTACTCTAGAATGAGTAATAAAATTGAGATAGAGGTGTTTAATAAGTTTAGTAAGAGTTAAACAAAAAAAGGAAGAAAACCACCACAAGTGATCTTATGAGTCTCTAAGATGGAGAAACTATACTCCTTAGAAAATGAGTAAGGCATAGTGAACTTTTAATGGCAAACTCTTGATAAATATTAGCTTAATGCCAAAGATAAAAATGGTAATCTATGATAGAGTTATTTTATAAAATGGTTTATTGTTCAATAAGGACATCAAACTTTGTTTATGGAGTTGTGAAACATGAATCCCTAAGCCCCAAAGTGAAGCTATAAATGTGCCATATGGTAGTGGTCAAAATAAAAGTTCAATGAATGTAACGCATTTGGACTAAAAACTTTAACTCGAAAAGTCAAGAATGGGAGTGAAACTTCAAATAAAGTGATTAAGGAATGAGCATGAAGCAATTGGTGAATAAGTCTTTAGAAAGGGACATAAAAAGGATTGACATATGGCAAGTGTCGGGACCAAGTCTGAAAAAGAGTTTGAGATGGAGTCCAAGAAAGAGTCTAAGAAGGAGTTCAAGATGGAATTCAAAGAGTCTAAGTAGGAATCCAAGATAGAGTTCAAGATGGAGTCCAAGAAGGCACCTGAGATGGAGTTTAAGCACTTTTACATATTTTGCTTTGCATGAAAAAAGAGGCTTTAGAAGTGAGTACCAAGTTGCATAATTAACTCAAATGGCTTTTGACAAAGATGATGCAATTACTGGAAGGTATTATCACAATTGTCAACATGTTTATATGCACATTTAGAAACATCTAATACTCTAATTTACATAAGTGATTGTGCTTAAACCATTGTACCATTGCAATGCTTTCCTTTAGAGACATGTTGGAAACTTGTGTAAATGCTAGGCATCATCGCAAGAAATGACATATGACAACCACTATAAAATGATTAAACCAATGATATATAACATCTTTAAGATTCCCATAAAAGAACTTTGGTAGGACGTAAGGATTAGTGTAAACGACTAAGTTTTCCATTCTACTTTAGTCATTTAATCACACTTTTAACCACTTGAAAGAATCTTACTCATAACCTTTTATAAGTCTTAATCCTAACTTAGGACATGCTAGCCCCATGAATGGCATCTATGCCACTTTAGTCCAAGTGCTCCATATGTCCGATCCCATGGTAGACACCCCAAAGGCACCACTAACATATCAGCCTGTTATGCTAAGGGCCTTGACCATTTACCCTTGTCTCATTAATAGTCTAAGACCACTTATGCTATAGTCCTGTCTCTAAAAGATTATGCCCTTTGTTTATGAGTGGTCATTCTAAAACCATACCTTAACATCTTTAAGATGCCTGAAGACATAGGGAACACCTTTCCCCAATATCCCTTTTTTAGTCCTCATTAAATCCCTCTCTATCCATAGTTGTGCTCACCAACACTGTCACTAAGTTAGGGCTCAAAGATCTAACTACTAAGTTCCTTTGAAACTTCCTCACCACGTGACTATACTATAAGATATAAATTTTTCCTTTCCAATTTGTTAGCTTACCTCATCTATCCAACCACCATGACCTTGGCCTTAGTTAAAATCTTTTGCCGAGGTTCCTATCTATTATACCAGCTCTTACTTAGTCATATTTGGTTTTAGCAACTCATTGCACGAGCAACAAAACATTAGCCATCTATCTATGAATTTCCAAATTCTCTTTTAATCCCCCTCCCTGAATTAGACTAGACTTAAAGTTTGACTACACTCTTCACAAGCACAAGCAGCCAAGCACACCAAACCTCCTGGTTCTTAACATCCCTTGGTACAACAAGACTTGATTATAGAACCCTTCTAAATCCCAAGCTTTAGGTGCAATACTTGATTCGGGACACCAGGGGGAAACACTATGGCCAAATAGCCTGGTATGGGCCTCTACTCCCCCACTTCCATCCCGAAAGGAAGGTCCAAGCCTGTAGGAAGGGCGAGGACCAATGAGCTGTAAGATACTCAAGTGGGGCACCACTCCACATGAGTCGGGAGCACCATAGTTAATTTCCCTTCTGAGGGTGGGAGTTGCTCTTGAGCATGTCCTTGGGTGGCCCTTTCGGCACCACCCAAGTCCATGCTCACTCCCATCCAAAGCCCTTATACCTTATTTTCAACCTTAAGTCAGTTTAGAAGCATCATTAAAGAATTTCTTCAAGATTAATTCCTAGACCTCACTATCCCTATTATACTTTTGGAACCCTTTATATCCCCCCCCCCCCCCAGGAGACACATGCTTTGTGCTTTCACCCCACAACCTGTATTACTATTCAAACTTAGTCTCAAACTCGATTTCAGACTCGATCTCGAACTCGACCTCGAACTTTATTTTGGACTCAATCTCGGACTTGGTTTCGGACCCAATCTCGGATCTCAAACTCAATCTCAAACTTGGTCTTGTCCCCAGTCTCGAACTCCGTCTTAGAGTGGCCTCGAACTCGATCTTAGACTCGGTTTCAAACTCGGTCTCAAAGTTGGTCTCGGACTCGATCTCAGATTTAGTTTCACCCAATGAACTCTTTATCATTTTGGTTGTGCTTTTAAGGATCTCCATATTTCTGTGAGACACCAAATCCCTAGGCCCCAAAGTGGAGCCGAAAGGGCGCCATGTGGTAGTGGCCAAAGCGAAAGCTAAAAGAGCGTAACATGTTTGGACTAAAAGCTCCGATTTGAAAGGTCGAGAGCCTCCCTCCCTTTAGCTTACGACACCTCGAAGAGTTGGTTCTTTATATATACCTTTGGTCACTATGTAAGAGGATTGCTCCTTTTCCTTTCTATAGTTTGAGACTTTGGGATAACTTTTCAAAACATTGTAGCCCTACATAAGTCTCATGGATGCTTTCCCCACCTTCCACCCTTTGGTGCCTTAGATATGTGGCTAAAGTGAGGTTCTAATAAGCCATGCCAGGTATCCAAGTAAATAGTGCCACCCACACTTGGATTGGGAGCATTGACCATTTGATCTCCCAAGGGAGCTAGAGTCAGCTTTTAAACACTTCACCAAATTACTCTACTTATCCATCTGTATTCACTCTAACCTTAAACTCCTTAGTGGTTATATTATCACCCACCATATAAGTATAGCCTTTCTTAGTCACACTAGCATTTCCTGGCTAAACTGGTTCCACTAAAGTCCTCCCACTACTATCCTTTTGGAGCTTACAAAACCCTTTAGGGTCTGGGAGATAATCGCTTTAGGCTTTCACCCTTGAACTTGGATTTAAACTCGAATTCGGACTCAGACTTGGACTCAGTCTCGATCTCGGTCTTGGTCTTGGTCCTGGTCTCGGTCTCGATCTTGGTCTTAATCCCAGTCTTAGTCCCAGTCTCGGTCTTTATCTCGGACTCCATATAGGACTCATTCTCAAACTTTATCTCAAACTCCTTCTCAAACTTCATTTTAGACTCTTTTTCGGACTCCATCTCAGACTCCTTTGCTCGGACTCCATTTCAGAGTCCATCTCAGACTCCTTCTCGGACTCCATTATAAACTCCTTCTTGGACTCCATCTCAGACTCATTCCCGGACTTTGATTTCAGATTCCTAGATCTTTAGGAATGTTGTGGCTAACACTTCATTAAGATCTTTTGAGAGTTGTGCATATATTTGCCCCATCCACCTTTAATGATGCTTTTTAACTGATATAATGCTATGAGACATCACTTCTCCCACTTGTCGCTACATTTCCCACATGAAGTGGAGTTGAAGTATATGTTCTAATGGAGGTTGATGTTGTTGCTATCCATGTTTAAAGACAATGGCAAGGACATAATTGTGGCCATAATGTTTGTTGTTAGGCATGTGATGAGGATGGCCATACATATAAGTGTTATCATCATTTTCTAGATTAGCATCCTCCATTTTCTAGATAGAGGCTTTGGTGTTAATAACATCATATTGGTGTTGATATGGTGAAAAGTCATAATATTAAGATTTTTTTGAGAAATAGGGAGTCATATAAGTAATGGAGGGACCTGCATGAATTAGTTAGTGACCCCTTCATCTATCTTCTGGGAATACTTTTAAAGGGGTTTAGTTGCCACTAGTTTATCTAATGTTTACTTTCCAAGCTTATTTTTATAACAAGAAGTCCCTTTCCATGTTAGTTGAGATGGATTTAAGTTTATCTTTTATTACTAAGCCTATTGCCACACATTTACCATCTACATTTGCATTGTACAACTATGTTAATAATAGTATACAATATTATAATTATATTTGAACCCTTTTTTATCATAAGGATCGAAGGTAATTAGAGTTCTCTAGTTGATTGACCAAGATCTAGAGGAACATCAAGAAGAGGCACTAATGAATTTATAAGTAATACTATTTGTTCTTATTCCCTTTATATAAAGTGTTTTATCTACTCCATATACACAATATGTAGTGGATTGGCATATTGAATATTGTGCCGAACTTTATAAACTTTTTGTTCAACGTGCTTATAAACTTGCGGTTCAACATTTGATACAGTTTTTTTAACTGAGTAAGGAGCCCTTTAAATAAACCACATACTATAAAATTGGGAAAACAAACCAATATTACATCATCCACTTCATATTTTATAGGTGGGTAATGATAAGAGTTATAATGTTATTATTGCCTATTTGTATACAGCCCAACTGTTTATTAGGCTGCTCAAATACTAATCCTAGAACCTAGCATTAATAGCTCATGGCAATCACAAAAGTAAACTCAACTTCATGAGCAATTGAATTATTATTATATAAGCATTAATATATTGAAGTACCAATAAACTTTATATTCTTGTAATATATGCATATTGTAGAAATAATAAATAACCATCTTAATTTGAATGTTAAAAGTTTATATACTTTACAATAGCTTTCTAGTCATACAATAATGTCTTATATGCTTGTCTAGAATAGGAGATTCATGTGGAATAAAGACTGAAGGCACCACTAACCATAAATGATCACCACAATGAGCCCCCACAAAGTAAAAAAAGTTATCCTTAAGGTAACATTAAGAATGTAAATATTAAAATAGTAAGTCATCAACAAGATTCTCAAACCTATCAAAAGCTTTTAAATCCATAACTCAACATTTTGAGCTTCACTAACCTCACCAAGAGAAAGTAAATTTCACTAATGTTTGAATAACAAACATATTAGGAACATAAAAAAAGATCAAAAAAAGAAAAGGAGTTTGAGAAAGAACCTCAACATTAGTTATAATACTTCTAAGTTATAAACAACTTTGAAGTCATATATTTTAAGTTTCAAAATCTATCCAACAATATAACGAGCCAATTTCTTCCACTTCAATATAATGATTATAACATAATCACCCTTTAATAAAGTTTAATAACCATGTAAGTATGCATGAAACTTCTCAAAACCACTGCTAGACACTCTTTATTTATCATAGACCTAGATTTATGCTCTCTTGCATCAATACACCTCTAAAACTAATATTAAAAGCATCTATATGCAAGATGAAAAGTTGAGTATAGTGCCAAAATTGGAAGAATTATTAACATTT
The DNA here is from genome assembly GCF_000143415.4 of Selaginella moellendorffii. Taxonomy (NCBI): domain Eukaryota; kingdom Viridiplantae; phylum Streptophyta; class Lycopodiopsida; order Selaginellales; family Selaginellaceae; genus Selaginella; species Selaginella moellendorffii. The sequence continues at coordinate 1,460,057 of NW_003314303.1, read as the reverse complement.
TTTTAAGATCTATAAATGCCCATTCACCATCTTTAAACCAAATGAATAATAATGTTGACGACATCAACAATGCTCATAATGATGAAGTGTTATATATTATTCATACACTTTGGAGCAAAGAACTTCAAAATAGCCATAAGTTTTTTATAATAAACTTGCAAACAAAGAAATGTAGTACTCAAGATAAATTATGTCCTTAGGCTTAAACACACGCTTAAATCACTTCAACCCAAACTAACTTTTTGTAGTCGATCCAATATCTTGTAAGCGTCATGAATATACTCTTCCCACATCCCCTCTAAATGGATCAAAACATTATACAATCACATTTGACATATCATAAAGAATCTCATCTATCATCTACTAGAAAGTTGTTAAAGCATTATGTAAATTGAACAACATCACCAAAAACTCATACAAATTAAATAGTGTATAAAAAATGGTTTTTAGAACATCCTCTTTAGCCATCTACTAACCAAAAGTAAAATTTAACTTGGTGAACTAATAATTTCTCCTCAGACAATCAAGAAGATTAATAGTGTAAAGAAAAGGATACATATTTAGGATAGTCATTTCATTTAACAAAGAATAATCAATGTAAAATTGAATACTCCTATTAGTCTTCATCACAAGATGAGGTTCAGAATCCTAAAAGCTCTGAGACTTTTAAATAACATTTTTCTTCAATATCTCTTTGATATTTGCATAAACAATTTTAATCTTTTTTGATGACTAATGCCAAATAGAAGATAAACATCCTTAGTTAAAATAGGATGATGCATTGCAATCTTAACCTTAAATGACATATCAAAATTGAAAAGATTAGCATAGTAAGTCAACAATTACAATGCAAAGACTATTTAAAGGATCTAAAAAGGGAATAAAAAAACAAAAAGGAAACACAATAAAAAGTAGTGGGGAGATAAACTGATGGAAGAAGTAGAGGGATGAATTAAAACACAATTGAGAGGAATGAAAGAAAAATGAAAAAAATGTAAAATAAAGGGAAGAAGTTTCAAAGCCATATTCGTCATGATTGCACTGTAATCAATCCATATTAAAGATGAGATCAAAAACTTAACTCAACACTACTTATAAGATCATTTATATGCATAATTAGGTCCACCTCATCCCACATATACACATGGGGATTTTGATAATCATCAAATTGGTTTCAATTCAAACCATTCACTCCTATATATAAACAAGATGTTCACTTTTTTTATATAGAACTTTATCAAATATATATTAAGTGTTTTGCTAAAAACAAATCAAATCTTAACTTCAAAAGATTTATATCAATTAATAGAGAATGCTATTTAAAGTATGATATCAAACTTTATCTCTTTTTGGTTTGCTTAAGCGGATGGTAGTGAATATACCTAGAATATACTTGGATATTCTAGGATATTCTACTATTAATCTTGTATTTATAATTTATAAACATGTTTATAATTTATAAAATTTCTTAAGCCTTTTCAAATATATTATTTTTATTCTTTCATCTAATGGTTGATATGCAACAAGATTAATTTTGTGTTTATAAATTACAAACATGCTTTTAATTATAAACTTTATTTGATCAATTGAATTAATAAGTAAAAATAACACTATTATTTAGCAAACCAAGCATTGCAAACCAACCAACCTGTAGCAATTTATTTTTTAATAAGAGATAAAAGTTTAGTTGGTATGTACCAAAAAAGAAAGATACCCTTAACTAACATTAAGGATACTGCTGCTGCCAGTCCCGACAATGTGCAGCCGCTGGGAGTGTGGGTCTGGCGGATGCTGGATGCTCGTCACCAAGCTGGATTATCTGGACAAGCTGCCGGGCTGGAGGCTGGAACTATGCTCGCTTACGGGCAACTCAGCTTTTGAGGCCTAAGTATCTCCCATACGTGAGCAAGAACCAGAGCGTGATGACGAGCTTTGGGGACGAGGTTTTCATCGTGGAGAACTTCGGCCGCTGCCCTGATGGATACCTGACGGGGGTTAGAAGTGTATTGTCGGGCACGGAGTCGGCCTTGTTGCCCGAAATCAGAGGAATACTTCATGCTTCCTCGTGTTGGACTGTTTGACTGTGCTGGACTATGGCATTAAAATTACCTTGGTTCTTTCAAAGACAATCTGACTAGAACAATGGTATAAGATCGTCGTGAAGAATCCTTGCAAAAATACTTCTCTGTCGTGACCCTTGTGACTGACTATGGGCATTGAAATCCCAGAAGAATCCTTGCATGAAGACCCAGATCGCTAGAAAGTTAATATCATTTGAAAACTTCCCTTTCCCGGGTATTAGGGTTTTTGCTGGCAATGCGGTGGTGATGGAAGGTATGGCGCTCTAGGGCTCTCTTTACGCGGTGGCGACGGCGATGGTGATGGAAATGGCGGCGGCGTCGGCGATGGCGATGGCGATGGCAGTGGTTTTCTTCCAGGACTGGGAGCCCTGGAAGGCGGAGCGTGCTTTGGTGGTCCTAGCGGAGGAGAGAGCTTTGGAAGCGGCGGTGGCGATTTGTTTCGAGGAGGGGGAGGTGTGAGCTTTGGAAGCGGTGGCGGCGGTTTGTTTCGAGCTGGCGGCGGCGGAGAGAGCTTTGGACGGGGTGGCGATTTGCTTCGAGCTGGCGGCTTTGGAAGCGGTGGCGGTGATTTGTCTCGGACATATGGAGCTGGCGGTGAGGGGTGAGGGGATTTCATCCGCGGGGCTGGCGGTGGAAGAGGAGGACGAAGAGCGTGTAGCGGTGGCGGCGGCCCGTTGTTTCTACGAACAGGGGCCGGCGGAAGAGAATGCGGTGGTGGCGGAGATGTTGGTTGCGGTGGAATGACGATCTCCGGCGGCTCGGCGTTTGGCGGTGGTGGGAGTTCTTCGTATGGTGGTGGAGAGAATGGGAGGAAAGGCGAGCTTCCAATCGGCGGAGCGCCGCCATAGCCAGGGTGAGGAAACGGGAAGATTGCTGGCGGAAGTGGCGGTATGATGGAGGTGTTGGAAAGCGATGGAGGCAGCTCCGAGCACAGGGTCTTCTGTGGCCGAAAAGTAAAAGCTCCCACCGTGAAGATGCCTGTTCTTCGTGCTGCCTTGGACAAGATCCCAGCGTTTTTCTCGGTGGTCGTTGGTATCTGGCAAGTGGAGTCTGGGAGCCTGACGATCTTGACAAAGAGCTGTCGGCTTTTTGCACCAGGATCTGCGAAGAACGCGCTCTTCACAGGCAGCTTGAAAACTCCGTTGCTGTCTGTCAATGCGAGAATCGCTGGATTTCCAGTGTACTGGAGTGAGACTTCCACACCTGTTAGAAGATCAAGGTATGGCTTTACTCAGCACGCAAAGTTGGACCTTTTACTGACACTAAGTTGCAGAAAGAAGAAAAAGAAGAGGAAAATCAGTTAAGCAGGAGACTTTGGAGGAAAACTGGATTCCACGAGACAAAGCCATAACTTTCTACTTTCTACGACTGGAATGTAAGTACTCCTCTTCTCTTTTGCGACTTTCTTACAGATAGAGAAAAGAAACACAGTGAAAGTGTTTGCTTCGCTTACCTGGTAATGGAGTTCCAACCGCAGTGCCATGAACACATCTCTTGCAAAAGACCACTCCAGTAACAGTGATGGTGTCTTTGCGTGTTGCCGATGACAAGCCGGCGAGAATGAAGGCAAGGAGAAGACTGTGAAGCACCATAGCCGGCTTCACGCATACACTGGCTGAAAGGTATGAAAGAAAAGAAGGTATTCGTTGCTAGAACGGAGCTCTAGGATATGTCTCTGATGATTCTGTGTGGACTGTGTGCTCACATGTTTCTCCGGATGTTGCAGAGAGATGCAGAGGTTTAAAAGAGCCACGAAGTGTTTAAAGCGAGTAAGTTTCGCTTTGTCTCGAAGATTTGACCTCCGCGAAGCAGCTTGACTTACTTTGATCTCGCAAATAACAATTCGAAGCATGTTTTTATAATCGCTGGAAGCTCGCGATGTTAGGACAAAGGTAAGTTTTTTTATTAGTATGATCTCTCGTGTGCTCTGGACTTACAAACTATTATAGAAATAAAACCATGCAGGGAGGGAAGCAAGAAAACATCCGCAAGATTCGCCCGAAAGAATCTGGATTGGAAGGCGCGGCGCGGCATTAAAAATGGAACCACCTTCGTCTCCAGCAGCGTTTTCAGCGATCCTGATCGGACATGGGACACGATTGCTTGTTTAAGCTTGACCGACGCAGCTATGGCTGGTAATGTTTCAAGCTCTCATTTTTTTTTTTCTTTCCCTATCGTCGTTCTCATCTGTAACTTCGTTCCCAGGATTCATTCGCTCGCTTTGGATCTCATAAATGCGCAGCTTGAAACAGTCTTGATCGAGCGCGGAGAAAAGAAACGCGAAAAAGGAACTATAACGGAACTTACGAGCTATGGCTGCTGCTTGGAAGAAGCTCGGCCATGGTGGTGTGGCATTAAATGTGGGGAGTTTCTCTTCCTTTTTTTTTTGAATTTGCCATATTCCAAATCAAATCTCCTGGAAACCAACCCATTGAATTCACCCAACACCATAGCCGCGATCATGGAAGAAGCAATCGTGGAGCGCTGTGATTGCTGCCTTGATCCGTGTTAATCGGAAGAGGCGCAAGAGCAAGGAAGAGGGTGAGAGAGAGAGTAGGCAAGGCTAGAGGAGGATTTGTCACGGCAGTGTGGTATGCGTGATCGATCGAGCTATCGATCGATCGCTCACGCACAACAAAGCGGCGATGGCATTATCAGAGAGAGATCGAATCTGGGCAGGATTTCTCGGAAGAAAATCCCATAAACACTGCCGCATCCATCGATTGTCGCGGGGGGATGAGGGCACAGCTGCGATCCTCGTGGCGATGGCGACGCGCCCCCGATCATGAGGTATCGGTAGTATATCGTTCTTGGGCGGGATCGAGGAAGAACAAAGAAGAAGAGAGAAAGAGAGATGGTGGGCGGTGGATTCCCAGCGGGGATCGGTGCTAGATCGATCGTGGGTAGGCAGGAATCGAGGAAGGAGATGATGGGTCCGCGGCGGCTGTGAGAAAGAGAGATCGATCGATCCATGGGCGAGCCGGCGGCGGGAGGAGAAGAGGATGCTTACTGGGGACGCTTGTGCCAATCCATGGCCTCGCGCTGCTTGGAATGTAGCTCGCTGGGCATGAGAGGCGATCCCATGGGTGTTCTTCGCATTAGCAGCTCCAGCCACCAGTTCTACGAGAGTGATTCCACGCCGGATAGTCCCCGCCTCTCCACGATCAACGCGACGATCTCCAGCCACTTCTCTGGGAATCTTTCGGCAGATTCGAATGGGCTGGAGAGCGGCGCCGTGCGAGAGAACCAGGGAAATGGAAACGAAGAAGCGCCATCGCCGCCCCGGCCGCCACCGCCGCCACCGCCGCCGCCGCCACCTTTGAGAAGATTTTCTCTGGAGATCTTGCGCGAGTGGGCGATGAAGCGATCGCATTGGCAGCAAGTAGCGAGCGATCCCATGCTCTTCCCTCGCATCGCCCTCATGGTACGCCAACTTTTTCTTGTCTTTATGTTTTCGTCGTCCTCGTTGTTTCGTAGCGATTCTTGGCGTGTTCCCGCGAAACACGGAAGAATCGAAGAGAGCTAATCGTGTTCTTCGTGTTCTTCCAGGTGATGCTGGTGTTGCTCGTGACTATACTCACCGTGAGCGCGTGGTACGTTGCCTCGAGCCAGATTCGACGATCCATCGCTCCTCTCGTTGCTTCTTTGCGAACCGAGGCTGCGTTTGACATCGAGAAGCCGCTGGATTTCGCTCTAAACTACACTTCCACTTCGGTGTCGCTTCTTTCTCGCCTCCTCTCGGCCTCCAACGCGAGCTTGACATCCTCCCCTCCTCAGGTACGAGTGAAAGAAAGCTCACCAGTTCTATCGCGAGTACTGGATTTCCTGCTAACTTTCTCTCGTTCCAGCTCAAGAGCTTGCTGTGGACTGGCTACTTCATGAGGCCGGGCAGCAGCGCTGCCGGATTCTTCACTCGGGATCTCTCTTTCATGGCCTTTGCCGACTCGAACTCCAGCAGGAGCGACGACGCCTACTTCTTCTCGTCCACTGGAAACTCGAAGTCCACGCACCGAAAGTCGTGTGTCTCGCCGGACTCCTTTCGATGGTTTCGCCAACTAGTTCATCCGGTCACGGGGAAGGTCGAGCAAGCGCAGACGCCATCGCCATGCCTGTTCTACACTGCTCGCTCGTCTCTCTACCAGGCAGCTCTCAACGACACGAGTGGAAAGATCTTCTGGGACATCACCGCCGACTCGTCCGGGAGTTTGTCACTCTTGGGAATGCAAGCCGTGAGATCGAGCTCGAGAACCAGCGGCGTGGCTTTTGTGACGAGATCTTTCGAGAACATGATGCGTCAAGTGGATGCTTTCCAGCAGCATATGTTCCTCATGACGGACGATGGCCGCTTGGTCGGGATTTATGGATCGAGCTACGCAGTCGGGGACGTGGATCGAGCAAACTTTACGATTCCACTCGCCAGGGACTCGAGCGACGCGCTGGTGGCGAGGATATCTTCGTTTTTGGATCGAGTAAACTCGAGCTTGACTTCGTCTCCTCGGCACTTTGAGAACGTTTTGGTGGATGGCGTTCACTATCACGTGAACACGGTGCCATTGTCAAGCATTGGACAAAATCTGGTAAGCCATCGTTTTTCTTCTCCTTTCTTGACGAAGTTCTTCGCTGATTGCGCTTTTCTCTTTCTCTTTTCTCAAAGTTCTACGTTGTTTGCGTTCTTTTCTCTCTTTTTTCTTCGCTAACTCTACGTGAGCTGAAAGGTTGCCGTGTTGATCATCTCGGTGAGGAGCTTGGAGATTGGACTGGACGCTCGGCTGCACACTCTGGGGATGATTTTCCTCGGCATTGCTCTCGCGACGGTGCTGATGGGGTGCTGCCTTGTGGTGATGCTCACAAAGGGAGTGAGCATCTCCATGAGAGTGGAGCAATCCTACATCGCACAGGTGAAAGCCACCAAGCTCGCCGAGAAACGGAGCAACCACAAGAAGCTCTTCTTCGCCAACATGAGCCACGACCTCCGGACTCCTCTCGCTGCCATCATCGGCTTGATCGATCTGTGCCTGTCTTACAAGGAGCGCCTCTCGGTGGAGCTCGAGTCCAACATGCTACAAATGAAAACTTGCGCTACAACTCTTCTAGGTGAGCGATCATCTCCTTCTCAAGCTTGATGACGAGAAAAATCGTTTTTTCCTTCTCGCAGGGATTCTAAACTCGATTCTAGACATGAGCAAGGCCGAGGTTGGCAAGCTGGAGCTGGAGGTGGCGGACTTCGACCTCATCAAAGTCTTGGAGGAGGCAGTGGACATCTTCGCGGTGGTAGGGGCCAAGAAAGGCATCGAAGTGGTGCTGGAGCTGCCGGACGACAGCATCGAGCTAGTGCGATGGGTGCGAGGCGACGCTGGACGAGTGAAGCAGCTCCTGTGCGATCTCCTCAGCAACGGTGTCAAGTTCACGAGCCGCGGCTACGTGATCCTCCGAGCTTTTCCCAAGCAATCCTCCTCGCAGAGCTGGGTGGCGAGCGCGAGCCGGCGGTCCGGCCGCTGGTTCCAGAAAACTTTCGTCAGCTGCTTGAGGACTAGCGGCAGCAGTAGCAGCAGGTCCTCGCAGATCCCGGCTCGATCACAGGGCAGCAGCAGTGACACTCTCGAGTTCGAGTTCGAAGTGGACGACACCGGACAAGGAATCCCGCAGTCGCGACGCGAGGCAGTGTTTCGAAACTTTGTCCAGGGGAGCTCCAAAGTCCACTGCACGTATGGAGGAACCGGGCTGGGCCTCGCGATCGTTCGCTCCCTGGTAAGCCAACATCAAGTTCTTCGATCGATCCTCGCATAAAAATCTCGTTTTTGTTTCTTCCCAGGTGCATATGATGGGAGGCCAGATCAAAGTCGCCAACAAAGACGGCCCAGGAACGCTCTTCAAGTTTAATCTCCTCTTCCAGAAGGCGTCGAGCAGGGATATCCAGACTACACACTCGGGCTTGCGTCGCAACGGCTCGCACCAGCAATCTTTCGGAGAAGAGAGCCAGCTCTTGGAAAACGCTGCCCGGGTTGACGGACTCGAGGGACAGAACCTCCAGGTGGTTTTGGCGATGGCGGGCGAGCTTGGTCGGAAGTTTGTATCCCTGTGGATGCAAAACAAAGGAGCAGCACAGGTCTGCGAGGTCTCGCAGTGGCAGAGCATCATCCCGAGCCTGGAGCGAGCTCTCGCGGATCGAACGAGCGTTTGCTCCGCGGACTCGTCACTGGATATCACCACCGAGAGCAACGCGAGATCATCGCCTTCGCCGCGAGGGAGGAGCGTGCTGTGCCTGGCGATGCTGGATACGGCGCTCTTCCCAGAAGGGAATGCCTCCATCACCACCAAGTTCCGGATGGAGCTGGACGAGCTCGTCCGGAGCTCACGAGGGAGTGGCAAGTGCGTGCACATAAGCTGGATCTTCTCGGCCGACACGACCAATCTCGTGTGGCAGACGCTCCACAGCCGGAGCGATCTCATCGTCCACAAGCCCGTCCATAGCTCGCGGCTGGCGGCGCTGGTGGAGGAGCTCCAGGGGCAGCACTTTGAGCACTTGGTGGCGGAGCAGCAGCGGTGGAGCAACGCCAAGAGGCCGAGCTGCGAGAAAAGATCCTCCTTTTCTTCGCGGAGCCGGAGTGGATCGGCACAGGAGCTCTCCAGGCTGTCACTGGATCAGCACCAGCAACAGCGTGGGCTGGCGGAGGAGCGGCGGCGGAGTGACGGCGATGTGGATGAGAGCGAGGATGGTGACACTGGGAAGGGGAGAAGTGGGAGCTTGGCGGAGCTGCGAATCCTGGTGGTGGAGGACACGGTGCTTCTCCAAAAGGTGACCAAAGCGATGCTGGAGCGAGAGGGAGCGATCGTGGAGCTCGCTGCCAATGGCGAGGAGGCTGTCAGCTCCATCGCTGCGAGCTTGGCGGATGATCCATGGAGTCCCGATCCAGTGCAGCAAAAGCGGAGAATGGATCTAGTTCTCATGGATTGTCAGGTATGGAAAAAATCCTCTGTTTTTCTCAGTTTGTTTGTTTGCTCCTGGACTGGATTGCGGTGGAATCTATCTATCCATCTGTTTGTCGCGATTTTTTTCTCTGACCTACTGGTGGATTTGCAGATGCCTGTCATGGATGGCTATGCCGCGACGGCTCGCATACGCGAATTGGAGGGTGGATCGAGCAGCAAAGCCAGCGAAAACAGTGGTAGCGCTTGTCGAGTTCCCATAATTGCCCTCACGGCGCACGCCATGGCCAGCGACGAGCAAAAGTGCAAAGGGGTTGGAATGGACGCGTACCTGACCAAGCCATTGAATCTGGAGGAGCTGACGAAAACGATGAAGGGCCTGGGAATTCTATCTTGAGGTTGCGCGCGGCGAAAGAGAGGGCGAGAGGAGGACGAAGAACAAACAAAGAACAAGAAGGGCAAACGACAGCGGTTGGATCTGTGGCATTAATCCAATCCCCGCCGTCAACTGTTTCGCGCGCCAATCGGGGCCCAGTTGAATCTCTGCCGTTGGATGCGCGCTCCCGCCACTAGGCAGAAATTTGATCTATGGCGGGCCAATGGAAAGTGGACGCGTTGTGTTGACGCCGCAGGCCAATGCGGCGGCGCCACGTGGTTCTGTTCTCATCCAAATGACTAGGGCTAGCGAAGGGGTCACATCGGAATGGAGAGGTGGCGGCGCGGCGGCGGCGTGGAGGAGGAGTGGAGGCGATGAGCGCGGCGCCGCTGGGAAATCGCTGCCAATGCGGTCGCCACCGGGAAGAAATGGTTGCGATCGCCAGGGGGCCATAGGTGGTTAGGTTATCTCTCTCTTTTTATATTCCTTCTCTCTTGAGTGGATATGGATGCCGGATCACACTCACACTACAGGGCGTGCTGGAATGTCGCCTTTTCCTCAATCGACACAGTGATCGCACCGCTGGTGGGCGTGGATTTGCAACACCACTTTGCGGTGCTGGACGGGTCAGCCCAGATTCCAGTGTTTTGGCTGGGGAAGCTTTGCTTCAGCACCATCAGCGATAGGGTGCGCTCTCTCTCCGACAATCTGTGCAAGACAATGCGGCAGTGGAGCATCAATCTGCTCGTCCAGGTGCTGTTTAGCGGGATGGTGATGCTCAATCCCCGGCTCAGCGAGGCCCAGCAATTCCAGCTCTTGTCCGCCATCACCCGGGCGCTCGAGCAGCTCTTCCTCCAGCACTGGCTGGACGAGAGGCTGATGAAGGGATTGATCGCGCTGGCGTGCCCGGATCGCGGCTCCCGGATCCTCGTCACGTATCTCGTCGAGGTTCTCAAGGGTCTCGCTTCCAGATCAACGGCAGCAGTGGCTGGAGAGGGAGGAGATTTGGAGTCGGAGTCACAGCAGCAGCAGCAGCGAGAAGATCTCAAGGCCGCGAGAATTCTCTGCCAGGAGTTTGGGATCGATCACATGTACGTAGCGGCGATGCCAGCGTCGGTGAGAAGGGCGGTGCTCGTCGCTCTCACGAGGGACAGGGACGAAGATCTTGTAGGGTCGGCCCAGGAGCAGCGGAGACTGATGGCGTCGCCGGTTTGCTCCATCACTCTGGAGCCATTGCTGCTCCAATCCAGTGGCAAGGTGAGCTTCGACGTGGTGGCGGTGATCCAGAGCAGCGGCTCTAGAAGCGGTGGCGACGATCATGCGTTTCTTTACAGGGGCACGGCGCTGTACAAATGGTTAGCGAAGCCGCAAGTTCCAATCAGTCCGGAGACGAGGAGCGTCGTCACACCCATGGACGTGTATCGATTATCTTGACACACACTAGATAGGATCCAATCCAACATCACCAACTTGCAGAGAGAGAGAGAGACAGGACTAGGAAAGGCAAACATTGTCAAACAAAGATTTTTAGCTCCTGTATACACGAACAGTGACACAAACCTGCATTTTTATTTGTTTAAAATATCCCAAATATATTCATGCATATTTAAAATTTTATTAGGATCATTATTACATACATGCGTATGAATTTTACTATAGAACGCATATTTTTTGAGCTTGAAATAAAAATTGTATTACTTGTGAGCGTTGAATATGCACAGTGGTGACTATTGTTGGACTAAGACCTAGCATGTAAAAAATTTAAAATACAATAGTAAAATATAATATATCTTCCACTTGTTATGGAGGATTTAGATATGTCAAGATCAAGAGTTGCCATGTAGCTAGTCAAGATGATTAATTATGAAGATTAAGAAGCTTAAACTCTTTACATAAAGAAGCAAAATAAATAGGTGACACCTGATAAAGTGTCCCTGGTGAGAGCAATGAGCATTGCCCTTCTCACCTGGCATCGCCACTACATACACTGGTGGAGAGATCTGGTGACTTTGAGATCTTCTCACTGGTGGTGCTGCTGCTACTGTGACTCTGACTCCAAATCTCCTCCCTCTCCAACCACCGCTGTCGTCGCTAGACCCTTTGAGAGCCTCGACGAGATAGGTGACGAGGATTCGGGAGCCGCGATCAGGGCACGCCAGCGCGATCAATCCCTTCATCAGCCTCTCGTCCAGGCAATGCTAGGAGAGTTGGAATTGCTGGGCCTCACTGAGCCGGGGATTGAGCATCCCAAACTACTAACCAAACTAGGATGAGGAGATTGATGCTCCACTGCTGCATTGTCTTGCACAGATTGTCGGAGAGCGAGCATACGCTATCGCTGATGGTGCTGAAGCAAAGCTTCCCCAGCCAAAACACTGGAATCTGGGCTGACCCGTCCAGCCCCGCAAAGTGGTGTTGCAAATCCGGCACGATCAACGTGTCCATCAGAGGAGAAGGTGGAACAATCACCATAGATTGAGGGGTCCCATTTGTTTATTTGGACTTCAGTGCCTTTGCCATTGTGAAGTTTATTACTTTTAATATATATTTTTTAGCAAATAAAGTAAGAGATGTATAATCCTTTTGTATGGTATGATTGTGAGGACGATTTAGTCAAGAATGCTAGCTGTGTTTTAAAAGCAGAAACTGCCACTGGATAAAAGTTATAGATTCCAAGTAAAATTCATATCATTAAACTGCATCCATGTTGATTCAATATGAATTATAGAGTGGTTGTGTATCCTGATTCATAACCAACCCAACAATTATAAATACCCAACAATCATTATAAATTATTGCTCCTATAAAATGATGATTACTAGTTTTTAAAATTATAAAAAAAATAGAAATAGAATTTACCCAATATACATATAACATATTAGGTGATTAGCCACTAAAACTGTAAGCATTCAATATAATTATGTTCAATTCTACCAAAACTTCTATACTATGACTGTATTTATGCTTGTTTGTCAAACTTACTTTCAACTTATTTTTTAGAAACTATAATCCACATGGCTTGGAGAAATAATTTTATTTTTCAACATTCATAGGCAAGAAAGTATTACGCCTGGTAAGTGAAATTTTTTTACTTTTTTCTTTAATAAGTGGTTACAAAAATATACCACATCAATATTTATTATCATCACAGTTTCTAATATCTATAAATAAAAAATCACATTTGTGGTTGGACATGAGTGTATTTATTCTTAGACATATTCTTATCAATGTTTATAATTATCCCACCCAGATTTAATATTAAACCTATGGCTTTTATATCTGATTTAATATTTTTAGAAAATTATGATAAATACTTAACTTGTATTTAATATGAATTTCATCAAAATATAATCACATTATTATTACCAGAATTTAAATACTAAAATTCTTAGCTCTCGAGTCTTAAATTATTCAAGACCACACTTAGCTATTTTGGATAAAACTATCATCAATTATTATGCATAAACTATAATCATAGAAGCTGTACTCAAGTTACAATATTTTACAATATGATTAAAAAAAAAACAATCTCTCTATCTTTATTCAAAGTTCACTTCTCCATGAATCTACCTTCACATAATTAGATATTGATTGCAACTTAATATATGGAGGAAAGAAAATCTTATGGCCAACAAACACATTTAATAAAGGTATTGGTTGTGTTTTGAGACTATAAGAATATAAAATTTATTTTTCATTTCTTAATGCAAATTTTTATTGGGCTTTTAATAACTTATTATAAATATCAAAACTTTTATGAAAATGCAAATCTATAATACAGAATTATTGTAACAGCATAGTACTTAATGTTTTTTATATACATAGTCTTATATTTTATGTATCATAAAACATTAAGAACTAAGCCGTTTGGACTTCAGATATAGAATAATTATCAATCTAAGTTAAAATTCTCTCTAATTTTTTTAATCAAATTTACATGTTAATATCCTGCCTTACAAACCAGTGTTTTAAAGTAAATTTGAGTAGCTTTCTACATTGTCATTGGCAGCACCATAGAGAAGAGTGGGTAAGGCTAAAAAGAATGGTATATGCAATCCGATTACCTTGGTAGTGACATTAGCATTAGGATCCAGCTTGCTAAGCTCACTCTTCTCCTACCTCTGAAGCTTAAGCTTTGTTTCTTCATCTGGGTAATGGCATGATGGCGCTAATCATAATTGTGCAATTGGAAGTGATTTTAATGGCTCAAGGGTCCATAATCAACACTGGTAAAAAATGCTCTTCTTGCTCAATCTTACACCCTGCTGCTTGAGTTCTTTATAGGTAGCATTGGAATTCTCTTTGGAGCTTGAGTTGGTGTTTTTGTGTTATATTTTTTCACCATTTCCATGATGCAAACTCAATTTACTATCCTAGGCAGGGAATTATCCCATTGTAAGCTCCTAAGTTTGCACTTCCCAAACTCAATTTACTATCCTAGGCAGGGAACTATCCCACCTAAGTTTAGACTTCCCAAAAGGTCACCCAACTCAGTATTATTCAAACCCAAGGACGTTTAATTCCAAGTATCCTAAGATCTTTAACCAATTGGAAAAGGGGGTGCACTCTTGTTCATGGGCCCTTTCCCTTTATATTTGAACCCCAACGAATTGTCTCTCGAGTCGTTCCTTTTAGTTACTTACACCCATTCAATCATCACTAGCATGATGCAAGAGGCATTACTCCTAATGTGGAAGTCAAGAAGATAATTTAGAGAATGGAGAAGCACAATATGGTCTCTTGAGCCAGATTTCTTATTACTTATATGGAAAATCCTGAAATGGAAATGCAAGGTTGTTGAATCCAAGTGGTAGTTACTATTGAAGTTTTTCAATCAACACATTATTTATTTTTAATATTATTTTTATATTTTTATTCTTAAATATTATTTTAAAAATTATTTTTATTATAAATTCATAAAAATCAAAAGAAAAACAAATGTTGCTGCATAGTACATCAAATTATTTTCATAAGAGTAGCTGATCTTGCATTGGTAGCTTGCAGGCTAACCTTTAAGGTACGAGAAGTGTTTTTCATACATATATATACATAGTGGTTTTAAATAATATGATCATACACACTTATGCTATGTATAGTATTTGACTGTCAAATACACTATATATAGTTCAGTACTATGAGAATTCTCTATACATAGTGTTCATAGTTATTTAAGAACTACATGGGTTTGAATATAATTAATTCAAAGTACAATAAAATTTTGGACCAATCAAAGAACACACTTTTATTTTAATTTTTTCCTAAGTCTCAAATCTTAATGATAGATATTTGTCACTTTTGGATTTGTGTGTTAAACTTTATGTGATGAGCTTCTTGACAATTATAGTGAACAAGATCATGACTAGAATCCTTTAATTTTAATAATTAACAATTTTAACTAACTTGGTGGTGCTCAGATTTTCTAGAGATTGATCTCAACCTTAAGATATCTAAATCCTCCATAATATTTTATTTTACTATTGTGTTTTAAATATTTTACATGCTACTTCTACTTGGTCTTAGTCCAAGGATGTCACCATTGTACATATTTACCATTCCAAAACTCATAAGTATAAAGTTCAAAACATTAGGCATTCCATAATAAATTTATGGGGTATGTTATCACATACCACAGGATTATATAGATCCACTAATATGTTGCTTTATAATATATTATCCAACTGTTTGTGGTAAATGTATAAATATGAAACATAGTTTACAATGGAGCAGATTTGAATATGGCAAATTTAAAATGGAGCAACTCCCATGCTTCTACCATCCAAGTAGCAGCAAGTTTTGTTATAAAGTTTTTCTGTGGCTCACTTTGGCTTTCTAAGCTATCTGGAATGTGGATGAGCCTCGTGGGTGCCTAGCAAGTTATGGAGCTTAATCAGGACTTAGGGTCTACAAACATGCATGCTGCACAAGGGAAAATGGGATGCCACTAGGACTTGTGACACTGGGCCTTCAGTCTTGAAAAACACCGGTAAAATCAATCTAGCAAAATTATCAGCAAACCATAAATTTTTTTGTGTGAGTGAAACAAAACTGATTGCTTTGTCAACTTGCATACTTTCTTCTATTAGGAAAACATGCACTACAAAGCAGGTTAGAATACTGGGAGTGCTTAAAATATTCTCAGAATATTACTTTTGAGGAATAAAATTTATAAATGGCTAAGATGAATTCTAATCTTATTTTTTAAATTTACAATTCACAAGCATACATCTTGATTATTGGGTGCAGATCAAGACAATGGATGAGCAGCACTCTTCCTGATGGCTCCAAGGATGGCTCTGCTGCTCCAGACTCTCCCCAACAAGTACCAAATACAAAATCAAGGTACAAGTGGAGGTGGTAGATAAAATTTTCATGGGAAAGGTGGTGATTTTCCTGGTGATAGAGCATGGTGAGCTGGATGAGCTGCTCAATGAGAGACGCTCTGGCTAACAATCATGCTAAAGATTAGGACAGAGCACCTCTGTCTATGTTATTTTTGATGGGAGCATGTTGTGGAGATGCCATTGGAGGATCCACACTATTGCACTCATGCTTGACAGAGACTTAGATTCTTCTCTTCTATCCCTTCTATTCTTGAAGAAAGGATCTTAGGGTCAAAAACTCAATAGAATCATCTCATTGTCCCCATAACTATAAATAATTTTATACTTATAGGTTCTCATGCTTTTGATAAAATATTACAAATGCATTTGATTCAAAAATCTGATATGTGAAATATCCCAAACTTGTCAAATATATATTTGAAACATTTATTGGAGACATTCAATGGTAGAGACAGACATTTTACCAATTAGAAGTGGTTGTGTGGTTGCATCTAGGAGGTCCCTATGGAGGTGAGGGTTTTCTTTAAGGCTGTAGTGATGTTAATGATAACCCTGAAGTTGCACATGCTTTATCACTTTGCAACAGAGATGAAATTCCTTGGTGTTGGGTAACAAATTACTATCCAAGTCTTTTATTATGAGTATGGACAATCATTGCAACCAATAGATGTGGAGCCACACCTTTTCAAGGTGGCAGCTTGCTCTTCGAGTTTAGAGGTTGAAGACCACTATCATGATCTAGAGTAGTTATGCACAAATTAAGAAATGTTAATAGAAAAATTGCCTCTCTTTGATGAGTGTTAAGTGGTTTATATAATGAGTGTTAGAGTGGTTTGGAAAAAACATAGTATTAAATAGAGCAAATATTTTTTTGGTAGAGTCTAGGTGGGGATTTTTGCAAAAACATTTTATAAGTTGTAAAGTTTATGTGATAACAATTTTGATAAACATAATAATATACAAAAAACTAATATTATTTTCTTTATATGATATATTATGGCCTAAACAACATCTGACATGCCTCTCTTTGTTATATAAGCAATCCCAGGAACATGATAGTATGCTCTAAATACAGATGCATGGAAAGGGTGTTATGGGATGCATGTCCAACTTTTAGCATGAATAAAAGGTGTAACATAACTTTGTGGTTGAACTCAAGGCCTTTCACATTGCTTTCATACATATGATTGTGGAGGCTTATTAACTCATGGAAAAATAAAACCATCAAGTGCATTGATAGAGTTAAATTTTGGTACACTTTTGTTATTTTTTAGTGCAATAATGCTTTTTGAGGTTAAAGGTGTAGCTATACTACATCAAATGTATATTAGAAGTTGTAAAATAAAACCTTGTCACTATCTTGCCCTTTGGCCTTTCGGTTAAAATAGTCTTATTAGAACATATATAAGACAATATCCATTCCTTGTTTTTTAGAGTGCGCACTACATGCAAATTTTAGATGTTTATGTGTTTGTGAAGCTATTGTGTAAATTTGGCATAAAGGGCCTCAAGCAAGCTATGAGCATGCCAGTCATCCCTCATGTCAATTAGACAATGACACTCTATAGTAAGAATTATCATTTTGAAATACTAACTATAAATACATTGTTATTTGTCAAAAGTGTGACTATATTACATTAAACACGTGTTAGAATTTGTAAAATAAATACATTGTTATTTGTCAAAAGTGTGACTATATTACATTAAACACGTGTTAGAATTTGTAAAATAAAACCTTGTCACCACCTTACCCTTTGGTCTTTTGGTTAAAATAATCTTGTTGAGATATGTGTAAAGTGATATCCATGCCTCATTATGAGAGTGGCATGGATATCATATTAGTTTTCACCTAATTGTGTATTGAAGAACCATTCAAAAATACTATATTATGGCCTTCCCATGCACTCATCATATCCATCTTTATTCCATTGCATTCCTTGTTTAATTGCCCTGCATGCATTTGGGCCAACTAAATTGTAAAGCTACCTTACAGTAGCGTTCTTTAACACAAACATGCCTGTGATATATGTAAATAACTAAAGAGAACAATTTTAAAAATGATCTATAAAATTCAAATATAAAGGGAAAGAGCCCATAAATAAGAGTGCACCTTTTTTATCAATTGATTAAGGGTCTTGGGATTCTTGGGGTTAAGCATCTTTATTTGAATAATATTGGGTTGAATGACCTTTCGAAAAGTCCAAGTTTAAGAGTTTACAATATAGCAGCTCCCTACATTAATAAACACATAAACTAATGCAGTATTATTTAGACACTTTTAAACACTTACTAGCAATAATGATTCCAAGACTTTAGCTTGTAATATGTTGTTTGCGATAAAACCATGAATTCAATGTGGCAAGAGAAACTTATTGTCAATACATTAGAGTTCCATAGATGACTCCATATAGAAACATACATAAGAAATTGATTCTAATCTCCTTCATAAAATTTGCTCTAGACAAACATGACCTAATGTAGCTTTTATCACTTCTTGGCTCACTCTATATACTATATCTCTTAGTTTGCTATTAACATATATAATCCCCCACCTTATCAAATTCTTGTAGTGGGGGAGAAGCACTTCCAAAAGTGTTTTAATTGCAATAACACTCTTGAGGGGATACACTCGTCAACCTATTATTTTGAGATACTAATGCAAGGTACATCAAGCTACTCCAAACAAGGAGGCAAGATTCTTTATTCTATATTTAATGCTCACCTATGCCAAAATTTCATTTGTTGCATATAACCACTCACTCACAAAGTGCTTTCCTTTACACTTATCGTAAAGAGTGTTTTAAATACACAGCAATGGCAAGTTCAATCCATAAAACATTCAAAATTTAGTTCATGCATTAAAAAACATTAAACACAAAGTCTAAACTTTATTAATGTGGAGTTGAAATTTATGCAACACAAAAAATTGCATTCGTCTAAAGTGGATTTTGCATGCATATGTATCATGCACCAATGCATGCCCATGCATAAAATAAAAGTTGTGTATAAAATATTATTTCACAAATATGTATTACAATAATTTAAGCACACTTGTCTTTTTTTTATATATATTTTGCAAGTTTGCACAATTTTTGCCAAGCCACCACCCAAGGTATGCCTTCCTTTAGGAGGCATACCTCCCCCTAAAATTACTATCACAAAGTATTTGCTATACACATAAATGTTTTTCCATACATTTTACATGTTTGTATAATGTTTTGTTGTGGCTAACCCCAAAAACTGCCATCATAAATTAATGTACTTTAACCTGTCATTATAAAAAACCTTATAATGAAAAAGGTCTGCATTCATTCAGAAGTAAAGTTCGTGTGGGCGAAAAGAAAAGTATGGCTTTAGCCCTACCCTTGTCAAAGTTACTGGTCCTAGGGCTCAAGGAAGGAGCTACTTTTGATCGTCTAGGGTATCTTGGAAGGAGAAGCCGCTGCTATAAATCTCTCGGCCGCAGCTCTTCCCATCTATCCACACAGGCATTTTCTTCGCACGTAGCTCAGCATCCTTCTAGAGTTTGCGCCATGGCTGTGGCTACCACTGAGGCTGTGGAGGTTTTGGTGAAAGCCGCGAATGGCGATCCATCCCGGCTTGGCGATTGTGAGTATATCACATTGCTTTTTTTCATCTCTTTTTTCTTTTGTCAATCCAGGTCCATTTTCTCAGCGAGTGCTACTCACTCTGGAGGAGAAAGGGATTCCTTATAACTCCAAATTCGTGGATATGGAGAACAAGCCCGCATGGTTTTCTATTTGTTTCTTTTATTTTCCTTGTTGGGACATGGTGAATTTTCCAGGTTTTTGGAAGCAAATCCAGAAGGTAAAGTTCCAGTGATCAAGGACGATGGAAAATGGGTCGCGGATTCGGACGTTATCACGCAGCTCATCGACACAAAGTTCCCGTCACCTTCTCTGGTTACACCACCTGAAAAGTCAAGCGTGTAAGTTTCCTCGTCTTTTTCTTTCTTCCTTGTTGTCGAGATGGCCTTTGATTTGCTTGCTCAAACTTTCAGTGGCTCGAAGATCTTCTCGTCCTTCGTGAAATTCCTCAAGAGCAAGGATCCGAGCGATGGCTCCGAGGCTGCTCTCCTGGAAGAGCTAAAGGCGCTGGATGAGTATCTCGCCAAGAATGTAAGTTCTTTCGCTATTCCTCTCGTTCTCCAGGAACAAAAAGTCCTGGTTTTTTTGTTGGTGGCAGGGACCATTCGTGAATGGATCAAACATCTCCGCTGTGGATCTCAGCCTCGCCCCCAAGCTCTACCACCTCAAAATCGCGCTGGGCCATTACAAGCAGTGGTCAGTGCCAGAAAATCTCACGAATCTCAACTCTTACATGGAGGTAAAACGCACAGACGAAAAAATATTCCTTTTTCTCAGTGTAATTATCGTCACTCACAGTCGTGTCTCTCTTTTACTCGTTCCAGGCTCTCTTCAAGCGAGAAAGCTTCCAGAAAACGATGGCTCCTGCGGAGGTAGTCGTCAAAGGATGGGCCAAGCATTTAAGCGCGTGAGCAAAACTGGAAAAACCAAGAAGAATCCCCGGAGATTCAAGAGAATCGAAACGGTTCCCTCTGTGAAGCGCAAACTCTATGGCAAGGGGGCTCTTTAAAGCTTCCCCGTGGTTAAATACACACACAGTGACACATTGTTCTTACGCTCTTCTTTTGTTTCTTTGACATACGATGCTAGATCTGTCGTCCATTCCCTTCAAGCGTGTCATGTCTTGGGAGTACTTGATATGGTTTGAGAGCTCTCAAACGTTCTAGAGCTCTTCCAGGAAGAGCGTGAGAGAGGGCTGTCAAAACGTTTCTCTAGTAAGTTTGATCTTTTTCCCTGTGCTTGATTTGATCCTGGTAAAAATCTGGGCGCGCTCTATCCCCTGTGAATCGATATCTTCTGAGCTTTCAATCCATTCAGAGAGGGCTGTCAAACGTTTCAGTAAGTTTGATCGCCATCCTGGTATCGCGCTCTCTCCCCTGTTCGATCGAGGCTATCTTCTTCTTTCCTCCGAGCTTTCAATCCATTTGCATGGCCGCGCAAGCCTCCTCCACCGCAGCGCTCTCCCTTCTCTGGAGTCTCCTCGTCGCGATCTGGAAGAAAACTCTGGGAAAGCTCTTCTTCCGTGATGATCGCCACCAGCAAGATCACATGCCGCCCGGCCCGCGGCCACTGCCAGTGATTGGAAACCTCCACCAGCTCCTGGGGCGCCCTCCACACCAAGCGCTCTTGGATCTCTCCAAGCGCCACGGCCCTCTCATGTTCTTGCGCCTGGGCTGCGTTCCAACTTTCGTGGCCTCGAGCGCCGAGGCGGCGAGGGAATTCCTCCACACTCACGATCTCGTGTTTGCATCGCGGCCCAGGTACGCAGTGGCGCGCGAGCTCACGTACAACTTCGCGGATATCATGTGGGCGCCTTACGGTGATCACTGGCGCCATCTCCGCAAGGTTTGTAGCCTCGAGCTCTTCAGTGGCAAGAGAGTGGATTCCTTCGAGCGCCTGCGCAAGGAGGAGATCTCCTCGGCGCTTGCGACGGTGGAGGAGGCGGCGAGAGCGTCCAGCGTCGTGGATCTCCGCGCGGTTCTGTCCGACATCACGCTCTACAGCATCCTGCGCATGGCCACCAGCCAGGAATTCGGCGGGAAGAAGAAGCAGCTCTCGCGGTTCGAGCGGCGCGTCAAGGAGACGATCGAGCACGCGGTGGAGATGATTGGCGCGCTCAATGTGGGCGATTACTTGCCCTCTTTGCGGTGGATGGATCTCCAGGGCTATGGCCGCCGCGCCCGGAAGCTCCACGCGCTACAGGATGCGTTCTTTCAGTCGCTGATCGACAGAAAGCGGCAGTATCAAGGGCGTGGCGGCGCCGGCGCCGGCGGCGTGGATGATCTCCTGGACGTTCTCCTCGCATCGCAGGAGAAGAACGCGCTGACCGACGATACCATTAAAGCCGTCATCCAGGTATTTCTCAAGAACCCTAATTCTCGGGGATTTTAGGGTTCTTAGCTCTTTCTGCCCAGGATGTGATCGGGGCCGGGAGCGACACCGCGTGGGTCACCTGCGAGTGGGCGATGGCGGAGCTCCTCCGGCACCCCACCGCAATGCGCCGAGCGCAGCGCGAGATCGACGCCGTGGTGGGGCGCGACAGGGTTGTGGAGGAGAGCGATCTCCCGGGGCTGAATTTCCTGCACGCCATCGTCAAGGAGACGCTGCGATTGCATCCGCCATCGCCAGTGATCCTCTACGAATCCACCATGCCCTGTGTGTCGAGCGCCGGTTACCGGATCGCACAGGGCGCTCGGCTGCTCGTCAATGTCTACGCGATCTCCCGGGATGCCAATTCGTGGGAGAGGGCGCTGGATTTCTGGCCGGAGCGATTCGAGGAGGGCGCGAAGAAGGGCGTGGATGTGAGGGGCCAGAATTTCGAGCTCATCCCGTTTGGATCCGGGCGGAGGATCTGCCCAGGGATGGGGATGGGACTCCGGATGGTGCAGTGCGTGCTGGCGAGGCTGCTGCAAGGATTCGATTGGGAGAAAGTGGGAGAGATCGATATGAGGGAGAAATTTGGGCTCGCCATGCCAAAGCTCGTCCCTCTCCAGGCAATCCCATGCCCCAGGAGGTCTTGACTTTTTCCCGCTCAAACTTTTGTCTGAATTGATGCATTTTGGGTTATAGTATTTTAGGGTTTGTGGTAAATCGGGCCTTCAAAATTAAACCCCTGTGATAGTTTGAAAAGGAAGGTTGCCTGAATTGCGTGCCTTCAAAATTAAAACCCCTGTGATAGTTTGAAAAGAAAGGTTGCTTAGTATGTTTGGCAAGGCAAAGAAGTTTTTGCCTCTCCACGATGGGCATCTATTGCAGATTGTGCTAGCTCTAGGACTTTGGCTTTTGAGAGTGGTGCAACTTCATTCAACTGTTTACAAAGTCTCGTCAAGAAGCATGAGACCTCCTCTAGGACTTGACCTTGCATATCTAGACTTTGGCAGGCTATTTTTCTGCTTGGAAGTTACAAAGGCCCGTGATTGGGAGGAAATGGCCACCACGCTTGCTATTGTAGTATTTGGTCAGGCATGCAATAGAGCACTCTTAATTGTGAAACTCTAACAGTTGCTTTTGTGTGCTTTAGGATCCCATTCACATACTTGTCATGCAAAAGGGAGGGATCTTCCTTTGAGCTTTTGTTTTAAGAGTTGTTACAATAGAATATATTTTGTCTTTAATATTTGATAGATGCACATTGTGAATAAGAGCCATAACAAGACAATATAAACTTTTATAATTGGATGGAAACTAAATGAACTATAAATAACATTAGGTTTTATGTTCCACTTGTCTTGCCTTGTACTTTTTTTAGGCAAAGAACTCTGATTCATGATTCCAAAGAGCCCGGTCTGGAATGAGTTCTTCCACATAAATTTTGCAAGATGAGGGCACTTCTTATTCACCTGTCCCTTTGTTATTTTGTTGTGCATATCAGACAGTAAGCACCAGAACGTTGTTTTTTCAATCTCCTCTCCGGCCAGCCGCTCGAGAACTGTCTGGATCTCTGCCGGAAGGCCCAAAGAGGCCCGTCAACCCATCTCCCATGATCTCCAGCGCCTATCTGAGGGAGCCAGCTAGCTCCAGCAAGCAAAAATCCTAACATACACCCTGGAATCCACTACGTGCTCGGATGGCTTGTCGTCAGGAGTGGCGGCTGTACACGATATTGGCTACTGAAGTTTTGAGTCTATCAGAGAGCGTGGTTGTGGACGTGAGGACTGCCGGCTATTTGCAGGATGCAGAGATACGTGTTCAGGCAAAGCGTTTGGCAAAATTCTCTTCCTCGTACATTTCAAGTGGTGCGTATTCTATAAGAGCAAGGGCAGGTGCCATTTGACAAAGGCTTACCCCCAAGTAGTTGCTCTCTTGAAACTTTCAAGCTTTCCAAGTAATCTTCCTTTGCATGACAGCAAATCCCCCATTGTTAAATCTGGCCCAACTGGTAGCACTTCATTGACTGATTCGGTGGTGGTGTGGACATGCAGCGTTCACGTACATGTTGAGTACGTCGATGATTTGAGCGTCTTCCAGTGCCTCTCCCTTGTCATCCAGCTGATTCATGAGCAATGAAAGAATGTTTGTTCCTTGCAGCGTCCCCAAAGCTCTTCGCTGGTTGATCATGTCCTGGATAAGCTTGATGAGCTTTCGCCACACCTGAGAATGGGAAAACATCACAAAGCTGTGTAGGACAACGCTTATGGCTTTTTACCTTCAAGGCTTTGTTGTAGGCAGTGCCGGGGAAGTTGATGGGCAGAGCACGAATGTCTTGGTTCAGAATGTAGTACAAGGAGGAAAGTATCATCCACATCGGGGCTGGAGTCTTTCCCATATAAAATGTGGCCGATAGTTAGAAACGTGAAGTGTCATATCGAAGAAAATGTATCTTCTCATCTTGGTAAGAAGAATGATTGTATCCTGAGCGGACCACCTCTCAAGGCACGCTTTCATGTTGTTGACTATGAGGGGCATATACTGCTGGAGAGCTTTGGGACTGTTCACAGCGGACTTGGCGCAACTTTTTGGTAATATTATAAAATTCGGTCCTTCATTTTTTTAAATTGAAGCTACCAAAAGGTAGAGCCATTTCCAGATCATCCCGGTGGTGGTCTTGTAAAACTCACCCAAGGATCTTTCAGGAGAGTGGGATTGAGAAGAGACGGTGGTTGCGAAACGAATATAGAGCCCCTCCTGGCCTGAGCTGCTTTGCAATCGCCGTGGCGGTGCCCAGGTATTCCTTGTACTCCTGGAGAAGTGGGATTTTGGCCCATTCCCGTGTCCGGTCGAATTCATAGAGGGGGAGAAAGCGCTGGCCATAGTCCGCAACGAATTCTATTCTATGGTGCACAGCAAGAAATGGAACTCTTTCTTGGAGAGGAAGTATGCGAAGTTCAAGCGCGTCCATCCAGGTTTGACACCGCTATATTCCTGTGAGACAAAGAAGTTCTTTCCTCGTTAGAAAAGCTCTTTAGAAAGCTTGTTTTAGTTCTCACCTCTTGGATCGCTGCTCGAAATTTCAGGGATAGATCATCACTGACTTTGAGAAGCGAGTAGCTGTAGGGACCGGCACATGACCAACCTCCTCCCAAACAAATTGTTGAGGAGCTTTGCTACAAACCGGGCTTGCAGCTGGAGTTCATCTTTGGAATCAGTGGTCCGGACGAGGAACGAGACGATCGCTGCTCGTTTCACTTGCGTGCTCCCGAGCACTATCTTTTTGTTTTCCGACCTTTTCAACGCGGTGGTGATTAAGCTGTGCTCTCTAGACTCGATGAGACGGTATCCCATTTCTTCTTGGACAGTGGAGACCATCCCGATTTTTATCCGCTGGAGTATGGAAGGTGTTGTTTCAGCGTCTTCTCGGCTTTCGAGGTCCTCGAGGTAGAGTGCTGGTATGAGTTTGTTTAGTGTTGATTTTCTATTTTTCTTTCGCTGGAAAGGGAACTGACCTCTTTGTTGTTACCACTCCTTACCTGTTGTCGACGGTGCGTGATCCTTGAGCTTGTAGAGCTTTTTGTTTATGCAAAGCAGGCCCGGCGTTCCGGGCCCTCCGACATACTTGTGTGGACTCAACACCACAGCATCGTATCCATCAGTCGCATGTTGATCTTAATGGATCCTTGTTGATCAAGTTCAACAAGTAAGCTTCTTTTCGTTCTGATCTCGTCTTACCAGCTTGCGAAATCAAAGCATGCTAATGCTCCGTGTTTGTGTAGAAGGCGAGCAATGGCTGGTGTCCTAAAACTCCCGTTAGCTTTGGACGATGTGCGTGCTTGGGATTTTGCAGCAGGTACTTCATGTCAATCAATCCATCATGAGTCAGAATAACCTATTGGTTTAAACAGTTGACAGATTGAAAGAAACCTTGGGGAAGAATGTTGGAGTGATGCTCGTTATGAACACCAGCCATCTCCTTAAACTCTAATGGACATTAACAGTTTTTTGTCTGCAATATAAGACTCCTTAAGCCAATTCCACCATCATTTCTTCCTGTCATCGATTGCTGCGACGGCTGGACAAGTTCGTGGAGCTTTTTCACAGCTCCAGTGGTTCCAGAGTCGCAAAAGAAGAGAGCACCATCTCGGTTTCTCCGAGGGACTCCTTCACATAACTCGTGGCCAGTTTTGCCATCCGGTAGCTGTCCTCGGCATGCGTGTTCCCTGAAACAGAATTCCAGGATATGCAGAAGAGAATTCACGGCTTTACTCACCATAGGACGGCATGACGTGCTTGATGGGGCCAGAGGCAGTGTAATCGTCATAAGCAGTGGCACTATTCCTGCTGCTCCTTTTCAGCCTTCACTAAGAATCCTGCTCTAGCGCACGCCGCGTCGTGGCCTGATCAAACACGGCGCGCATCTATCGATCGATCACGGCATTTACATGTGGTGAGAAAGAGATCAGCGCCATTCAACGGTGGATTTCGGTCCTGTTTTTTCCAGTCAACAAAGGCGTTGCAAGGTAGACGAATATTTTATCGCTTCATGTTTTGTAAATTCGTGGCACGTAAGTTTTTCACATATTTGCCATTGTTGAGTATATGCTCTCTATGACATGATCCTAGGTGGCAGGAGTGCCACTTCACTGATCCAGGTGTAGGCTAGAGGCGTGTCTCTTCATTATGTATATATATCTTTGATATTATATACGACTATCCTTTGGCAAGCAGGCAGAGGCGATACCAAGTGCTGGGTTGTGAGAGGGCTCCATAGCAGAGGGAGAGAGCCGTAAGGACTCTGGCTGAGGAGGCTTGATTGAGGCTGAGACGATGAGGGCTGGCTTGAGGCACCTGAGCGCTGAGTGAGGTGCTGGTGTGAGAGAGCGACCATGAGAGAGTGGTGCAAGGCACGAGCAGACAGGCGCTGGCAGAGGCGCTGAGAGAGGAGAGACTGCGATCAGAGGCCGTGAACGAGGTGCTAGGGCGTGCGAGACCCCGCAAAGACTCACCAGAGGTGAGTGCCGGGCATAGAGGCACGAGGCACCGAGGGCTGATCGAGCAGAGACTGGCTCAGAGGCACTGGCAGAGGCGCTGAGAGGAGGCACTGAGCAGAGACAGATTTCTGTTGTGGATACAACAGAGTGCTTGGATGCAGAGGGAGAGTGATTTCAGATTCATGTCATTGAGATCGAGAAGGAGTGTTGAGTATATACTCTCTATGACATGATCCTAGGTGGCAGGAGTGCCACTTCACTGATCCAGGTGTAGGCTCTTCATCATGTATATATATCTATGATATTATATACAATTATCCTTTGGAGTCATCCACCATCGTAGCTTCTGCTCTTCTTCTCTTCAGCCATCTCATGCTAGCACTTGCAGTGATAACTTATAATCGCATCACTGACTGCTGAGGCCTTTAAGAAATCCATCCAAGCTCGCAGCGGATCGACCACCACTCTCCACAGCTTTCCTTGCCTTGCACTTCAGCACCTCAACAGTGTCTTTCATCTGCTTCCCTCTTTCCCCATCCATCACCTCCCGCAGCGTCTTTTCGATGTCGCCTCTGCCGATCAGTCCATTCGCCCCTCTTGCAAATCCAGCTCCAATCTTCCAGTCGTGTATAACCAGCTTTGCGTTGGTGTTTTGCTCAACTCCCCAAGGCCAACACAGGAGAGGCACTCCTACTCAATCGTGGTCCAGGCAGCGGATCCAGGCCACAGAACAATCCTTGGAATCCCAAACTTATCAGCAACGTCCTGGGTCCAGAAGAAGAAGTAGTCCGAGATGATGCAGCGGAACGGCGAGATCTCGAGAGAGAGATTGGAGACGAGGTGCTCGAGAGCTGGGATCATCTCGGTGGTGGCCTTGAAGAACTCACCCGAGTGAGTGAGAGTGTAAGCATCCAGGCCGTGTGGGATCTTCCAGGAGAGTGGGATTGAGACGAGGCGGAGGTCCGTATTGGATGGAGCTCTCCAGTGCTTGATTATCTCGTCGTGGAGGCTCTCGACATTGACGAACGAGACGATGAATCCATCTCGAGCGGCGATCTTCTTGCAGACATGCATCATCGGAGTGATGTGTCCCTGGCCTGGGACGGGAAATCCGAGGACATGGATCTTTGGAGACGACGTACCTTGAGAAGCCATAGCCACGCAAGACTGGATGGGATAGAAAGTTTGAAAAGAAATTGCCTCCTGCTAGTTTTGTCGACTTTTAAATCTTGAGATCATGGGTCCAGGATCGGGAAAGCCAAACCTTGCTTGACGCGCATGTTGAAAAGATTGACCATGTGTTTGAGACTAAGATTCTTGCATTGTCGTTCATCACAGGTAGATTGTGAGGCGAGAAGGATCCAATGGGAATCTCCAGACAAACATGAGGCATGGGACTGCAGTGTGTATAAACATTTGATTCAGTGATTCTCAAGCTTTCTATCAGATGCTTATGTAAATCAAGATAATGTTTTGCTACGAAGCTCACTGTTCTGGAGACAATCACTTACTCTGCTTATTTGAGGCAGCCTACCACACAGCCAAACGATGGAGATGGTTGAGAGTGAGATGGGGCTTGGAGATAGTGGTTCTCGCATGGATTGAGTGGAGGGAAGAAACAAAGAGTGAGTATTGCTTTGAACACCCAAACGCAGTCATCTCTTAGTGGTTTAGAGAAGTAATTATTATGTCTGATTTATTTGATGATTTTCTGTGCAAAGCATCTGCTTGATATGTGATTAGATCTAGGTGCACTTTTATCATGTCAAATTCACCAGACTGTGTTTTAGCAGTTTAATAATCTTTGCTTAATCTCTCATGCAAAGTGACTTGTATATTTTGGAAATACCATGGAAGATAGCATGGTATTCTTCTTAGAATTATTAATTTGGACTTTGACAGTGTTTGATGAATAGGTAAATGTTTTATTTTTTATATCTTCCTAAGTAGAGTAGAAGAAGGAAGCTTAGATGAAATGGAATTATGCTTAAGTTTAAACATCTAAAAAAGAAAGAAACTTAAGCAATACTTGTTACACATAAATGTGAAATAGTTAAGAATGGTTATAAAATCATATAGTATATAAATAACACTTATATGTGTTGAAAAACAACCCCCTATTCACTGTTATATGCATTTGTATTGATTTTCTCCCATTTATGATTATTTGTGCAACATATACTTATTCTTACTCATGTTTTTAGGGTTTGAGGTTGAGTTCTATTATTTTTTATCTTCTTTTCTTCTTACGTTTTCATCTCTATTTTTTTGTCACTATTTTATAGGCAAGGGCGAGAATATGAGTATAGGCAAAAAAAGCCTTACTCACTTTTGGTGACCACGGTGGGATTAGCCATCACTTTTTAGCTTGAAAAGCAACTGAGAGAAAATTGCTTGTGAATTCCAAACATGTTAAGCATTAGGATTCACAAGTAGATCACTTCAGTGATTTTAGAGGCCTTAAACATAAACAACAATAAATGAAAAATGTCTTCTAGTGATTGCAGTGGCTTTGTGCCTAGACAACATATAAAATATAGTTTCTCAACTATCACTTAAGTCATAAAGTATGAGACGAGTTTGAAATTGAAGTACAACATATATTGCCAAGAAATTCAAGTTTAAATTGTTTTACTAATAACTTCTTGAGAAAAATCCAAAAGAAGAAGGAATGGAGTTTGTTTGATATGGAAAACATAATCAATTACTCGAGAATTCTTTCCTTCTGAGTAAATTTTTACTTAGGTTTTTAGAAGACACATTTTTCAGTAGTGTGTCACAATTTTTTTAGGCATACATAAGTAGGAAAATTAGGCACCTATAACTTTTGTTTTCGACTCCAGCTTAAAAAGAGTTAAAGCCAATCTTAGTGAAGATTAAATTAGGGAACTATTCACCTAAATTTTACAAAGTTTTAATAAAGTAAAATCACAATTAGAACATTGTGCTATCTCAAGGCTTTGATCCAAGGTCCTTTAACGTCAACTACTACTTAGACATGGTTTGAGAGTAGACTTATCCTGAGTTTAAGTTTTCTATGCATATTGCAAAAGCTTATGAGACTCAAACAAGACTCACAAATTGAAAATTTAGAAACAGTTATCATGAACCATTATAACTGTTCAAATCACTTTATGTCTAGTACACCTAAACGAATTAATCAAGGCTTATCTATTATATATAGAGAGCTTGCAAACACTAGTTAATATGAAAGGTATCACTCTCCTATAGATTTTGAGAGCACTCATATAACATTTAGCCCCATAAGGAGGAATCAAGGGCAATCACGTAAAATGTGCCTCATATCCCTTGAAGTGAGGTATAGATAAAGAGCAAATATACAAGTGAATAGGTGTGAAAATTTACTTTTCAGACCAATTGAGCAACATTAAATTACTAACAGAAATACTCATCACTTTAGGTGTGAAACACTTTTTGCAAGGCATGAACCACCCTTTGTGAAATGTAATCCATGGGCGTACATACCTCTTTATAAGAGATAATTCCCACATAGTGAATATTTTGTATATAGGCAAAATTATACAACTACTGCAATAAGAGTTATAGCTCAATTTTTGCCTACATTTGAAACACATAAATCACCCCGTGTGCTAATTGAGTTTTGAGTTTTTGAGAGGCTTTATGCTATAAACACGGAATAGAGAGTTATAGAGCTTGTTGTTAGGCGTATGTGTCAATCTTGAAGACACTACTATTGTCACTTTGATCTTTAAAGAGCTAAAATAAGCTTAGAGATATTAGAAAAAAAAAGTGAAATATCCAAATTTTTTGAAATACATTGCAAAGCTCAAAATCTAGCATATAAGCTTGAACAAAGATTTATATTGACCATAATTGCCCGTTGGTGAATAGACTAAAGAAAAATTTACCTTAAAAAGCAATTTTTGTCTACGTCTAAAGCAAAGTCTTCCACAAATTAACTATCACATGTTTGAAAAACTATCTAAAATCATTCCACAAGCAAATTAATCTAAAACAACTATCATACGCTAGATAATTGAACTCTTGTGTTGATCCTATAATGCAATTTCACAAATTGATCTCCATGCCCCATTCAAATTAGTCCTTAGTGTTAAACCATTTAAAAGAGGTTTGCCCAAGATTTGTCAAGAACAATATGCTACTCTTTTTAATTCCATAGTTATAAGGGCAAGATTGGTTATAAGCTAGAGGGTAAGACCCACTATGAAATAGACAAGTTACTTTGGAATCAAGTATCACGTGCTAGAGACTTTGCACTGAATTAATCTTAACTATACTAGGCACGGGCAAAAAGAGGAGGACCTCATACACACCTAAGTGGAGAGATTAAAGATTGACAACCCTTTACTATCCTGATAGAAGTTGAATGGGGGAATTAGAGTAGATAAAATAAAAATGTTTACTAACGATTCACCACACCTATCAAAAAATACATTTTTCTTATAGACCCAGATGAAAGTTGACTGATCCCCACTTTGTGTGACTATGCAAAAGTATAAAAAAGCAAAAACTAAACTATCTTGTATACCTAACTATGCCAATGAATGAGAGATTTAACAAAATTACTTAAATAGCTTGATGAATTACCGAGTGAAATATTTGACAGTGTTCTATTTAAGATGTACAAAAGTCTAACTCCTGGTACCTTTACTATTGTTAAAGAAAGTGTGATAATACACCTAGATTACTTTATAGGTATATAGTGTAACCGAGACTTATATCTATGGAGTTACCTATACAAAAAGAAAATAGTACAAGATTCTTCCTAGACAAAAAGATAATCTGTCTATCTGAGCTAGATGTAAATCCTAAGTATTATAACTTGCAAATGATTTGTATACTAGACAATTGCTAGAATTCTATGTAATCTTATGCAAAGACGCTATTATAGGAACTTTAATGGTCAACAATAAAATTTGGATACCTATAGGTAGAAATACATTTATTAATAATTGGGTTAATAGATGTTGGATCAATTCTGAATTTAGATTGATAAGCAACAAAATTTTGTGGAGTAAAAATCTTTTAAGGTGGACCATACTTGAGTAAAACAGATATACTGTGAAAAATAACGTTTGTTGCTTGAGAAATTCTTAGGACTTTCATATAAGAAATGTTATAGATATTTGGTCTCTAAAGGAAAGTTATCCCCATTTCAAAATTGATTGAGAAGCTAAGTGTTTACTCCTAAGAGTGACTGAAAGGCCAATTTACAAGGGGAATCATTGCATACCCAAACCTTGTACCACTCACTCCACGAACAAGGCATAATAACTATGCTTGCCATAATAATAATGCCAACAGATTTAGAAATATATAGGCATAGACCAACAATTGATCATACCTATAAAGTTTTAAAGGGAATAGTTTTTATGCATAAAATTATCATTGTCTATACTAAACAAGGTAATAAATATACAATATTTCCCTCATAATCTGATGAGCAGAAGACAGTCTAAAAAGAAGTATTCATAAGATCTAAAACGAAATTATAGAGCACTTGCACGTGATATTTGCAATCTTAACCTCCCTTCATAACAAATTAAATCATTGCTTAACAAAACTAAAGAAAAGTTTGAAAGAGAGTGAGCTAAAAGCATATTAAGTGCACCTCAATGAAGAAGAGATTAGAAATCCCAATATGACTTTGACGGTCATCCAGAATATATGAATCCATATGTTACTCTCCTTGGCAACATCAGCACATAAAAAATGCCTCTATTCAACTGAGAGTAGTGGAACACAAAATAATGACGTCTCCCTCTAGAAGAGAGTAGCCACTCACCTCACAAAGTGTCCAAAGTTTGTTGGCGATCCCGACAAGTACTACAGTAGCATTTGCTTGCAAGTTCTCGAGATCATCTCTCTGCCAATAAGGAGTTCTAGTGATGCTAGCGAGTCGGCCATTCGAGCAGTCAACAACATGTGTCACACGTCTATTGCGATGGTGTGTGCCATTGCTCAACGCAAGCCGGGGGCCGTGGAGGACTTCGTGGTGGATCCTTTAGTGGAACCATTGCTTCAGCTGGACTCTAAGCTGGAAGGGTAGGCAATCCAAAATTTGTTCAAGCTAAGTACCATCGCCACGACAGGAGATAGGGGTGTTCGCAAGATGATTGTTCGCAAAACCAAAGTGGTCACTCCTCGCTTATTGTTGCTCCATTGGTTGGTGCCAATAGAGTGATACCCCACAAGAGGTAGAAAAGCTAAATTTATAACTCTTACCCT
This sequence comes from Selaginella moellendorffii, assembly GCF_000143415.4. Lineage (NCBI taxonomy): Eukaryota > Viridiplantae > Streptophyta > Lycopodiopsida > Selaginellales > Selaginellaceae > Selaginella > Selaginella moellendorffii. The sequence continues at coordinate 1,427,129 of NW_003314303.1, read as the reverse complement.
TTAATGGTGATTCAAATTCCTTTACGAAACACCTATTTTGTCTATACTAGTTGCAAAATAAAGCATTTCTTATCAAATTGCAATGAGCATGATGGCAATTGCAGGAATAACAATAGACACCATCATCACATATCCATCCTTTTTTTAGATTAAAGGAAAAGAGCCAAAATTGCATAATGAGAAATATATAAAAGCAATCAAGCTTAATCAAGTAGATGGGCAAAAAGAATCTTTTCCCCTATATGTTAAAAACCAAAGCCAAAGATTGGTACTATAACAATGATGTTAAAAAGTTTGGCACATTTGATGAGTAAACAAAATTTTTCCTTAAAGCTTTTTCCATGGAAATAAACCTAGGAGAAAACTATTATGAACTGCAAAAACTTTATCAAGGAAAATCTAAAACAATCGAGAAATATATAACTCAATTCAACAAGTGTTATAAACATTATAAAGACTTAGTATCAGATAAAATGTGCCTACACTTATACATATAGGGCCTCAAGAAAATTTATCATAAATATATGATAAAAAGAGCTTATATAGATTTTGATGACTTAAAATAAACTATTATTGCCTACTAAAATTTCACAAAACAATATGAGATGGTAAATATGGTGAAGTTAAATAAAAAGATAACCTCTATAGACAAGGAAACTAGTTGTTTAAGAAGCTTGAAATTGCAAACCAATCTCAAATAAAGGATTTGGTGTATCAAATGCAAAATGAAAAATATAACAAGGAAGAATGCAAACTTTAGTTGATCAAATACTAATTTTATAAAAAAAAGGGACATTTAACTAAAAAGTGTAGAACCTTGTTTAAACAACTAGGAAGCCAACAACTAGCTTGAGTTGATAAAACAATACATAGGCAAAGCTATCCACTTGACGATAAAAGTTGTTGTAGGAAGAACGATTACAATAATAATCGAAATGTTAAACGTGAATACCCATATAATGAAAGGCAAGATGACTATTGGGATTATCTGCCTATAGGTCTAACTGTGAGGAAAATAGGCCTAAAGACTATAATTGGCCTAAAAAATACGATCAGCTAAGAGGCTACAATAGGCCTAAAGAATATGAAAGGCCAAAAGAGTATGATCAAGCTAAAACTCTTACTCTCTATCCTAGGCCATACAATCAAGTTTAATCATCAAACAAGAATGATAAGCCTTCTAAGGATACGCAACCTGTAGCTAGGCACATTGAGGTAGAATGGTCAGATATAAAAGAGCTACCTAGTGACTGTGTTATGATCAAAGCCTAATATAGAAGAGCTGAATCTGAAAGTTAAGATGAAGAGAGTGATAATAAAGTAGAGATCATTCATAATTCTTAATGACACTAAAAGAAAAAGATCAATGCAAAAATCACTCAACAACTCCAAGACTTGCAACCACACATCGATTTGAACAATGGTGATTCTAACATAGAAAGTCTCACACCTTTACAAATTGATATGATTTTATCATTAGTGCAAAAAAAAAAGACCATATACTAAAGTTAAATGACAAGGATGAGAAGAAGATAATAAAAGGCATTTTAAATGCCAAAATTACACTCACTTTAGACTAACTTCTCATTATAACACCTTATGTTAAAGTTGCATTACTTAGAAAGCTTTGTAATCTCACCCAACCCAGTACTATTCAAACCCAAAGACACTTAACCCCAAATATCCCAAGACCCTTAACCATTTAGAAAAAAAGATGCATTCTTATTCATAGGCCCTTTCCTTCTATATTTGAACCCCATGGACTGTCTTTCAAGTCGTTCTCTTTGGTTGCTTGCAATCCATCACGTTTCCTTGCAAGTTCACACCCTTGTGAACGGAAGCTGAGAGCCGCAGCTCTCCCAAGAGCCCCGATCTTTCAACACCCTACCCCTCGGGTCGAGCCCAGTGGGAGCAAACTAGACCAGCCAGATGTCAATTAACATATGGTGTGATTCCCCTAGCATCTTTCGACAATGGGAGCAAACTAAACTAGCCAGATGTCAATCAACATATAGTGTGATCTTAAGTTTGGTCTTCCCGGGAGGTCACCCAGCCCAGTACTATTCAAACCCAAAGACGCTTAACCCTAAATATCCCAAGACCCTTAACCATTTGGAAAAGGGGGTGCACTTTTATTCATAGGCCCTTTCCCTCTGTATTTGAACCCTATGAATCGTCTTTCAAGTTGTTTTCTTTGGTTGCTTGCAAGCTCTTGCTTAAAAGGGAAAAAACTTTAGTCCCATTTATGGTTATTGTAATTGAGCCAAGGGATTGTGATAGTGAAATTTCTATAATTGATATGAAGATTGGTAAAAATCTATTATCTGAAACTCTCATCAATGGTGGCTCAAGTATAAATATTCTAAAGAGAGTATTTAAAAAGAATTAAGTTTTGGTCCAATTCAACTAGCCCCATTAATATATGAATGGCAAATGACTAAAGCGTCAAGCCAACTGGAATTATTAGAAATGTTTTAACCAATATGGTTGACATAAAGTATAAACTTAATTATGTTGTGCTTAAAATGACACAACGAGATTCTACCTATAAAACCCTACTAGGCAGACCTTGGATAAAAATTACTTGCACAAACCAAGACCGGAAAAACAGTTTTTTGTAGGGCAATAAAAAAATATTATGCCCATTACTTCCACTATATAGTTGAAAAGGAAATGTCAACCCCTCAAAACTCAATCTTATGATTGGGAGGAAGGCCTAGATGATTTCTAAAAACAACAAATTTTATAAGCTTTCCTTAAAATTTAGCTAATTTCAAAAGTTAATCTTTATTTAATACTCAAAGAAGTATCTAGGCACTTAAACTATAGGTTAATATATGTATAAGAGATTTCTCTGTAAAGGAGGATTTTGCTTATAAAATTAATCAATAGAGAAATTATATTTTGCATGTTTTTTGTGATCAATCATTTGAGTAAATCAATTTAGCAAATGAGGATAATCTGTATACTATTACAATTGCTCAAGGATTATAAAGTGAATTTCGCAATCAAACCATAACTCTATTAAACTATTACAAGGACATTTTTGTTTAATCTTACACATATTTTAAAAGACATTATGCCAAAATTTTATATACACCATATTGAGATACTCTCAGGAAATATGCCTAAAAGGCAGATGCTTTATAGAAATGAATCTTAATTACCAAAGTAAATTCATGAAAGAAATTGATAAACTTTTTTAGGAAGAATTCATCTATTCAATCCAAAATGCTCAATGGCTTTTACCACTTGTAATTGTGCATAAGAAAAAATGCCAAATTACAAGTTTATATGAATTACAAAAAGTTAAATAATGTAACAAAAAAGGATATGTTCTTATCACAAACTAAATTTTAAATTCAATAGTAAATCATAAGTGTATTCATTATCATTAAAGCTGTCATCCAGGTATTTCTCAAGAACCCTAATTCTCAGGGATTTCCTCGCTCCCTTCATGGCACTCAGGATGTGATTGGGGCCAGGAGCAACACCGCATGGGTCACCTGTGAGTGGGTGATGGCGGAGCTCCTCCGGCACCCTGCTGCAATGTGCCAGGTGCAGCACAAGATTGACGCCGTGGTGGGGCGCAACAGGGTTGTGGGGCTGAATTTCCTGCACGCCATCGTCAAGGAGTCGCTGCGATTGCATCCGCCATCGCCAGTGATCCTCTATGAATCCACCATGCCCTGTGTGTAGAGTGCCGGTTACCAGATCGCACAGGGCTCTCGGCTGCTTGTCAATGTCTACGCAATCTCCAGGGATGCCAATTCGTGGGAGAGGGCGCTGGATTTCCGGCCGGAGTGATTCGAGGAGGGCGTGAAGAAGGGCGTGATGTGAGGGGCCAGAATTTCGAGCTCATCCCGTTTGGATCTGGGTGGAGGATCAGGGATGGGGATAGGACTCCGGATGGTGCAGTGCGTGCTGGTGAGGCTGCTGCAAGGATTCGATTGGGAGAAAGTGGGAGAGATCGACATGAGGGAGAAATTTGGGCTCGCCATGCCAAAGCTCGTCCCTCTCCAGGCAATCCCATGCCCCAGGAGGTCTTCAAACTTTTGTTTGAATTCAAAATTAAACCCCTGTGCTAGTTTGAAAAGAAAGGTTGCCTAATATGTTTGGCAATGAAGGTGAGAGGCAAAGAAGTTTTCACCTCTCCACGATGGGCATCTATTGCAGATTGTGCTAGCTCTAGGACTTTGGCTTTTGAGAGTGGTACAACTTCATTCAACTGTTTACAAGGTCTCGTCAAGAAGCATGAAAGCTGATGATCTCGTGACTTTGCATATCTAGACTTTGGCAGGCTATTTTTCTGCTTGGAAGTTACAAAGGCCTGTGATTTGGAGGAAATAGCCACCATGCTTGCTATTGTAGTATTTGCTACGTCAGCAATAAAGCACTCTTAATTCCTGGGATGGTCAAGCCTTTGTTTTAAAAGTTAGGAGTTTCAACAGGGATCCGCACGTTAAGATCGACATGCAACCCCACAAAGACGCTGTGATGTTGAGTCCACACAAGTATGTCGGAGGACCAGAAACGCCGGGCCTGCTTTGCATGAACAAAAAGCTCAACAAGCTCCAAGGATCACGCACCGTCGACAACAGGAGACTTCGTCAACTACAACAAAGAGGTCAGTTCCCTTTCCACCGAAAGAAACAAGAAAACCATTAACACTAACAAACTCATAACACACTCTACTCGGAGGACATCGAAAGCCGAGAAGACGCTGGAACACCTTCCATACTCCAGCGGATAAAACCGGGATGGTCTCGGGATACCGTCTCATCGAGTCGAGAGAGCAAAGCTTAATCACCACCACGTTGATTGTCCGGAGCACCCAAGTGAAACGAACAGCGGTCGTCTCGTTCCTCGTCCGGACCACTGATTCCAAAGACGAACTCCAGCAAACCGTGCCGCAGGGCCGGTTTGTAGCAAAGCTCCTCAACAATTTGTTTGGGAGGAGGTGCCGGTCCCTCGCTGATGATCTCTCCCTGAAATTTCGAGCCGCGATCCAAGAGGTGAGAACTAAAACAAGCTTTCTAGAGCTTTTCTAAAGAGGAAAGAACTTCTTTGTCTCACAGGAATATAGCGGTGTCAAACCTGGACGGACGCGCTTGAACTTCGCATACTTCCCCAAGGAAGAGTTCCTGTGCACCGTAGAATTCGTGGCGGACTATGCCCAGCGCTTTCTCCCCCTCTATGAATTCGACCGGCAGTGGGAACTGGAAATACAAGGAGGAGAACAACATCAATACCACGGGAATGGGCCAAAATCAGCACAAGGAATACCTGGGCACCGCCATGGCGATCCCAAAGCAGCTAGCACACAATCCAAGGCGAGCACCGCCGGCATTGATACCGAGCTCGTTAACTTCCGATTTTAGGATTCTAGAGCTACGTACTAGTTTATTCGTTTCGCATCAATTCAAACAACAAACGTCAGTATATTCCCTTAAAACTCTCTAAAGATTCGTCTCGTGCTATGGCGATGACAGCCTCCACGAGGAGATGATCAAGCACTGGAGAACTCCACCCAATGCAGACCTCCGTCTCTTCTCAATCCCACTCTCCTGAAAGATCCTTGGGTGAGTTTTACAAGATCACCACCGGGATGATCTGGAAAGGGGGTATGTCTGTACACGTAATACTTGGCTTTTGGCAGCTCTTTAGAATGCGTGTTAAGACAAGCTTTTCGCGCAGTTAACTCTGATACCTGTTACCTTACTGACACTAATGGCTTTATGCAGGAAGGGAGATCTAAGAACTAAGACTTGCTGCCAGCGCTCACCAAAACGATGGACGTTTCTGTGATTCTTGGCGTTGCGGTGGTGGCAGTCACTGCCCTGCTGACATTCTCGAGTTATTTCAACAAATAGTAATATGAGCTGGTGCTCAAGCCGGGACAGCCTCCTCTTCCACCGGGTTCCCGTATTTGGCAACATGGCTGCTTTTCTCAGAGCCTTCAAGTCTGGAAGACCGGACTCTTTCATGGCTCACTACGTTGCAAAGTTGAGTTATCTGGTAGTTTTTTCTATCGCTCATTGTCGCTTCTTTGTTCTCGGTTTCCAGGTACAATCGAGTGGGTTTTTACAAGGCATTTCTGTCTGGCAGGCCACCGTCCTGGCTTCCACACCAGAGGCATGCAAATTCGTGCTCTCCAAAGACAGTTTTGAGACAGGATGGCCAGAGAGAACTATTGGGGTCATGGGACGGTATTCTTTTGCGGGATACTTGAAGCTCCAGAAGCTTACCGAGTCCGCTATGAACAGTCCTAAAGCTCTCCAGCAGTATATGCCCCTCATGGTCAACAACATAAATGCGTGCCTTGAGAGGTGGTCTGCTCAGGATACGATCGTTCTTCTTACCAAGATGAGAAGGGTAAACGATGTTTACTTCCTCCTGTTTCCTAGTTGACACGTTTTCTTTGATATGACAGTTCACGTTTCTAACTATCAACCACATTTTATATGGGAAAGACTCCAGCCCTGATGTGGATGATACTATCTCCTTGTACTACATTCTCAACCAAGGCATTAGTGTTCTCCCCATCAACTTCCCCCCATAAGCGTTGTCCTACACAGCTTTGTGATGTTTTCCCATTCTCAGGTGTGGCGAAAGCTCATCAAGCTTATCCAGGACATGATCAACCAGCGAAGAGCTTCGGGGACGCTGCAAGGAACAAACATTCTTTCATTGCTCATGGATCAGCTGGATGACAGAGGAGAGGCGCTGGAAGACGCTCAAATCATCGACGTCTCTCAACATGTACATGAACGCTGCATGTCCACACCGCAACCGAATCAGTCAATGAAGTGCTACCAGTTGGGCCAGATTTAACAATGGGGATTTACTGTCATGCAAAAGAAGAATACTTGGAAAGCTTGAAAGTTTCAAGAGAGCAACTACTCGGGGTAAGCCTTTGTCAAATGGCACATGCCCTTGCTCTTTTAGAATACGCACCACTTGAAAAGTACGAGGAAGAGAATTTTGCCAAACGCTTTGCAAAATCTCTGCATCCTGCAAATAGCCGACAGTCCTCACATCCACAACCAGGCTCTCTGATAGACTCAAAAATTCCGTAGCCAATATCGTGTACAGCCGCTACCTTCGACGGCAAGCCATCCGAGCACGTAATGGATTCCAGGGTGTATGTTGCTTGCTGGAGCTAGCTGGCTCCCTCAGATAGGCGCTGCGGACCATGGGAGATCCGCAGTATGGGTCGACGGGCCTCTGTGGGCCTTCCGGCAGAGATCCAGACAGTTCTTGAGCGAGAGGAGATTTGAAAACAACGTTCTGGTCCTTACTGTCTAATATGCACAACAAAATAACCAAGGGACAGCTGAATCCCTCATCTTGCAAAATTTAAATGGACCCATGTCATTCCAGACCGGGCTCTTTGGCAAGATTTCAATCCTCTGATGTAAATTTGAAGGGTAAGGGTAAAAGGACAAATGTTTTTAGGACATATTGTTACCATTAGAAGTTACTTAGTGAATTTAAGGGTAATGAAATCATATTTATCAAAAAACTAAATTTGTGTATACACATGTTTACTAATGTCTCTTACGGACTAAAAAAAGTATAAGGCAAGACAAGTGAAACTCTCAAATTGATGAACTCCTCATATTGTCCTGTCCTAGGGCTCCAATTCATATTCATTTTTTTCCTAAAATTCCATGAGCATGTATCAAATATTAAAGACAAAAGATATTCTATGATGGTCATTGTAACAGCAGGTTTGCTAAAGCATTAAACCCAAAAATTCATGTTTTGTTTGTTATGCTAACAATCACTTTTCGTTCTGATCTCGTCCTACCAGCTTTCCAAATCAAAGCATGCTATACTGCTCCATGTTTGTGTAGAAGGTGAGCGATGGCTGGTGTCCCCCGTTAGCTTTGGACGGCGTGCGTGCAGCGCCTGTAGTTTAAACAGTTGACAGATTGTCGGCAAGACTTTGTCTCGGGGAAGATGATGTTCGTTATGAACACCTGTCATCGATTGCTGCCACGGATGAGTCTCTCATTTGGGGTGGCACCGACAAGCCCAAAAGTTCGTGGAGCTTTTCCACAGCTGCAGTGGTTCCAGAGTCGCAGAAGAAGAGAGCATCGTAAGGGACTCCTTGACATAACTCGTGGCCAGTTTCCAGGATATGCAGAAGAGATTACTCACCATAGGGCGACGTGCTTGATGAGGAAGTTTTCTATAGAGAACAAGGAGGTGTAATGAGAAGCAATGAGAAGCCTGCTACGCTGGGAGCCTATCCTTAACGCTGTGGCACTATTCCTGCTGCTCCTTTTCAGCCTTCACTAAGAATCCTGCTCTGTCGTGGCTGATCAAACACGGCGCGATCGATCACGGCATTTACATGTGATGAGAAAGAGATCAGTGCTATTCAACGGTGGATTTCGGTCCTGTTTTTCCAGTCAACAAAAGGGTTGCAAGGTAGACGAATATTTTATTCGCTTCATGTTTTGTCAAGCTTGACAAATTCGCGGCATGTAAGTTTTTCACATGTTTGCCATCTCACGCTAGCACTTGCAGTGATAACTTATCATTGCATCACTGACTGCTGAGGCCTTTAAGAAAATCATCCAAGCTCGCAGCGGATCGACCACCACTCTCCACAGCTTTCCTTGCCTTGCACTTCAGCACCTCAACAGTGTCTTTCATCTGCTTCCCTCTTTCCCCATCCATCACCTCCCGCAGCGTCTTTTCGATGTCGCCTCTGCCGATCAGTCCATTCGCCCCTCTTGCAAATCCAGCTCCAATCTTCCAGTCGTGTATAACCAGCTTTGCGTTGGTGTTTTGCTCAGCTCCCCAAGGCCAACACATGAGAGGCACTCCATTGCTGATACTTTCCAGCACCGAGTTCCAGCCGCAGTGACTGAGGTGCGCAGCGATGGAGGGGTGTTTCAGTACTCGTAGCTGCGGTGCCCAGGACACAGTAAATCCCTGCTTGGAGGTACGTTCGCAGAATTCCTTATACTTCTCTACCGGATTTCCAATGAGAAGTTCTGGCCGTAACACCCACAAGAAAGGCTTTCCGATTGCTTCCAGTCCCACCGCAAGCTCCTCAAACTGTTCGACAGTCACGACCGCGATGCTGCCGAAAGATATGTAGAGAACGGAAGCCTTTTCCTGCTTGTCGAGCCACCGCAAGGCACTCGTCGTCCTCGTTCCTGAGCACCACGTTGGTTGGTCCGATCTCGGAGGTCTGCTCGTCCAGGAGAAACATGGGACCGACAGAGAGAAACTCCGTGCCACCTTTCCGGAGCTCGGCGGCCATGAAGTCGGAAGCTTCCGGCTCCAGATCGTAAAAGGAGTTGACGAGCACGCAGGAGGCCTTGCGGATGTAGGGGACTCGCTGCACGGAGTACTCCGCCCAGAGATGATCGTCAGCTTGCAAGTAGAGAGGAACGTCGGCTTGATGAAGAGGTCCCAGTCCCTTGATAATGCCCACTATAGATTCATCCGCGACAAGCTTCTTCGCTGCAAAGTTTCGAGGCGTACGTGACTGCCATTGGCAGAACTTAAACTTAAATTGGAGTTACCTTCGGTCAAGCTGGGAAAGACATGGCCTCCGGCGATGAGCTCGGGTATGTGATACTCAATCGTGGTCCAGGCAGTGGATCCAGGCCACAGAACAATCCTTGGAATCCCGAACTTATCAGCAACGTCCTGGGTCCAGAAGAAGAAGTAGTCCGAGATTATGCAGCGGACCGGCGAGATCTCGAGAGAGAGTTTGGAGACGAGATACTCGAGAGCTGGGATCATCTCGGTGGTGGTCTTGAAGAACTCACCCAAGTGAGTGAGAGTGTGAGCATCCAGGCCGTGTGGGATCTTCCAGGAGAGTGGGATTGAGACGAGGCGGAGGTCCGTATTGGGTGGAGCTCTCCAGTGCTTGATCATCTCGTCGTGGAGGCTGTCGACATTGACGAACGAGACGGTGAATCCATCTCGAGCGGCGATCTTTTTACAGAGATGCATTATCGGAGTGATGTGTCCTTGGCCTGGGACGGGAAATGCGAGGACATGGATCTTTGGAGACGACGTACCTTGAGAAGCCATAGCACGGCAAGACTGGATGGGACAAACCTTTAGAAAGTTTGAAAAGAATTGGCCTCTTGCTAGTTTTGTCGACTTTTAAATCTTGAGATCAGGGGTCCAGCCAGGATCGGGAAAGTCAAACCTTGCTCGACGTGCATTCTGATAGAGTTTTCTAAAGATTGATCATGTGTTTGAGACTAAGATTCTTGTATTGTCGTTCATCACAGGTAGGCGAGAAGGATCCAATGCGAATTTCCAGACAAACATGAGGCATGGAACTGCGGTGTGTATAAACATTTGATTTAGTGATTCCCAAGCTTTCTATCAGATGCTTATGTAAATCAAGGGCATGTTTTGCTGGGAAAGCTCACTGTTCTGGAGACAATCACTTACTCTGCTTATTTGAGGCAGCCTACCACACAGCCAAAAGAGGAGATGGTTGACAGTATGATGGGGCTTGGAGACAGTGGTTCTCGCATGGATTGAGTGGAGGGAAGAAATGAAGAGTGAGCATTGCTTTGGACACCCAAACGCAGTTATCTCTTAGTGGTTTAGAGAAGTAATTATTATGTCTGATTTATTTGATGATTTTCTGTGCAGAGCATCAATGGGAATCCCATTCATGGGTGTCACTAATTACATGACTAAGGCATTTGGCTAACTCCAAAGATAATTACGAAGCATTCAAAGCACTTACAAATGCATTTCTTACAAAAGCATATTGTGCTCCAGTTCTCAGTTTGCATTTGAACTCCACTCCACACAAAAGTTAGGTGAAGGTTGAAAACAATTTGGGTGACACTTACTAGATGCCAGAAGATCATTTATAAATATGACAAGTGAAACGTGAATGACATGCTCACGAAGCCATACTTTTAATTTTAAGCATTTATTTTCTTAAAGGTCCTACTATTAATTTTAAACATCAGAGGTTTCCCATCTATGAGCTGAGTGAGTTTGATGATAGTAATAAAAATTCCTCGATAAACCAAAATCATGCTTAACAGGATTATAAAGTTCAACCATTTAGATCTTGAGAGATCTACTTGATATTGTTTAAGAATTGTTGTTCCTGATAGCTTTCCTCCAAAAATATCATTGTTATCAAACTCAAGCCCTTGAAAATCATTTTCATAAAGACCCTGTTATAATTTTTTTAGTTTCAAGAAAATAAATAATATTTGTTTTACCTGAAGTAAATATGTTTGAAATGCTATATAATGCATTGGATATTTCCAAAAGCCTTTTGGCAGTTCATTAGCAAGTTTAAAAAATCCATCAACAAGCATGAATAACCCCTGAAAAATCGCATTAGAAACGGTTTAAGAAATATAAAGAGATTTACCAAGATTCCAGATCCTGTAATTATTCCCATGAGAAAATTGGGAACAATTGATGCTACACACATCATCAAGCTCTCCACCACGGTCACAGATGCAAATAAGTTCAACACAAAAAATATGAAGTGATCAAAGCCTGGGTGGAGTTTAACCATATTATAAAATACACTTGTTGATATCAATGAAATAAGAAGGAGATAAGGAATGGAAGAGAGTGTGTTTGCGAGAGTAAATACAATGGGACCATAGTAACCATTTTGTTTCTCATGATTAAAAACCTGAAGAAAATATCACTGGATATGAAAACAAGACAATTCAGAACTATCCCATACCTTAATCTCTTCAATGAAAGATGGAAAACCTCCAATTGACATAAATGTAAGAAATTTACCAATAAAAGCCATACAGCCAATCCTTGCCTAAAAAGAAAACAAACGAGCTTAACCATGGTTAGGAATATTTTTTGGTATTCTCTTACTGCAATGGAGTTGTATTTAGTGCCAACATTAAAATATATACTGCCAATAACGATGCTAAGCATAAAGTATACAAAGATTCTCAACCAATAGTATCCAATATCTCTTGTCATATTTATAAATGATCTTCTAGTTAACGTGGAAAGCTGATGGAGAACTCCTGCTTGAGGCATGTGGATGCATTCATTCTATAAATAGTAATCCATTAATAATCATAATATTCTAAAAAATCAAGTCATTTACCTTTGCACTAGGTGTGTCACACAAACTGTCTAGAAGGTTCACCTTAGTCACACAAAGAATGTCAACTTTTGTGTGGAGGGATCTCAAATGCAAATTTTGAAATGCATTTGTAAGCACTTTGATTGCTTCAGAAGCTGGAACTATTTCTTGAGTTTCAATATCTTCCTGTTCAAATTGAGATGAATATTAAGAAAAAAATCTCTGGAAAATAGTACAAATTAATACCTTAAATTTGTTTTGAACATTGTCAAAATCAGAATTAATAACTCTAAGATAGTGGTCTGATGGATTTCTTCGGAGAGGACAAGGAAATCCAGCACTCTCAAAGAACTAAAATAAAATATAAAACATAAAGAATATCAAATTTGAGAAAAGTACCGTGCTAGCTTCCATGGCATCTCCAAAATATACAAGTGCTCCCTGAGATAGTAGGCAAAGATTATCAAACTGCTCAAACACTTCGCTACTTGGCTGGTGAATTGACATAATAACAGTGCGTTTTGAAGTAGCTAGGTTCTTAATTGTTTTAATCACATAAAACGCAGATGCACTGCAAAGAAAAACATCAAATAAAAATTACAATAAACCGGACTTAAAAATCATATAAATATTCACCTGTCTAAACCACTGGTTGGTTCGTCCATGAACAAAAGAGATGGCTGAGTTAGAATCTCCAAAGCAATGCTCACTCTTCGTTTCTCCCCTCCACTCAATCCAGGTGAGAACCAACCTCCCACCACTGTATGCTTGCAATCTCCAAGCCCCATCTCAGTGATCACACTCTCAACCATCTCCATCTTTTGGCTTTGGGGCAGTGAGTGAGGCAGCCTCAATTGAGCAGAGTAAGTGATTGTCTCTAAGACAGTGAGTGTTCCTAGCAAAACATCTTCTTGTTTCACATAGGCCTATGACAGAAAGTTTGAGAATCACAGAATCAAATGTTTATATACACACCGCAGTCCCATGCCTCATGTTCGTCTGGAGATTCCCATTCACAAAAATGGATCCTTCTCGCCTCGCGTTCTTGGCCAATCTACCTGTGATGAACGACAATGCAAGAATCTCAAGCTTTAATCTATTGCCCAAACCCAAATCAATCTTGGAAAACTATACCAGCAACCGCATCAAGCAAGGTGGACTTTCCGGATCCCGAAGGACCCATGATCGCCGTGACTTGGCCACTCTGGGCATAGCCACACATACTCTCCAGCAACACTCGTCCATTGCTCACGCTCACACTCAAATCCTTCCATGCGACATCCATAATAATATATCTGTTCTCCTTTCTCATGAAAACTTGGGTAAGATTTATAGCTCTCCAAGTTGGACTTGGACTTTCAGCTACTGTAACACGGTAAGATCTTAGATTCATAGGAGATTAATAGTGTAAAATATTGTTTAATTTCTTTCTTGTGTTGTTCCCATTCAAAGTCTGTCCAGAAGTCTCGAAATTATTGAAACTCTCAAGTGTCATCTTCTCAGGAAATTTGGCATTCCAAGGACCACTCCCTAGACATATCTTGTCTTTCCCAAAGGTAACTCCCCATTAAGTTCTTCCCGCCTCAAATATCTCTAAGGGTCAACAAAAGACAAGGGCTTCATAATCAAGAATGACTCCAGCAAGTCCTATAGTTCTGATTGATAATTATAACAGGCTGGTGTCAATGATCAAGTTAGAGGCACAACACTACAAGGCCAATTATATGCACCAAGTGCATCAGGATATCTCCAACTGGCAGCAGTGGAAAGCCTACTCAATGGACAACCATGTTTTTGATCCCACCGATCTTGATGTGGATGTCGATTGGTGTTTACGAACGCACTGGATGTGTAGGTGGTGGGTCCCTTCGAATTTGTCAAGCATGTTATTTCCTTGAGTATATTTCTCCTAAAGTGAACTGGAAAAATAAGACATAATCCACTAGGCACTTGTGAAGACATTTTCCTCATATGGTGCATTAAAGTAGGATATTTGTGATGGTTAAAGAGGACCTAAAGTACATTCTAGGTAACCATTTTGTTAAAAACAAAGTAAGTTTGCAAAAGATGTTTTATAACATCTTGTCTTTGTAAGTAACCAAAAAGAATAACTTTAGAGATGATCCATAAGGGTTTAAATATAGAGTTTATTGCATTTTGTTTTTTAATTAATTAAGGGTTTTAAAATATTTGGTATTAGACATTTTAGTGTTAGGTTAGGTGATTTTTCGGGAAACTAAGAGAATCATACCACATGTTAAAATTGACATTTAGTAAGTCTAGTTTACCTCTAAATGGCCTCAACCTGAGAGATAAGGTGTCAAGAGAACAAACCTTTTAAGAAAGTTACAGCTTTTGATTTCCATTCATGAGGAAGTTTACAAGGAAGTCTAGTCCAATTTACCTGGATGGACTTGACTTGAGGAGTAAGGTGTCAAGAGAGCAAACCTTTCAAGAGAGTTACAGCTCTTGACTTCCAGTCATGAAGAAACTTACAAGGAAGTATGGTGGATTATAAATAACCAAAAAGAACGACATAAAAGATAATCCATAAGAGTTCAAATATAAAAAGAAAGGGCCCATGAATAAGAGTGCACCTTTTTTTTTCAATTGATGTTGAGATTGATATTTGGACTTGTCATATTATGAATTCAACCTGAGGGTTAAGGTGTCAAGAGAGTGGGGCTCTCGAAAGAGCTATAACTCTCTACTTTTGTTCATAAAGAAATTCATAAAGAAGTATGATGGTTGTAAACAACTAAAGAAAACGACTTGAGAGACAATCCCTAAATGTTCAAATATAAAAAGAAAAAGCTTATGAATACCCTTTTCCAATTGGTTAAAAATCTTGGGATATAACATCTTTAAATTTGAATAGTACCTTCAAATATCTATACGGTCAACAAAAGACTAAGACTTCATAATCAAGCCCACTTAGGTGACAAGTCCCTTAAAATTTATCAAGCTTGACTAATCAAACCATCTTTACCATATTTGTAGACAATGAAACTAATTGAAGCATATAAATATATTAACTTATAGTAATTAATAGTAAAAATGAAATACAAATACTACAGGTAGTAAAATCCTGCTACCACAAAATTCACTACAAATTATAAATAGTGAACATATCAGAAGAGTGCTCACCAATAATACAATGAAGTGCTTTGCTTCAAAGTCGGCTTCCAAGGTCAGCAATGTAACTCCCAGCATTGAGGAGGATTGGCAGCCAGACTTCAAGCCCAATCCTTTCAAGTTTTTCAGGCCCTTTGACGATGAGCAAAAGTGTGTCTGGCTCAGATCCCAGATCATCGGCTCCCAGCTGCAAATCTCCACACCATTCGGCAGCAGGCTTCTCACTTATGCCGATTACACTGCCTCTGGCCGCTGCTTGTTCTATATAGAAAACTTCCTCATCAAGCACGTCATGCCGTCCTACGGTGCGTGAAGCCGTGAATTCTCTTCTGCATATCTGGACCCGCTGCATTCTGTTTCAGGGAACATGCATGCCGAGGACAGCCACATTGGAGAGAAGACCACCCGGATGGTGAAACTGGCCACGAGTTATGTCAAGGAGTCCCTGGGAGGAACCGAGGATGATGCTCTCTTTTTCTGCGGCTCTGGAACCACTGCAGCTGTGAAAAAGCTCCACGAACTTTTGGGCTTGTCTGTACCGCCCCAAATGAAAGAGTCAGCCGTGGCAGCGATCGATGACAGGAAGAGATGGCTGGTGTTCATAGGCCCATACGAGCATCATTCCAACATTCTTCCCTGGAGGCAAAGTCTTGCCGAGGTTGGGCTTTTTCGTTTCTTTCAATCTGTCAACTGTTTAAACCACAGGTCATTCAAGTTCCAATGACTGAGGATGGATTGATTGACATGAAGTACCTCGAAGAGGAGCTGCAAAATCCCAAGCACGCAGATCGTCCAATGCTTGGCTCCTTCTCCGCTTGCAGTAATGTCACGGGAGTTTTCGCGGACACTAGAGCCATTGCTCGCCTTCTACACAAACATGGAGCATTAGCATGTTTTGATTTCGCAAGCTGGTAAGACGAGATCTTTTACCAAGGACGAAAAGAAGCTTACTTGCCGAATCTGATCAACAGCGGTCCATACGTGAAGATCAACATGCGATCACGAAAAGCTGATGGATACGATGCTGTGATGCTGAGTCCACACAAGTATGTCGGAGGGCCAGGAACGCCGGGCCTGCTTTGCATGAACAAAAAGCTCTACAAGCTCAAGGATCACGCACCGTCGACAACAGGCGGAGGAGTGGTAGACTTCGTCAACTACAACAAAGAGGTCAGTTCCCTTTCCAGCGAAAGAACAAAGAAAACCAACACTAAACAAACTCATACCAGGACACACTCTACCTGGAGGACATTGAAAGCCGAGAAGACGCTGGAACACCTTCCATACTCCAGCGGATAAAAGCCGGGATTGTCTTCACTGTCCAAGAAGAAATGGGATACCGTCTCATCGAGTCGAGAGAGCACAACTTCATCACCACCGCGTTGAAAAGGTTGTCCAAGAACCGAAAGATAGTGGTGCTCGGGAACACGCAAGTGAAGCGAGCAGCAATCGTCTCGTTCCTCGTCCGGACCACTGATTCCAACGGTGAAATCCAGCAAACCGTGCTGCAAGGCCGGTTTGTAGCCAAGCTCCTCAACGATTTGTTTGGGATCCAGTCGAGAGGAGGGTGCTCGTGTGCCGGTCCTTACGGCCACTCGCTTCTCAAAGTCAGTGATGAGCTCTCCCTGAAATTTCGAGCAGCAATTCAAGAGGTTGAGAAGCAAAACAATAGAAGTTTTCGCCAAGGACCTTTTTCTAACGAGGAAAGAACCTTTTTTTTTTCTCACAGGGATATAGCGGTGTCAAACCTGGATGGACGCGCTTGAACTTCGCATACTTCCTCTCCAAGGAAGAGTTCCATTTCTTGCTGTGCGCCATAGAGTTCGTGGCGGACTATGGCCAGCGCTTTCTCCCCCTCTACGAATTCGAGTGGCAGACTGGGAACTGGAAATACGAGGAGAAGAACAGCATCAGCACCACCGTCAAGGCAACATTACACAAGGAATGGACCAAACTCCCGCTGCTCCAGCAGCACAAAGATTACCTGGGTACCGCTATGGCGATTGCCAAGCAACTGGCTCACGATCCAGGCCAGGGCAGCACGGCGCCCGCCGGCATTGATCCCGAGCTCGTTACCTTCCGATTCTAGGGTTCTTGGCGCTATGTACTAGTATATTCGTTTTGCATCAATTCAAACAAAAGTTTGTGTGGTGGGATATATATACTTTACGCAACCCATCTCTAAAGTCAACGAGTCTTTCAGTGACTTCGCAAGACTCTCTAAAGATTGATCACGTGTTTGAGACCAAGATTCTTGCATTGTCGTTCATCACAGGTAGATTGTGAGGTGAGAAGGATCCAATGGGAATCTCCAGACAAATACAAGGTAAATTTTCTTAATGATCTGAACATGAAGATATTGATAGGGGCAGTCATGGGTGTCACTAATTACATGACTAAGGCATTTGGCTGACTCAAAAGATAATTACGAAGCAATCAAATTGCTTACAAATGCATTTCTTACAAAAGCATATTGTGTTCCAGTTCCCATTTTGCATTTGAACTCGCCCCACCCAAAAGTTAGGTGAAGGTTGAAGACAATTTGGGTGACACATAAATTTTTTATAAGATTATGATTCTAATGCAGCTCCAAATGCCAGAAGATCATTTATAAATATGACAAGTGAAACGTGAATGACAAGCTCACAAAGCCATTCTTTTAATTCTAAGAATTTATTTTTTTAGAGGTCCTAAACATCAGAGTTTTCCCATCTATGAGCTGAGTGAGTTTGATGATAGTAATAAAAATTGCTCGATAAACAAAAATCATGCTTAACAGGATTATAAAGTTCAACCATTTAGATCTTGAGAGATCTACTTGATATTGTTTAAGAATTGTTGTTCCTGATAGCTTTCCTTCAGAAATATCATTATTATCAAACTCAAGCCCTTGAAAATCATTTTCATAAAGACCTTGTTATCAATTTTTTTAGTTTCAAGAAAATAAATAATATTTTTTTACCTGAAGTAAATATGTTTGAAATGCTATATAATGCATTGGATATTTCCAAAAGCCTTTTGGAAGTTCATTAGCAAGTTTAAAAAATCCCAACAAGCATGAATAACCCCTACAAAATCATATTAGAAGCGGTTTAAGAAATATAAAGAGATTTTACTAAGATTTCAGATCTTGTAATTATTCCCATGAGAAAATTGGGAACAATTGAGGCTACACACATCATCAAACTCTCCACCACAGTCACAGATGCAAATAAGTTCAACACAAAAAATATGAAGTGATTAAAGCGTGGGTGAAGTTTAACCATATTATAAAACACGCTTGTTGATATCAACGAAATAAGAAGGAGATAAGGAATGGAAGAGAGTGTGTTTGCAAGAGTAAACATAATGGGACCATAGTAACCATTTTGTTTCTCATGATTAAAAACCTGAAGAAAATAGCATTGAATATGAAAACAAGACAATTCTAGAACTATCCCATACCTTAATCTCTTCAATGAAAGATGGAAAACCTCCAATTGACATAAATGTAAGAAATTTACCAATAAAAGCCATACAACCAATCCTTAAGAAAACCAAACGAGCTTAACCATGGTTAGGAATTTTTTTTGGTATTCTCTTACTGCAATGGAGTTGTATTTAGTGCCGACATTAAAATATATACTGCCAATAATGATGCTAAGCATAAAGTACACAAAGATTCTCAGCCAATAGTATCCAATATCTCTTGTCATATTTATAAATGATCTTCTAGTTAACGTGGAAAGCTGATGGAGAACTCCTGCTTGAGGCATCTGGATGCATTCATTCTATAAATAATAATCCATTAGTAATCATAATATTTTTAAAAATCTAGTCATTTACCTTTGCACCAGGTGTGTCACACAAACTGTTTAGAAGGTTCACCTTAGTCACACAAAGAATGTCAACTTTTGTGTGGAGGGAGCTTAAATGCAAATTTTGAAATGCATTTGTAAGTGCTTTGATTGCTTCAGAAGATGGAATTATTTCCTCAGTTTCAATATCTTCCTGTTCAAATTAAGATGACTATTAAGAAAAAAAATTACAAATGAATACCTTAAATTTGTTTTGAACATTGTCAAAATCAGAAATAATAACTCTAAGATAGTGGTCTGATGGATTTCTTCGGAGAGGACAAGGAAATCCAGCACACTCAAAGAACTAAAATAAAATATAAAACATAAATAATATCAAATTTGAGAAAAGTATCATGCTAGGTTCCATGGCATCTCCAAAATATACAAGTGCTCCCTGAGATAGTAGGCAAAGATTATCAAACTGCTCAAACAGTTCGCTACTTGGCTGGTGAATTGACATAATAACAGTGCATTTTGAAGTAGCTAGGTTCTTAATTGTTTTAATCACATAAAACGCAGATGCACTGCAAAGAAAAACATCAAATAAAATTACAATATACTGGACTTAAAAATCACATAAATATTCACCTATCTAAACCACTGGTTGGTTCGTCTATGAACAAAAGAGATGGCTGAGTTAGAATCTCCAAAGCAATCCTCACTCTTTGTTTCTCCCCTCCGCTCAATCCACACGAGAACCAATCTCCCACCACTGTATGCTTGGAATCTCCAAGCCCCATCTCAGTGATCACATTCTCAACCATCTCCATCTTTTGGCTTCGCGGTAGTGAGTGAGGCAGCCTCAATTGAGCAAAGTAAGTGATTGTCTCCAAGACAGTGAGTGTTCCTAGCAAAACATCTTCTTGTTTCACATAGGCCTATGATAGAAAGTTTGAGAATCATAGAATCAAATGTTTATATACACACCATAGTCCTATGCCTTATGTTCGTCTGGAGATTCCCATTCACAAAAATGGATCCTTCTCACATTGTATTCTTGGCCAATCTACCTGTGATGAACAACATGTGAGACACAAATCCTAAAGCCCCAAAGTAGAGCTGAAAGGGTGCCACGTGATAGTGGCTAAAGCAAAAGCCAAACAACCATAACATGTTTAGACTAAAAGCTCCGACTTGAAATGTCGAGAGCGGGAGTGGAACTCCCAATGAAGGGCTCGAGGAACAAGCACAAAGCTAGCAGTAATTAAGTCTCTAGAAAAAGGATACAAGAGGTCCAACACATAACACGTAGAGGACCCAAAATGGAGTTTGAGATGGAGTCTGAGATGGACGCGAGATGGAATCTAAGATGGAGTTTGAGATGGACTCGAGATGGACCCAAGATGAAGTTTGAGATGGAGTCTGAGATGGAGTCTGAGATGGAGTCTAAGATGGAGTCGAAGCTGGAGTTCAAGATGGACCCGAGATGGAGTCTGAGATTTGGCTAGGAAAGGCCAGTTTGGCCCAGGAAGGCTATACTCAGGTATTGGGTGATGGGATAACCACTGGGAAGTCCAAGGCTAAAGTGAATATGGACTGACAAATGGGGAATCTTGGTGAGTGTTCAAAAGCCGGCTCTAATTCCCTTGGGAGATTGAATGGTCGATGCTCCCAGTCCAAGCGTGGGTGGCACTACCTACTTGGATACTTGGCGTGGCTCAACGGAACCTCGCTCTAAGCCCATGGCTAAAGCACCCAAAAGTGGAAGGTGGGGAGAGTACCCATGAGGCTTGCGTAGGGCCACAGTATTCTGAAATGTTATCCTAAAGTCCCAGACTATGGAAAGGAAGAAGAGTGGTCCTCTGGTGTAGTGACCAAGGATACGGTTATGAGGTGAGGAAGCCTCAAAGGACAGTGGGACTTACTGGTTGGGCCTGTAGGCCTTGCCCTAGTAGCAGTATTGGCAAACACAGCCATGGATAAAAAAGGGACTTGGTGGGGACTGTAAAAGAAATATTGGGGAAGGCTGTACCCCATGTCTGCGAGCATCCTAAGGATGCTAAGAGTGGATCTGAGATGATCACTTATGGATGGATGGCTCAGTCTTTGAAAGACAGGACTGTGATGTAGGTGGTTTTAGACCACCGGTGTGACCAAGGTGAATGGGCATGGCCTTAGTGTAACGGGCTGATATGTTAATGGTACCTTGGGGTGTTGATCATGAGATCGAACAGGTGGAGCACTTGGACCAAGTGCAAGGGTTGAATGGCATAGATGTAGGGGGTTCCAAAAGTATAGTAGGGAGAGTGTGGGAGTTGGACTTCAATGGAGCCAATTTGGTTAGGAAAGCTTAGTTTGGCCCAAAAAGGCTATACCCAAGTGTTAGGTGATTAAATAACCATTAGGAAGTCCAAGGCTAAAGTGAATATTGACTAACAAATGGGGTAGTTTGGTGAAGTGTTCAAAAGCTGGCTCTATGGGAGATCGAATGGTCGATGCTCCCAGTTCAAGTGTGGGTGGCACCACCTACTTGGATACCTGGCGTGGCTCAACGGAACCTCACTCTAAGCCCATGGCTAGAGCACCCAAATGTGGAAGGTGGGGAGAATACCTATAAGGCTCACGTAGGGCCACAGTGTTCTGAAATGTGTCCCAAAGTCCCAAACTATGGAAAGGAAGAAGAGTGGTCCTCTGATATAGTGACCAAGGATACGGTTATGTGGTGAGGAAGTCCCAGAGGACAGTGGGACTTAGTGGTTGGGCTTGTGGGCCTTGACCCAATAACAATATTGGCAAACACAGCCATAGACAGAAAAAGAACTTGGTGGGGACTATAAAAGGGATATTATGGACCCATGTTTGTGGGCATCCTAAGGATGTTAAGAGTGGATATGAGATGATCACTCATGGATGAATGGCCCAGTCTTTAAGAGACAGAACTATGATATAGGTGGGTTTAGACTATCGGGGTGACTAAGGTGAATGGGCATGGCTTTAGCATAACGGGCTGATATGTCAATGGTACCTTAGGGTGTCGACCATGGGATTGGACACGTGGAGCACTTGGACCAAGTGTAAGGGTTGAGTGGTATAAATGCCATTCTTGGGGCTAGCAAGCCTTAAGTCCTAAATTGGACTTATGGAAGTTGTAAATAAGACTTCTTCAAGTGGTCGGAGGTGTGGTTAAATGATTAAAGTAAAATGGGAAAATTAGTCACTTACAACTTGGTATCGAAGCTGTTCTTTCTCAAGTATATCACCACTTATATTGGCATTGGAAGGTCTGAGGAGTGGGCTTATCCTTGAGGAGTAGCAAGTCGGGAGGATATGGCTCTCCACTACAGTTCATGTGTGAACTTGTAGGCAAGGTGGTTGATAAAAAAGGGTTGATAAAGGAACAACTTTGGGATCTTGGGAATAGTATAAAGTTTTCCTTAGAGAGTTGAGGATGTGATCCAGATGAGCGTTTGACTCAGCAAATTGGCTAATATAGTTGTGGTAAACAACTATTGTTATGATCAACAATAAAGGAGTCACAAGATTATCTTCATATAGTTAAGGTGGGTGCTCATGAATTTGATACTAGAATTAATGACTGTAAGAAGTCAAATATGGAAGAGGACACAAGTCCTTGAAATGGTAATTGGGTCTACCCTTAATAAATGCTAAAACAACCCAAGAAATTGGGGGTGTCCTTAGAGGATAAGTTAGTATTCTCATCACTTGGCCAAATAGTTGTAAGGGGTAAAGGTAGCCTATATGAAACCAAGAATAATCAAGTGTTAGAGTAACATTTGCAAGGATGGTCCTTATAAGTAGGACATGGATACAAAAAGTTATATTTTAACAAGCTGACACCTCAAAAATGGGACCTTATAGGTCGTCAGATTAGTGAAGTCCAAAAAGCTAGATGACTCAAGTGGAGTCAAAAAATAATCCTAAAGGACTGGTGGAAGCATTTGGACTGAGGTGCGTTGTACCCCACGAAGAATGGGGAAGATCCAAGTATGAGAACAATGAGTATTTCATTGATGGCAGAATGTGTCATATTAAGGTTGTGGGAAAGAGGTTTCCAGAAGAAAATAACTTTGACACAAAGTTGTGTGTGAACTATATGGTGCAATACTAACAGATAGTTGGCATGAGAAACGACTATATTAGTCTTGGCAAAAACCTAGACACAATAAAGGTAGACTTGTGGAGCTGATGGTGTGGAGATATCGAATATGCCAAGGCGTGATGCTTTTGAGGTCAAGTTGGTGGGTTCATAAGAACCCCTTCCCAAATGAATTTTAATGGAAATAGGAATGAGTGTAAGCTCCTAAATTTGAACTTCCCAGGAGGTCACCCAACCCAGTATTATTCAAACCCAAAAACACTTAACCTCTTCAGCTCTTCCGAGAGCCATGCTCTCTTGACACCCTACCTCTCAAGTCGAGCCCAGCCAAAGCAAACTAAACTTGCCAGATGTCAATTAACATATGGTGCGATTCCCTTAAGCCAACCAACAAAGTCGGACCCTTGAGACCTCTCTGATACCAACAAAGTCGGACCCTCGAGACCTCTCGTCCTGAATTTGGACTTCCTGAGAAGTCACCCAGCCCAGTACTATTTAAACCCAAGGACACTTAACCCCAAGTATCCCAAAACCCTTAACTGATTGGAAAAGGGGGTGCACTCTTGTTCATAGGCCTTTCCTTCTATATTTAAACCCCTATGGATCGTCTTTTTAGTTGTTCTCTTTGGTTTCATACATTAAGCTAGAAGGCATGTAGTTAAAGTGTGGTGACCCAAATAATGATGGAAGTGTGGAAGCATTAGCAATGAGTTGTAGGACTTGACAACTATAAGGCAACTAAGCAAAAGGTGCAAAATAATTGATTAAACTGGTAGAAGGTAACTACCCCTTATTGAGATAAGGAAGTTAGACATACCCTTATGAGCAATAAATTGTTTATGTTGCAATATATTAAGTTAATATCGTAAAGGGAATACTCATTGTCAAAAAAGGCCATTATTGGGACACCCAAATACTTTAAAACACCAGAAAGTGGTGTTTAGGCTCATGAGAGCATTAGATAAGGTCTAAGGGACTAAGTCCCTAGTGATATGTATAGAAGGTGCTATCCAAAAGTTTAAGGTTGTGGAGACATGAGAAGTCCATCTACTCGAATTGGGCAAAGCCAAAAAGGGATTTTGGCAAGGCTAGTGATGAGCATATAAAGGCCTATAAGTAACAATGTTAATCCTGGAGTGTGGGATTACAAGGTGAGTATTGAGGAACCACTCCATAAGTATGTTCATCCATATGAATACTTGCGAAGGCATGGTAGAAAGTGCAAAGCTATCCTCCTGGTTTAGAGGAAAATAACCGAAGGAAACATATGAGGCCAAAAAGCAAGTAGTAAAGGGATAAAACTGAACCATAAGAATCAAAGGGCATAATCAAGAGTGGTTATGCAAGTTAGGAGTGGAAGAATCAAATGAGGGTTTGAGCGAGTTATTAGCAACTGTGATGCCATGGAGAGTCTAAAATGTAGAATTATCCATGTTAGACCATATGGTAATTAGAAAGCTTGCAAAAAGGAGATATCTTAGCAAGCTATGAAACAAAGTTCCTTGAAGGTTCCCAAAAACAATTCTAGGTAGATAAGTACCTAGAAAGCTAAGTGTAAATGGTTTATAAAGCGCACGAAATCAAAGTGGCACAATAGAAGCGTGGTCTTGAAGCTTGCCATGAGGTGAGGTTATCAAGGTTAGGAAAGTAATTCCTAAGTGTTCAAAGAGAGGGATTTGAATGAAAGTCGATGGATAAGGACTTTCATGCTTATACATATACCATGTTACGGTAGTTGAATGACTTACTAAGTGAGATTAGCAAATCGGGGGAACAAATACCCTAGTTGAATATGCTAACTTTAAAAGGGGTGGCCTATCAGGCCAAACATGGAGGAGTCCATGCATGATCACAGACTTGTCAAGTGAGAGGACTTGGCAGTGCGGAGGAATTAGGTTTCTAAGCTGTGATCTATAGCGCACTTTAAATATACATTAGTGCACTGGCGTGGGGAGTCATGCTAAGCATCTTAAGTGATGTTATTTGTAGATGTATATATGAAAGTTTGATTTGAGTCCCAACCCTCTAGTGCTTGGGTTCAAGTCCCAACTCACTAAGGTGTGGTGATGGGTTAGAATATGAGGACACTCATTTTTTGGTGGTCATGGACTCTTAGTAAAGAGACTGGCTTAGGCACACCACCAAGTGGGGGATGCCCCGAAGTCGTGATACATGGTTAAATTGCTTAGTGTGAAAGCTTAACATATCTAATTTGAACACTTTGGTGCAAGTGGCACCAAAGACGTGGTGAATGAGATGGGGACACCCAGTCTCAGTTGCTATAGATCCTTGGCCAAAAGGGTTGGCTTGGGTGCACCGCCAAATGTGGGGGATGCCCCTGGGGTCGTGGTTAATAACTTAAAGGTCTGGAAAATCTAGTATTTGTTGGGAAATTTGTTAAGGTGCCAAAGTGAGATCACTAGGTGATCTTATGGCTAAATAAGGACAAAGTCCTTGTTTAATTAAGGAATTAGATTCCTAATTCAAAGTGGTGATTTGAACTATTGGTAATGGTGTAACTTAGTTAAAGTGACCAAGTGGGAAAGACATCCAAAGGGAAATCAATGGTGTCAATGTGATGGTATAGTGAGTCCAAGAAGTAATCTCTAGAAAAGACTTATAGAAGGGTCGCAAAATTGAGCCGTCAATGGACCCCATAGCAGAAAATGCTAAAAAGACCTATTAAGGGTGAGCACCCTCTAGACTTAGCAAAATAGAGCTTTTGCCATAGAACCAAAATGATACCTCGAGAATAGAGGTAGTGATCCTATGTTACTTGGTGCAACAATCAACAGATAAGAGCAAAAGACTAATGGCCAAATGTGGGCCATGAAATTCATTGGAAGAAATCCCAATGGCAAAGTTAAGTCTGAAACACTAAAGTGTTAGATGTTAACGGATTGTGGGAAAGGTAATATGTTTCCAATAGTGGATTCCAAATTGCTCCAATTTGGTGAAAGTGGAAGCTCCAAGGGAGGGAGCGGCAAGGTAATTAAATGATAGAGCCATAAACAACCTTAGCACAAATTATGATAACTGGAACTTAGTGCCAAAGGTGGTAAGAAATAGGATGATGGTACCCTCAAGTAGAAAATTTCTTAGGATGGGGAAGTGGATTTTGTACAACATATGCAATACAAGGTGTTAGAAGCACCCAAGAAATTGACTTTGAGGAGTCAAAATTAAAAGTTTCAAAGTGCAAAGGTTATATCGATGGAAACTAAGACTACTCGAAAATGAGTAATGGGATTGAGATAAAGAATGTGTCTTTAACGGGTTTAATGAGAACTAAACCAATAAAAAGAGAGAACCATCACAAATGGTCAAATGATTCTCTAAGTTGGAGAGACTATACTCCTTAAAGGATGGGCAAGGCATAATAAGCCTTTGGTGTCAAACCATTGATAAATATTGGCTAAGTGCGAAAGATGGAAAGGGTAATACATGTTGATGTTACCTTATAAAATGGTTTATTGTTCGATGAGGACATCGAACTTCGTCTATGGGTGGTGGAGTTGTGAGACACAAATCCTAAAGCTCCAAAGTGGAGCCGAAAGGGTGCCATGTAGTAGTGGCTGAAGTGAAAACAAACAAGTAGAACATGTTTGGACTAAAAGCTTCGACTTGAAAAGTTGAGAGCGGGAGTGGAACTCCCAACGAAGGGCTCGAGGAACAAACACGAAGCAAGTAGTAATTGAGTCTCTAGAAAAATGATACAAGAGGACCAATAAATGACACATGGAGGACCCGAGATGGAGTCTGAGATGGACCTGAGATGAAGTCTGAGATAACGTCTAAAATAGACCTAAGATGGAGTCCCAGATGGAGAGTTCGAGATGAGTCCGAGATGAACCCGAGATGGACCCGAAATAGAGTCCAAGATGAAGTCTGAGATGGAGTCCGAGATGGACCCAAGATAGAGTCCGAGATGGAGTCTGAGATGGAGTCCAAGATGGACCTAAGATGGACCCAAGATGGAATCTCAGATGGAACTGAGACCAAGACCGAGACCAAGACCAAGATCGAGCCCGAGTTTGAGTCTGAGACCGAGACCGAGACTGAGTCCAAGTCTAAGTCCAAATACTAATACAGGCTGTTGGGTGAAAGCCCAAAGCAATCGTCCCCTAGGAGAGGGCTGTAGGGGGTTCCAAAAGTATAGTAGGGAGAGTGTAGGGGTTGAACCCCAGTGGAGTCAATTTGGCTAGGAAAGGTCAGTTTGGCCCAGGAAGGCTGTACCCAGGTGTTGGGTGATGAGATAACCACTGGGAAGTCCAAGGTTAAAGTGAATACGGACCAACAAGCGGGGTAGCTTGGTAAAGTGTTCAAAAGCTGGCTCTAATTCCCTCGGGAGATCGAATGGTTGATGCTCCCAATCCAAGCATTGGTAGCATTACCTACTTGGATATCTGGCATGGCTCAATGGAACTTCACTCTAAGCCCATGGCTAAAGCACCCAAAGGTGGAAGGTGGGGAAATTACCTATAAGGCTCGCATAGGGCCACAGTATTCTAAAATATTGTCCCAAAGTCCTAGACCATGGAAAAGAAGAAGAGTGGTCCTCTAGTGTAGTGACCAAATATACGGTCATGTGGTGAGGAAATCCTAGAGGACAGTGGGACTTAGTGGTTGAGCCTCTGGACCTTGTCTTAGTGGCAGTATTGGCAAATACAGCCATAAACAAAAAAGGGACTTAATGGGGACTGTAAAACGTATATTGGGGAATGTTGTACCCCATGTCTGCGGGCATCCTAAGGATGCTAAAAGTGGATCTGGGATGATCACTCATAGACAGATGGCTTAGTTTTTGAGAGATAGGACTGTGATGTAGGTGATTTTAGACTGCCGGTATGACCAAGGTGAATGGGCATGGCTTTAGCATAACTGGCTGATATGTCAATGGTACCTTGGGGTGTCAACCATGGGATCAGACACATGAAGCATTTGGACCAAGTGTAAGGGTTGAGTGGCATGGATGCCATTCTCAAGGCTAGCAAGTCCTAAATCTTGAATTAGACTTATGAAGGTTGTGAATAAGACTCCTCCAAGTGGTTAGAGGTGTGGTTAAGTGACTAAAGTAGAATGGAAAAATTAATTGCTTACACAACAATGCAAGAATCTTGAGCTTTAATCTATTGCCCAAACCCAAATCAATCTTGGAAAACTATACTAGCAAGCGCATCAAGCAAGGTGGCCCATGATCGCCGTGATTTGGCCACTCTAGGCATAGCCACACATACTCTCCAGCAACACTTGTCCATTGCTCGCACTCACACTCAAATCCTTCTATGCAACATCCATAATAATATATTTTTTCTCCTTTCTCATGAAAACTTGGGTAAGATTTATAGCTCTCCAAGTTGGACTTGAACTTTCAGCTACTGTAACACAGTAAGATCTTAGATTCATAGGAGATTAGTAGTGTAAAGTATTGTTTAATTTCTTTCTTGTGTTATTCCCATTCAAAGTCTCTCCATAAGTCTCAAAATTCTTGTCATCTTCTCAAGAAATTTGGCATTCCAAGGACCACTCCCTAAACATATCTTGTCTTTCCCAAAGGTAACTCCCTATTAAGTTCTTCCATATCACACCTCAAATATCTCTAAGGGTCAACAAAAGACAAGGGCTTTATAATCAAGCCCACTTAGGTGGTGGGTCCCTTAGAATTTGTCAAGCTTGACAAAACATGTTGTTTCCTTGACTATATTTCTCCTAAAGTAAAGTGGAAAAATAGGATATAATTCTCTAGGCACTTGTGAAGACATTTTCCTCATGTGGTGCACTAAAGTAAGATATTTATGATAGTTAAAGAGGACCTAGAGTGCATTCTACGCAACCACTTTGTTAAAAACAAGGTAAGTTTGCAAAAGATGTTTTATAACATTTTGTCTCCGTAAGTAACCAAAAAGAATAATTTGAAAGACAATACATAAGGGTTTAAATATAAAAGAAAATGGCTCATAAATAAAAGTGCATTTCATTTTTTAATCGATTAAGGGTCTTAAGATATTTGATATTAAAAATCCTTGGGTTTGAATTGTGTTGGGTTTGGTGACTTTTCAGGAAATTTAAATTTAAGAGTTTATATTTGGTATCAGAGGGATTTCAAATTTAACTTTGTTGGTTAATTAGAAGAATTATGCCACATGTTAAGATTATTACAAGAATTTCAGATTTGAGTTTGTTAGTTAACTAGGGGAATCATACCATAAATTGAGATTAACATTTGTAAATTCAATTTGCCTCAGTTGCACATGTTACACCATATATTAAAATTGACATTTGGTAGATCTAGTTTGCCTCTGAGTAGGCTTGACCCAAGAGGTAAAGTGTCAAGAGAGAAAACCTTTTAGGAAAGTTACAACTTTTAACTTTTGTTCATGAGGAAGCTTACAAGGAAATTTAGTCTAGTTTACCTCCAAATGGGCTCAACCTTAGGAGTAAGGTGTCAAGAAAGCAAGCCTCTTGGGAGAGCTATAGCTCTTGACTTTCATTCATAAGAAAGTTTATAAGGAAGCATGGTAAATTATAAATAATTAAAGAGAATAACTTTAAAAACAATTTATAAAGGTTTAAATATAAAAGATGAATAAGAGTGCAGCCTTTTTTTTCAATCGATATTGAGATTGGTATTTGGACTTGTCACGCTACATGTTGAGATTCATGTCTAATTTACCCCAACGTGAGTTTGACCCGAGGTGTCAAGAGAGTGGGGCTCTCGAAAGAGCTATAACTCTCAACTTCCATTCACGAGAAAGCTTATAAGGAAGCATAGTAATTGTAAATAACTAAAGAAAACGACTTGAAAGACAATCCATAAATATTCAAATATAAAAATAAAGTGCATATGAATAAAAATGCACTCCTTTTCCAATTGGTTAAAAGTCTTGGGATATAACATCCTTAAATTTGAATAGTACCTTCAAATATCTATAAGGTCAACAAAAGACAAAGACTTCATAATCAAGCCCACTTAGGTGACAAATCCCTTAGAATTTGTTAAGCTTGACAAAACATGTCATTTCCTTATTATATTTACCAAACTATACAAATACTATGGGTAGTGAGATCTTGCTACCACAAAATTCATTGCAAATTATAAGTAGTGAACATATCAGGAGAGTGTTCACCAATAAGACAATGAAGTGCTTTGCTTCAAAGTCAACTTCCAAGATCAGCAACATAACTCCCAGCATCAAGGAGGATTGGCAGCCAAACTTCAAGCCCAATCCTTTCAAGTTCTTCAGCCCCTCTGACGATGAGCAATAGTGTGTCTGGCTCAGATCCCAGATCATCGGCTCCCAACTCCAAATCTCCACACCATTCGGCAGCAGGCTTCTCACTTATGCCGATTACACTGCCTCTGGCCGCTGCTTGTTCTATATAGAAAACTTCCTCATCAAGCACGTCATGCCGTCCTACAGTGAGTGACGCCGTGAATTCTCTTCTGCATATCTGGACCCGCTGCATTCTGTTTCAGGGAACACGCATGCCGAGGACAGCTACGTCAGAGAGAAGACCACCCGGATGGTGAAACTGGCCACGAGTTATGTCAAGGAGTCCCTGGGAGGAACCGAGGATGATGCTCTCTTTTTCTGCGGCTCTGGAACCACTGCAGCTGTGAAAAAGCTCCACGAACTTTTGGGCTTGTCTGTGCCGCCCCAAACGAGAGAGTCAGCCGTGGCAGCGATCGATGACAAGGAAGAGATGGCTGGTGTTCATAGGCCCATACGAACATCATTCCAACATTCTTCCCTGGAGCCAAAGTCTTGCCGAGGTTGGACTTTTTCGTTTCTTTCAATCTGTCAACTGTTTAAACCACAGGTTATTCAAGTTTCAATGCCCGAGGATGGATTGATTGACATGAAGTACCTCGAAGAGGAGCTGCAAAATCCCAAGCACGCAGATCGTCCAAAGCTGGGTTCCTTCTCTGCTTGCAGTAATGTCACGCGAGTTTTAGCGGACACTAGAACCATCACTCGCCTTCTACACAAACATGGAGCATTAGCATGTTTTGATTTCGCAAGCTGGTAAGACGAGATCTTTTACCAAGGACGAAAAGAAGCTTACTTGCCGAATCTGATCAACAGCGGTCCTTACGTGAAGATCAACATGAGATCGCGAAAAGCTGATGGATACGATGCTGTGATGCTGCGAAAGAACAAAGAAAATTAACACTAAACAAACTCATACCAGGATACACTCTACCTGGAGGACATTGAAAGCCGAGAAGACGCTGGAACACCTTCCATACTCCAGCGGATAAAAGCCGGGATTGTCTTCACTGTCCAAGAAGAAATGGGATACCGTCTCATCGAGTCGAGAGAGCACAACTTCATCACCACCGCGTTGAAAAGGTTGTCCAAGAACCGAAAGTGGTGCTTGGGAACACGCAAGTGAAACGAGCAGCAATCGTCTCGTTCCTCGTCCGGACCACTGATTCCAACGGTGAAATCCAGCAAACCGTGCTGCAAGGCCGGTTTGTAGCCAAGCTCCTCAACGATTTGTTTGGGATCCAGTCGAGAGGAGGGTGCTCGTGTGCCGGTCCTTACGGCCACTCGCTTCTCAAAGTCAGTGATGAGCTCTCCCTGAAATTTCGAGCAGCAATTCAAGAGGTTGAGAAGCAAAACAATAGAAGTTTTCGCCAAGGAACTTTTTCTAATGAGGAAAGAACTTTTTTTTTTTCTCACAGGGATATAGCGGTGTCAAACCTGGATGGACGCGCTTGAACTTCGCATACTTCCTCTCCAAGGAAGAGTTCCATTTCTTGCTGTGCGCCATAGAGTTCGTGGCGGACTATGGCCAGCGCTTTCTCCCCCTCTACGAATTCGAGTGGCAGACTGGGAACTGGAAATACGAGGAGAAGAACAGCATCAACACCACTGCCAAGGCCACATTACACAAGGAATGGACCAAACTCCCACTACTCCAGCAGCACAAAGATTACCTGGGCATCGCTATGGCGATTTCCAAGCAGCTAGCACACGATCCAGGCCAGGGCAGCACGGCGCCCGCCGGCATTGATCCCGAGCTCGTTACCTTCCGCTATGTACTAGTATATTCGTTTCAAACAAAAGTTTGTGTGGTGGGATATATATACTTTACGCAACCCATCTCCAAAGTCAACGAGTCTTTCAGTGACTTCGCAAGACTCTCTGAAGATTGAGCACGTGTTTGAGACTAAGATTATTGCATTGTCGTTCATCACAGGTAGATTGTGAGGCGAGAAGGATCCAATGGAATCTCCAGACAAACATGAGGCATGGGACTGCAGTGTGTATAAACATTTGATTTAGTGCTTCTCAAGCTTTCTATCAGATGCTTATGTAAATCAAGAGCATGTTTTTCTGGGAAAGCTCACTGTTCTGGAGACAATCACTTACTCTGCTTATTTGACGCAGCCTACCACGCAGCCAAAAGATGGAGACGGTTGAGAGTGAGATAGGGCTTGGAGACAGTGGAGGGAAAAAACAAAGAGTGAGCATTGCTTTGGACACCCAAACGCAGTCATCTCTTAGTGGTTTAGAGAAGTATTATGTCTGATTTATTTGATGATTTTCTGTGCAGAGCATCTGTTTGATATGTGATTAGATCCAGGTGCACTTTTATCATGTCAAATTCACCAGACAATGTTTTAGCATTTTAATAATCTTTTCTTAATCTCTCAAGCAAAGTGACTTGTATATTTTGGAAATATAATGGAAGATAGCATGGTATTCTTTTTATCAATTCGGACTTTGACAGCGTTTAAGGTATTTTCATCTGTATAGCTTTTTAGGAAAAATTTTCTTAATGATCTGAACAGGAGATAGGGGCAGTGGGAATCCCATTCATGGGGTGTCACTAATTACATGACTAAGGCATTTGGCTAACTGAAAAGATAATTACGAAGAAATCAAAGTGCTTACAAATGCATTTCTTACAAAAGCATATTGTGTTCCAGTTCTCATTTTGCATTTGAACTCGCTCCACACAAAAGTTAGGTGAACAATTTGGGTGACACATAAACGTTTTATAAAATTATGATTACTAATGCTTCCAGATGCCAGAAGATTATTTATAAATATGACAAGTGAAACGTGAATGACAAGCTCACGAATCCATATTTTAAATTTTAAGCATTTATTTTCATAGAGGTATAAAAATATCATTGTTATCAAACTCAAGCCCTTGAAAATCACCCTGTTATAATTTTTTAATTTCAAGAAAATAAATAATATTTGTTTACCTGAAGTAAATATGTTTGAAATGCTATATAATGCATTGGATATTTCCAAAAGCCTTTTGGCAGTTCATTAGCAAGTTTAAAAAATCTGTCAACAAGCATGAATAACCATTGAAAAATTGTATTATAAATGGTTTAAGGAATATAAAGAGATTTTACTAAGATTCCAGATCTTGTAATTATTCCCATGAGAAAATTGAGAACAATTGATGCTACACACATCATCAAGCTCTCCACCATAGTCACAGATGCAAATAAGTTCAACACAAAAAATATGAAGTGATCAAAGCTTGGGTGGAGTTTAACCATATTATAAAACACACTTGTTGATATTAATGAAATAAGAAGGAGATAAGGAATGGAAGAGAGTGTGTTTGTGAGAGTAAACATAATAGGACCATAGTAACCATTCTGTTTCTCATGATTAAAAACCTGAAGAAAATAACACTGGATATGAAAACAAGACAATTCTAGAACCATCCCATACCTTAATCTCTTCAATGAAAGATGGAAAACCTCCAATGTACATGAATATAAGAAATTTACCAATAAAAGCCATACAGCCAATCCTTGCCTAAAAAAAAACCAAACGAGTTTAACCATGGTTAGGAATTTTTTTGGTGTTCTCTTACCGCAATGGAGTTGTATTTAGTGCCAACATTAAAATATATACTGCCAATAATGATGCTAAGCATAAAGTATACAAAGATTCTCAGCCAATAGTATCCAATATCTCTTGTTATATTTAGAAATGATCTTCTAGTGAACATGGAAAGATGATGGAGAACTCCTACTTGAGGCATCTAGATGCATTCATTCAATTGTTTTGCTCTATATGATTTGTAATAAGTATATATATGTGCCTCATATCAGCATATAGTGTTCGAGAAAGATTTTTGCTTCTATATGCCACACATATAGGAGCCACTCAACACCATATAGAGTGTGGCAAAAGGTGATATAGATGGTCAATGAATTTTGCTCAATGGCACAAGGTAAAACAAGGTTCTACAAAAATACATAAAGATTCTAGAGGCGGTAAAAGTTGATATTACATATTAGGAGACTGTAAATAAAGATCTATAAAAATACATAAAAATTTTGGGAGTGGTGGAGGTTAATATTATATATCAAGAGACTCTTATGCCATCATCATCATGCATCCCATTTTCTTTGTTGAGACATGAATGGTGATGTAAGTTTTTAAATTCTCATTAGGTTACCCAACCCAATACTATTTAAATATCCCAAAACCCTTAACTAATTGAAAAAATATTTATAGGCATTTTCCCTTTATATTTGAACCTTTATGAATTGTTTCTCAAGTCATTTTTTTTAGGTGACTAACACTCTACAAACAAGCTTTCAATATTGAGTAACATCCATTATAAAACACATAAGTACTGACTTTGAGAAGATAATGACTAATATATCTCTCTCAACTCTATAGGATGTTAATTAAACTTGTCAAATATATTTCTAAAAAATTTATTGGAGACATTCGATGGTAGAGACAAACATTTTACCAATTAGAAGTGGTTGTGTGATTGCATCTGAGAGGTCCCTATGGAAGTGAGGGCATTCTTTGAGGCTGTAGTGATGTTAATAACAACCATGAAGTTGCATATGCTTTATCACTTTGTAACAAAGATGGAATTCTTTGGTATTAGGTAGCAAGTTACTATCCAAATCTTTCATTATGAGTATGGCCAATCATTGCAACCAATAGATGTGGAGCCACACCTTTCCAATGTGGCAACTTGCTCCTCAAGTTTAGAAGTTAAGGACCACTATTGTAATATAGAGCAGTTTACGCATAAATTAAGATATGTAATAAAATAATTACCCTTCTTCGGTGAGTGTTGAATGGTTTATACAATGAGTGTTAGAGTGGTTTGGGGAAAACATAGTATTGAATAGAGTGAATATTTTTCTAGTAGAGTCTAGGTGAAAACACTTTTGGGGATTTTTGCAAAAACATTTTATAAGTTGTAAAATTTATGTGACAGCAATTTTGATAAACATAATGACATACAAAAAGCTAATATTATATTTTTTATATAATATATTATGGCATATCTAATGCCTCAAGCAACATCTTACATGCTTCTCTTTATTATACAAGTAATCCCGGGAATATGATAGTATGCTTTAAATACAGATGCATGGAAAGGGTGTTATGGGATGCACATTTAACGTTTAGTGTGAGTGAAAGGTGTAGCATGACTTTGTGGTTGAACTCAAGGCTTTTCACATTTCTTTCATATATGTGATTGTGGAGGCTTATTAACTCTTGGAAAAAGAAAACCATCAAGTGCATTAATAATAGAGACTAGAACTAGATTTTGGTACACTTTGTTATTGTTTAGTGCGACAATGTCTTTTGAGGCTAGAGGTGCAACTTTACTACATTAAACATATATTAGAAGTTGTAAAATAAAATCTTGTCACCACCTTGTCATCTGGTCTTTTGGTTGAAATAATCTTACTAGAACATATATAAGGCAATATCCATACCTCATTTTTGAGAGTGCGTACTATGTACAAATTTCAGGTGTTTATATGTTTGTGAAGCTGTTGTGTAAATTTGGCATAAAGGACCTCAAGCAAGCTATGAGCATACCAATCATCCCTCATGTTAATCAGGTGATGATGCTCTATAGTCAGAATCATCATTTTGAAATACTAAGCCACCTCTACTATAAATATATTATCGTTTGTCAAAGGTGGAATTATACTACATTAAACACATGTTAGAAGTTGTAAAATAAAACTTTGTCACCACCTTACCCTTTGATCTTTTGGTTAAAATAATCTTGTTAAGATATGTGTAAAGTGATATCCATGCTTCCTTGTGAGAGTAGCATGGATATCATATAAAAAGACATAGTTTTCACTTAATTGTGAATTGAGGAACCATTCAAAAATACTATATTATAGCCTTCCTACACATTCATCATATCCATCTTTATTCCATTGAACTCCCTGCCTAATTGCCCTACACGCATTTGGGCTTATTAAATTGTAAAACTACCCTACAATAGTATTCCTTAACACAAACATACTTCTAATATAAATAAGTGTAAGCTCCTAAATTTAAACTTCCTAGGAGGTCACCCAACCCAGTACTATTCAAACCCAAGGACGCTTAACCCCAAATATCCCAAGACCTTTAACCGATCGGAAAAGGGGTGCACTCTTATTCATGGGCCCCTTCCCTCTATATTTAAACCCCATAGATCATCTCTCAAGTCGTTCTTTTTAATTGCTTATAATCCACCATGCTTCCTTGTAAGTTCACGCCCTTGTAAACGAAAGCTAAGAGCCGCATCTCTCCTGAGAGCCTCACTCTCTTGACACCCTACCCCTCGGGTTGAGCCCAGCGGGAGCAAACTGAACCTGCCAGATGTCAATCAACATGTTGAACCCCATGGATCATTTCTCAAGTCGTTCTCTTTGGTTGCTTACAATCCACCATACTTCTTTGCAAGTTCACGCCCTCGTGAACAGAAGCTGAGAGCCGCATCTCTCTCTCGAGCCTCGCTCTCTTGACACCCTACCCCTCGGGACTAGCCAGATGTCAATCAACATGTGGTGTGATTCCCTTAGGCAACTAACAGAGTCGGACCTAAGACCTAATGTAAGGTCCTGAATTTAGTCTTCCCAGAAAGTCACCCAGTACTATTCAAACCCAAGGACGCTTAACCCTAAATATCCTTAACCGATCGGAAAAGGGGGTGCACTCTTATTCATGGGCCCTTTCCCTCTATATTTGAACCCCATGGATATCTCTCAAGTTGTTCTCTTTGGTTACTTACAATAAGCAACTAAAAAGAACAATTTAAAAGATGACTTATAGGGTTCAAATATAAAGAGAAAGGGCTCATGAATAAAAGTGCATCCTTTTTACTATTTGATTAAGGGTTTTAAAATACTTGGGGTTAAATGTCCTTGGGTTTGAATAGTACTAGATTGGATGACCTCTTGGGAAGTTCAAACTTAGGAGTTTACAATATAATCTGCAGACAAACATAACTTAATGTAGCTCTTATCATTTCTTGGCTCACTCTATATACTACATCCCTTAGTTTGCTATTAACATATATAATCCCCCACCTTGTCAAGTTCTTGAAGTGGGGGACTTTCAAAAATGTTTTAACTACAATAACACTCTTGAGGGGATACACCCCTCCCCAATCTGTTATCTTGAGATATTAATGCAAGGTATACCAATCCACTCCAAACAAGGAAGCAAGATTCTTTATTCTATATTTAGGACTCATACCAAAATTTCATTTGTTGCAAAACCACTGATTCACAAAGTGTTTTCCTTTACACTCACCAGAGAGAGTGTTTTAAATATACAGCAATGGCAAATTTAGCCTATAACATTTATAAAACACTCAAAATTTAGCTTATGCATTGAAAAACATTAAACCCAAAGTCTAAACTTTATTGACGTGGAGTTGAAATTTATGCAACACAAAAAATTGCATACATCTAAAGTTGATTTTGCATGCATACATATCATGCACCAATGCATGCCCATGCATAAAATAAAAGTTGTGTATAAAATATTATTTCACAAATGTATATTACAAAAATTTAAAAACACTTGTCCTTTTTTATATATATTTTGCAACAATTTTTGCCTAGGAGGCATACCTCCCCCTAAAACTACTATCACAAATTATTTGCTATACATATAAATGTTTTTATAATGTTTTGTTGTGGCCAACCCCAAAAACTGCCATCATAAATTAATGTATTTTAATCTGTCATTATAAAAAACCTTATAATGAAAAAGGTCTGCATTATACAAAGGATGGCTTTACTTGTCAAAGTTACTGATCCTAGGGTTCAAGGAAGGAGCTACTTTTGATCGTCTAGGGTATCTGGGAAGGAGGAGAAGTGGTTGCCGCTGCTATAAATCTCTCGGCCGCAGCTCTTCCCATCTATCCACACAGGCATTTTCTTCGCACGTAGCTCAGCATCCTCCTAGATTTTGCGCCATGGCTGTGGCTACCACTGAGGCTGTGGAGGTTTTGGTGAAAGCCGCGAATGGCGATCCATCTCTGGAGTCTCCTCGTCGCGATCTGGAAGAAAACTCTGGGAAAGCTCTTCTTCCGTGATGATCGCCACCAGCAAGATCACACGCCGCTCGGCCCGCGTCCACTGCCGGTGATTGGAAACCTGCACCAGCTCCTGGGGCGCCCTCCACACCAAGCGCCACGGCCCTCTCATGTTCTTGCGCCTGGGCTGCGTTCCAACTTTCGTGGCCTCGAGTGCCGAGGCGGCGAGGGAATTCCTCCACACTCACGATCTCGTGTTTGCATCGCGGCCCAGGTACGCAGTGGCGCGCGAGCTCACGTACAACTTCGCGGATATCATGTGGGCGCCTTACGGCGATCACTGGCGCCATCTCCGCAAGGTTTGTAGCCTCGAGCTCTTCAGTGGCAAGAGAGTGGATTCCTTCGAGCGCGTGCGCAAGGAGGAGATCTCCTCGGCGCTTGCGACGGTGGAGGAGGCGGCGAGAGCGTCCAGCGTCGTGGACCTCCGCGCGGTTCTGTCCGACATCACGCTCTACAGCAGCCTGCGCATGGCCACTAGCCAGGAATTCGGCGGGAAGAAGAAGCAGCTCTCGCGGTTCGAGCGGCGCGCCAAGGAGACGATCGAGCACGCGGTGGAGATGATCGGCGCGCTCAATGTGGGCGATTACTTGCCCTCTTTGCGGTGGATGGATCTCCAGGGCTATGGCCGTCGCGCCCGGAAGCTCCACGCGCTCCAGGATGCGTTCTTTCAGTCGCTGATCGACAGGAAGCGGCAGTATCAAGGGCGTGGCGGCGCCGGCGCCGGCGGGGTGGATGATCTCCTGGACGTTCTCCTCGCATCGCAGGAGAAGAACGCGCTGACCGACGATACCATTAAAGCCGTCATCCAGGTATTTCTCAAGAACCCTAATTCTCGGGGATTTTAGGGTTCTTAGCTCTTTGCCACGCTCATTCCTCGCTCCCTTCGTGGCACGCAGGATGTGATCGGGGCCGGGAGCGACACCGCGTGGGTCACCTGCGAGTGGGCAATGGCGGAGCTCCTCCGGCACCCCGCCGCCATGCGCCGGGCGCAGCGCGAGATCGACGCCGTGGTGGGGCGCGACAGGGTTGTGGAGGAGAGCGATCTCCCGGGGCTGAATTTCCTGCACGCCATCGTCAAGGAGACGCTGCGATTGCATCCGCCATCGCCAGTGATCCTCTACGAATCCACCATGCCCTGTGTGTCGAGCGCCGGTTACCGGATCGCACAGGGCGCTCGGCTGCTCGTCAATGTCTACGTGATCTCCAGGGATGCCAATTCGTGGGAGAGGGCGCTGGATTTCTGGCCGGAGCGATTCGATGAGGGCGCGAAGAAGGGCGTGGATGTGAGGGGCCAGAATTTCGAGCTCATCCGGTTTGGATCCGGGCGGAGGATCTGCCCAGGGATGGGGATGGGACTCCGGATGGTGCAGTGCGTGCTGGCGAGGCTGCTGCAAGGATTCGATTGGGAGAAAATGGGAGAGATCGATATGAGGGAGAAATTTGGGCTCGCCATGCCAAAGCTCGTCCCTCTCCACGCAATCCCATGCCCCAGGAGGTCTTCTTTTTCCCGCTCAAACTTTTGTTTGAATTGATGCATTTTGGGTTATAGTATTTTAGGGTTTGTGGTAAATCGGGTTATGCTAATAATTTCTTTAAATGAAGTATTAGGATATGTTTTAATCAATTAATCTAACTACGGGTCATTTTGGATATGTTAGAGCATTTAAAGGTGAAATTTTTTTTTCACAAACTAACCCCTGTGATAGTTTGAAAAGAAAGGTTGCCTACTATGTTTGGCAATGAAGGTGAGAGGCAAAGAAGTTTTTGCCTCTCCTCGATGGCCATTTATTGCAGATTGTGCTAGCTCTAGGACTTTGGCTGTTGAGAGTGGTGCAACTTCATTCAACTGTTTACAAAGTCTCGTCAAGAAACATGAGACCTCTTCTAGGACTTGACCTTGCATATCTAGACTTTGGCAGGCTATTTTTCCGCTTGGAAGTTACAAAGGCCCGTGATTGGGAGGAAATGGCCACCATGCTTGCTATTGTAGTATTTGGTCAAGCATGCAATAAAGCACTCTTAATTGTGAAACTCTAACAATTGCTTTTGTGTGCTTTAGGATCCCATCCACATACCTGTCATGCAAAAGGGAGGGATCTTCGAAGGGTTTTGAGCTTTTGTTTTAAGAGTTGTTACAATAGAATATATTTTGTCTTTAATATTTGATAGATGCACATGGAATTTTAGATTATTTATGAGAAAAAAAGTGTGAATAAATATAAACTTTTATAATTGGATGGAAACTAGATGAACTATAAATAACATTAGGCTTTATGTGCTTGAGAGTTCCACTTGTCTTGCCTTGTACTTTTTTTAGTCCCAGAAGGCAGAGAACTCAGATTCATGATTCCAAAGAGCCCGGTCTGGAATGAGTTCTTCCACATAAATTTTGCAAGATGAGGGCAACTTCTTATTGTCCCTTTGTTATTTTGTTGTGCATATCAGACAGTAAGCACCAGAACGTTGTTTTTTCAATCTCCTCTCCGGTCAGCCGCTCGAGAACTGTCTGGATCTCTGCCGGAAGGCCCAAAGAGGCCCGTCGACCCATCTTCCATGATCTCCAGCGCCTATCTGAGGGAGCCAGCTAGCTCCAGCAAGCAAAAATCCTAACATACACCCTGGAATCCACTACGTGCTCGGATGGCTTGCCGTCGGGAGTGGCGGCTGTACACGATATTGGCTACGGAAGTTTTGAGTCTATCAGAGAGCGTGGTTGTGGACGTGAGGACTGCCTGCTATTTGCAGGATGCAGAGATGGAGCTACGTGTTCAGGCAAAGCGTTTGGCAAAATTCTCTTCCTCGTACATTTCAAGTGGTGCGTATTCTATAAGAGCAAGGGCAGGTGTCATTTGACAAAGGCTTACCCCCAAGT
Source organism: Selaginella moellendorffii (assembly GCF_000143415.4). Classification (NCBI taxonomy): domain Eukaryota; kingdom Viridiplantae; phylum Streptophyta; class Lycopodiopsida; order Selaginellales; family Selaginellaceae; genus Selaginella; species Selaginella moellendorffii. The sequence continues at coordinate 1,385,790 of NW_003314303.1, read as the reverse complement.
AGTTGCTCTCTTGAAACTTTCAAGCTTTCCAAGTAATCTTCCTTTGCATGACAGCAAATCCCCCCATTGTTAAATCTGGCCCAACTGGTAGCACTTCATTGACTGATTCGGTTGCGGATACGTCGATGATTTGAGCGTCTCTCCCCTGTCATCCAGCTGATCCATGAGCAATGAAAGAATGTTTGTTCCTTGCAGCGTCCCCGAAGCTCTTCGCTGGTTGATCATGTCCCTGGATAAGCTTGATGAGCTTTCGCCGCGCCTGAGAATGGGAAAACATCACAAAGCTGTGTAGGACAACGCTTATGGCTTTTTACCTTCAAGGCTTTGTTGTAGGCAGTGCCGGGGAAGTTGATGTGGAGAGCACGAATGCCTTGGTTGAGAATGTAGTACAAGGAGGAAAGTATCATTCACATCGGGGCTGGCATGTAAAATGTGGTCGATAGTTAGAAACGTGAACTGTCATATCGAAGAAAACGTGTCAACTAGGAAGTAAACATCGTTTACCCTTCTCATCTTGGTAAGAAGAACGATCGTATCCTGAGCGGACCACCTCTCAAGGCACGCTTTCATGTTGTTGACTATGAGGGGCATATACTGGAGAGCTTTGGGACTGTTCACAGCGGACTTAGTAAGCTTCTGGCGCAACTTTTTGGTAATATGCTTTTTATTATAAAATTCGGTCCTTCATTTTTTAAAATTGAAGCTACCAAAAGGTAGAGCCATTTCCAGATCATCCCGGTGGTGGTCTTGTAAAACTCACCCAAGGATCTTTCAGTAGAGTGGGATTGAGAAGAGACGGTGGTTGCGAAACGAATATAGAGCCCCTCCTGGCCTGAGCTGCTTTGCAATCGCCATGGCGGTGCCCAGGTATTCCTTGTACTCCTGGAGAAGTGGGATTTTGGCCCATTCCCGTGTCCGGTCGAATTCATAGAGGGGGAGAAAGCGCTGGCCATAGTCCGCCACGAATTCTATTCTATGTTGCACAGCAAGAAATTGAACTCTTTCTTGGAGAGGAAGTATGCGAAGTTCAAGCGCGTCCATCCAGGTTTGACACCGCTATATTAGATATGTAGAGATATGTAGATATGTAGAGAACGGAAGCCTTTTAGATATTAGATATGTAGAGATATGTAGATATGTAGAGAACGGAAGATATGTAGATATGTAGATATGTAGAAAGATATGTAGAGAACGGAAGCCTTTTCCTGCTTGTCAAGCCACCGCAGGCACTCGGGGTCCTCGTTCCTGAGCACCACGTTGGTTGGTCCGATCTCGGAGGTCTGCTCGTCCAGGAGAAACATGGGACCGACGGAGAGATACCTTTGCGGAGCTCGGCGGCCATGAAGTCGGAAGCTTCCGGTTCCAGATCGTAAAAGGAGTTGACGAGCACGCAGGAGGCCTTGCGGATGTAGGGAACCCGCTGCACGGAGTACTCCGCCCAGAGATGATCGTCAGCTTGCAAGTAGAGAGGTACGTCGGCTTGATGAAGAGGTCCTAGTCCCTTGATAATGTCCACTATAGATTCATCCGCGACAAGCTTCTTCGCTGCAAAGTTTTGAGGCGAACATGAATGCCATTGAAAGTGGAGATACCTTCGGTCAAGCTGGGAAAGACATGGCCTCCGGCGATGAGCTCGGGTATGTGATACTCAATCGTGGTCCAGGCAGCGGATCCAGGCCACAGAACAATCCTTGGAATCCCAAACTTATCAGCAACGTCCTGGGTCCAGAAGAAGAAGTAGTCCGAGATGATGCAGCGGACCGGCGAGATCTCGAGAGAGAGTTTGGAGACGAGGTGCTCGAGAGCTGGGATCATCTCGGTGGTGGCCTTGAAGAACTCACCCGAGTGAGTGAGAGTGTAAGCATCCAGGCCGTGTGGGATCTTCCAGGAGAGTGGGATTGAGACGAGGCGGAGGTCCGTATTGGATGGAGCTCTCCAGTGCTTGATCATCTCGTCGTGGAGGCTGTCGACATTGACGAATGAGACGATGAATCCATCTCGAGCGGCGATCTTCTTGCAGAGATGCATCATCGGAGTGATGTGTCCCTGGCCTGGGACGGGAAATGCGAGGACATGGATCTTTGGAGACGACGTACCTTGAGAAGCCATAGCCACGCAAGACTGGATGGGATAGAAAGTTTGAAAAGAAATGGCCTCCTGCTAGTTTTGTCGACTTTTAAATCTTGAGATCATGGGTCCAGAATCGGGAAAGTCAAACCTTGCTTGACGCGCATGTTGATAGAGTTTTCTAAAGATTGACCATGTGTTTGAGACTAAGATTCTTGCATTGTCGTTCATCACAGGTAGATTGTGAGGCGAGAAGGATCCAATGGGAATCTCCAGACAAACATGAGGCATGGGACTGCAGTGTGTATAAACATTTGATTTAGTGATTCTCAAGCTTTCTATCAGATGCTTATGTAAATCAAGAGTATGTTTTGCTGGGAAGCTCACTGTTCTGGAGACAATCACTTACTCTGCTTATTTGAGGCAGCCTACCACACAGCCAAAAGATGGAGATGGTTCAGAGTGAGATGGGGGCTGGAGATAGTGGTTCTTGCGTGGATTGAGTGGAGGGAAGAAATGAAGAGTGAGTATTGCTTTGGACACCCAAACGCAGTCATCTTTTAATGGTTTAGAGAAGTAATTATTATGTCTGATTTATTTGATGGGCTTGATATGTGATTAGATCTAGGTGCACTTTTATTATGTCAAGTTCACCAAACAGTGTTTTAGCAGTTTAATAATCTTTGCTTAACCTCTCAAGCAAAGTGACTTGTATATTTTGGAAATACCATGGAAGATAGCATGATATTCTTCTTAGAATTATCAATTTAGATTTTGACAATGTTTGATGAAGAGGTAAATGTTTTATTTTGTATATCTTCCCAAGCAGAGCAGAAGAAGGAAACTTAGATGAAATGGAATTATGCCTAAACTTAAGCATCCAAAAAAAAAAACTCGACTTAGGCAATGCTCGTCATAGACAAGAATGAAATAGTTAAAAACAGTTATAGAATCATGTAATTAACACTTAGATGTGCTAAAAAACAACTCTCGCTCACTATTGTATGCATTTGTATTGAACTAACCATTTTTTTTCCCACTTATAATTGTTTGTGCAAAGTAAAGTTAAAAAATGACATATATTTATTCTTACTCACGCCTTTGGGGTTTGAGGTTGAGTTATTAATTTCTATCTTCTCTTTTTTTCTTTTACATTCTCATTTATGTTTTTTGTCACTATTTTGTAGGCATGGGTGAGAACATGAGTACAGGTAGAAAAAGTCTTACTTACTTTTGACAACCATGGTAGGATAAGCCATCACTCTTTAGCTTGAAAAACAACTGAAAGAAAATTACTTGTGAATTCCAAATATGTCAAGCATTAGGATTCACAAGTAAATCACTTCAATGATTCTAAAGGCCTTAAGCATAGATAATAATGAACAAAAAATGTTTTCTAGTGATTGCAGTGGCTTAGTGTCTAGACAATATAAGAAATATAGTTTCTCAACTATCACTAAAGCTATAGAGCATAGGATGAATTTGAAATTGAAGTACAACATACATTACTAAAAAACTCAAGTTTAAATTGTTTTATTAACAATTTCTTGAGAAAAATCCAAAACAAAAAAAATGGAGTTTGTTTGATATGGAAGACACAATCAACTACTCTAAAATTCTTTCCTTCTGAGAAAATTCTCTTGGGTTTTTAAAAGACACATTTTTTAGTAGCATGTCACAATTTTTCTAGGCATACATAAATAGGAAAATTGGGCACTTATAACTTTTGTTTTTTACTCCAGTTTAAAGAGAGTTAAAGCCAATCTTAGTGAAGAACAAATTAGGGAACTATTCACCCAAATCTTACGAGGCTTTCATAGAAGCAAAATCATAATTAAAACATTGTGTTGTCTCAAGACTTTGATCTAAAGTCCTTTAACATCAACTACTACTCAGATACAGTTTGAGATAGATTTATCCTGAGTTTAAGTCTTCTATGCATATTACAAAAGCTTATAAGACTCAAACAAGACTCACAAAATTGAAAACTTGAAAATAGTTATCATGAACCATTATAACCGTTCAAACCATTTTATGTCTAGTACACTTAAACAAATTAATTCAAGTTTATCTATTATATAGAGAGAGCTTGCAAACACTGTTTATTGTGAAAGTTATCACTCTCCTATAGATTCTAAGAGCACTCACATAACATCTAGCCCCATAAGGAGAAATCAAGGGCAATCACGTGAAATATACCCTATATCCCCTGAAATGAGGTATAGACAAAAAACAAATTGTCGCTTTGATATTTAAAGAGCTAAAATAAGTTTAAAGATATTAAAAAAGGGTTTTGTCTAAAAAGGTGAAATAATCTTAGACACTTCCAGAAATTTTGAAATACATTGCAAAGCTCAAAATTTGTCATACAAGAGCTTGAACAAAGATTTGTATTGACCATAATTGCCTGTTGGCGAACAAGCTAGAGAAAAATTTACCTTAAAAAATCTACATCTAAAGCAAAATTTTCCACGAATTAGTTATCACATGTTTGAAAAGCTATCTAAAGTTATTCCACAAGCAAATTGATCTAGAACAACTATCATGCACTAGATAATTTAACTCTTGTATTGATTATATAATGAAATTTCACGAATTGATCTCCATGCCCTATTCAAATTAGTCCCTAGTGTTGAACCATTTAAAAGAGGTTTGCCCAAGATTTGCCAAGAACAATAGACTACTTTTTTTAATTCTATAGTTATAAGGGCAAGGTTGGTTATAAGTCAGAGGGTAAAACCCACTATAAAGTAGGCAAACTACTCTAGAATTGGGTATTATGTGCTAGAGACCTTGCACTAAATTAATCTTAACTACACTAAGCACGGGTAAAAAAGGGAGGACTTTTTACATACATAGGTGGAGAGATTAAGGATTGATTACCCTCTAATATCCTAAAAGTTGAATGGGGGAATTAGGGTAGACAAAATAAGAATGTTTATCAGCGATTCACCACACCTATCAAAATATACATTTTTTTTATAGAATTAGATGGAAGTTGGTTGATCTCCACTCTGTGTGACTAAACAAAAGTATAAAAAAGCAAAAACTAAATTATCTTGTATACTTAACTATGCTAACAAATGATAATTTAACAAAATTACTTAAATAGTTTGATGAATTACCGAGTGAAATACTTGACAGTATTTTGCTCAAAGTATATAGAAGTTTGACTCTTGGTACCTTTATTATTATAAAAAAAGATGTGATAATTGTCAGGAATCCCCCAATTCTTGCCACATTCCTGACTCTCGCTGGGTTCCTGACCTGCAGACCACATTCCTGACTCTTGAGACACTTCCCTATTCCTGACTCTCAATTTCCTGTACGATTCCTGAGTCTCGAGCCACATTCCTGATGATGATGTGGTGCTTCCTCAACCTCAACTATATTTGGGCCGTCCTCGATCCAAGAGTGGTGGAGCTTCATCAACCTATAGTATATATAGGTTAGCTTTGTTCCATTTCTCCACAATCTGAATCAACACCAGTCTAAGGCCTCTTCTTCGTTATTCACTAGCTTTTCTCTTTGTCTTTTGTATTTTCCAATCTTGATCTTGTTGGGGGTCTTGACAGTTTGGTTCAGATTGTGTTTTTTCATTTTTTGCTTTAGCTAGTTTTAATTGTTTGACTGCCTTGTCTTTTTTCCTCATTTTTTCTTTCTTCTTTTCCAATAGAGTCTCCAAGCCATCTTGATTTCTTTGCCGAAGTCCTTGCAAAAATCCAGTCTGAGAATACCAAGCTGAAGGCGACCCTTCTTCGCATGCAGTAGGAGCTTGCTTCACTTTCGGCTCAAGGATCCAGCAAAGTTCCTGAACCGAAGGTGAGTTTCCCGGCGAAATTTTCAGGGAAGCGTTCAGAGCTTCACAGATTCCTGAACCAGATGGAGCTGATCTTCGCAATTCAACATCGGCGGTACCCCACTCCCGAGTCTCAAATCGGTGCGATTGGGATGTTGCTTGAAGATGCAGCTTTGTCATGGTTTTCTCCTCTCCTAGAGAAGAGCATGAAAGGGGTCATGGTTCCGGAGCTGATGGATCTTCAATTGTTCAAAGAGAAGCTCAAAGCATGTTTTGGCGAGACGGATCGGGTTCGGGCTGCCACAACAAAGATGAGACGTCTCTCTTAAAGGTCTCGTCCTACTTCCATCTATGCTGCAAAGTTCCAACTCCTTGCCTTGGACACTCAGTAAGATGAGCGGGCTCTGATTAATCAATTTCATTTCGGCCTCAACAACGGTGTCAAGGATTTGTTGCTCACCATAGAGGATCCCACAGACTTGTCGGACGCCATCAACAAAGCTGTTCGATGTGACAATTGTCTCTTTGAACGTCGTCAGGAAAGTCGCCGCGCCACCGTTTTCCCGTCCCAGACTCAAGAATCCCAGCTTGAGTCTTCAGGGCATACTCCTGAACCTACTGCTCCGGTCTCAATGGATATTTCTGGTACTCCCTGACTCATTAGAAGGAAGTTGAGTCCTGCTGAGAAGCAACGTCGAATATCTCATAATCTTTGCCTCTACTGTGCTGATCCTAATCACAAAGCAGCTGTGTGTCCCAAGAAGCCTCCCCGACTGCTCGAGTTCTCTCTGCCTCAAAGTCCACCTCTATTGCAGTCGGGAAACGACCCTGTCCAAACAGAGTAGGAGCTGTCTGTTTGGACTCCCTGAATAAAAATCACTTCTCTTCTTCATCAAGCTCCTCACCACCTTTCATCAAAGCCACCACCAATTCTTGCAACTTCCGTGTCCCATGTCTCCTTTCTTTCACCGGACAATTAGGACTCAAGGCTCTGGCACTACTGGACTCAGGTGCAACTTCCTGCTTCATGGACATGGACTTTGTTGCCCAACATCACGTTCCTCTTTCTCCTACCATACGGGATCTGAGGGTTGAAGGCATCGATGGGCATTTTGTGTCTCCATCTTTTGGACTTAGGGAAACGTTGCCCGTTCGAGTACACATTGGGTCCACCGTCACCGATATCGCCTTCAACATCATCAACAGCAAGTCCTCCTCTGTGGTGCTTGGCCTCCCTTGGTTCCAACTACATCAGCCTCAGATCTGTTGGAAGGAATTACAGCTCGTCTCTCCCACATCACCATCTCCCACAGCTTCCCCTGCTGTTCATCGAGTCCGAATCAAAAAAAGTTCCCTAAACTCAAATCGGGGTTCTATTCCTGACTCTATGAAGTTTTCACCCTCTTCTTTTTCCTCTCTTCCATCTTACACTGGACAGTATCCTCGTCTCATCATTCCATTTAGTCATACACCTCCTCCTATCTCCACAATCACTATGAAAGAACTCCTTCATGAAGAACCTATTTTCCTTTTTGCTTTGCATGTTTCTCCTGTCAGTCTTCCTGAGAAGTATCATGATTTGGGGGATGTGTTTGACAAGACAAAAGCTAGTGTACTGCCTGTTCATCAGCCTTATGACTGTCCCATTGATTTACAGAAAGGAGCATCACCTCCGTGGGGGCCTATCTACAGGTTATCCCCATCCGAGCTTAAGGCCCTCAAAGAATACGTGGATGAGAACCTTGCCTCGGGGTACATTCAGCATTCGCAATCCCCGGCTAGAGCGCCTATCTTCTTTGTCAAGAAGAAGGATGGGAGTTTGTGGCTAGTCATCAACTACCAAGGTTTGAACAAGGTGACTGTTCGGAAGCTGCCTCTGATCTCGGACCTGTTGGAATGCCTCGGTGGTGCCCGCTTCTTCACCAAAATTGACCTCCGTGGAGCATACAACCTAATCCGGATTCGGCCTGGTGATGAATGGAAGACTACATTCCGAACCCGCTATGGCCACTTCGAGTACACTATCATGCCATTTGGCTTGACAAATTCTCCAGCAGTTTTCCAACACATGGCAAACGACGTCTTTCGGGAGTTTCTTGATCAGATGGTGATTGTCTACCTCGATGACATCCTCATTTACTCAAAAACTCAGGAGGAACACGATGAGCATGTGCGCAAGGTGCTGGCAAAGCTGCGGGAACACGGCCTATACGCAAAGCTTGAGAAATATTCCTTCGATCAGGAGTCTGTGGAGTTCCTTGGGTACATTGTCACTCCTGAGGGTATTACGATAGATCCTGCCAAAGTCAAAACTATTCTCGAATGGGAGCCTCCACAATCAATGTCGGACGTTCAGGTTTTCCTTGGCTTCGCCAACTTCTACCACAAATTCATTGATCACTACTCTGACATTGTCCTTCCTCTCACGCATCTCACTCACAAGGATGTTCCCTTCTCTTGGTCTGCTGCTGCCCAGCAGGCCTTCGACACACTCAAGGCGGCCTTCAGTTTTGCTCCTGTCTTGATCCACGCTGATCCCTCACAACCTTTTTTCATTGAGGTTGACGCCTCCGACTTTGCCATGGGTGCTGTGTTGTCTCAACTCGGAGCGGATCAAAAATTTCATCCGGTCGCCTTCCATTCTCGGAAATTCTAGCCTGCGGAGATCAATTACGAAATCCACGACAAGGAGCTCCTTGCCATCGTGGATTCCTTTGGAGAGTGGCGTCGTTTCTTGGAGGGGGCGGGCCATCAAACAATGGTCTGGACGGATCACAAAAATCTTGAGTACTTTGCCACTTCTTGAGTTTGGAGCCGTCGTCAAGCAAAGTGGGCACAATTCTTGAGTCGGTTTGACTTTGTTATCAAGTACAAACCTGGAAAGTTTCAAGGCCTTCCTAATGCTCTTTCAAGGCGGTCCTATCTCAGTCTCAGGCCTGGTAATCCTGCCTTCGATCAATAGCATCAAGTTATCCTCGATTCTGATCGGCTTCAAGTTATGGCAATTTCCTTGGCCCCTCAAGACTCCTCCTTGATGGATGTGATCAGAAATGATCTTCAATCCGATGACCTCACCAGAGACACTTTCCCCCATCTCCAGGCTGGACACCCAGTGACTCCTGATTGCCGGCGATTTGACGAGTTCGAGTTCTTAGATGGCTTGTTGTACCGTGGGGAGCAGCTTTACGTTCCTGAAGGTGATGCTCGAAGGTTGGTCCTGATGGCGTGCCACGATAGCCCGACTGCTGGTTGCTTCGGCATTGCAAAAACCTATGAGCTGGTTGCACAAGACTTTTGGTGGCTTCACATGGACGACTACATCAAAGCTTTTGTTACCTCTTGTGACACTTGCGCTCGAAATAAGGTACCTCATCACCTTCCTTCAGGTTTGCTTCGTTCCCTCCCGGTCTCTTCAAGTCCTTGGGAATCTATCTCCATGGATTTCTTGAGTGATCTTCCAAGTTTTGGAGGCTTCAACAGCATTTTAGCCGTGGTGGATCGCTTCACAAAGATGGCGCACTTCCTGCCGTGTACCATGGAGTTTTCGGGCGAGGACATGGCAAAACTGTTATTTAGGGAAATTCTCTGACTTCATGGGATTCCTGCAAATGTGGTTTCGGATCGGGGACCTCAGTTCATCTCTCATTTCTGGCAACGGTTTCTGCAGCTGCTTAGAGTGAAGGCCAACCTCTCTTCGGCATATCATCCTCAAACTAATGGACAGTCCGAGCGAACGATTCAGACGTTGGAACAATTCCTGAGGTGCTTCATCAACTATCATCAGGATGACTGGTTCGATATCCTTCCCCTTGCTGAGTTCTCCTATAACAACTCTGTTCACTCCTCTCTTCGAGTTTCCCCCTTTTTTGCAAACTCTGGCCGAAATCCCCGATTCAATCTCTCACTTCCTTCTCCATCTGAATCCTCTCATTCTAATCCCCGCTCTGAGACATTTGTCTCCAACCTCCAGGAAATCGACAACTCCATCTCCTTCCACCTCCATCATGCTCAAGAATCTCACAAAACATTTGCCAATGTTCATCGTCAGGATTGTCCCCCTTATAATATTAGGGATAAAGTCTGGCTCCTTAGGCAAAATATCTCCACCACTAGGCCATGTCGCAAACTTGATTTCAAATGCCTCGGTCCTTTCCCTATCACTGCTATCATTAATCCTGTCACTTATCGCCTTGCACTTCCCTCCTCATATCAAATTCACCCTGTTTTTCACTCCTCTCTCCTTGAGCCTTATATTCCCAGTCCTATTCCAAATCAGGTCATTCCTCCACCTCCACCAGTGCAATTTGAGGATGGGTCTGAGTACGAGGTTCAAGACATCCTTGATTCCAAGATCTCACAGTCTAAACTCTACTATTTGGTTGACTGGAAGGGTTACGGACCTGAGGAACTGCACTTG
>NW_003314303.1:1365888-1375407 GCF_000143415.4 Selaginella moellendorffii | reverse complement strand
CTGAACCTGCAGACCACATTCCTGACTCTTGAGACACTTCCTTATTCCTGACTCTCGAGACACTTCCCTATTCCTGACTTTCGATTTCCCATACGATTCTTGAGTCTTGAGCCACATTCCTGATGATGATGTGGCACCTTCTCAACCTCAACTATATTTGGGCCGTCCTCGATCCAAGAGTGGTGGAGCTTCATCAACCTATAGTATATATAGGTTAGCCTTTTTCCATTTCTCCACAATCTGAATCAACACCAATCTAAAGCCTCTTCTTCGTTATTCACTAGCTTTTCTCTTTGTCTTTTGCATTTTCCAATATTGATCTTGTTGGGGGTCTTGACAATAATACACTTAAATTACTTTGTAGGTACATAGTGTAATTGAGATTTATATCTAGGAGTTACCTATACAAAAAGAAAATAGTACCAGGATTCTTCTTAAACAAAAAGATAGTTTGTCTATCCGAGCTAGATGCAAATCCTGAGTATTATAACCTACAAATGATTTATAAAATTTTACCTACTAGACAATTGCTAGAATTCTATGCAATCATAGGCAAAGACGCTATTATAAGAACTTTAATGGTCCACAATAAAGCTTGGATACCCATAGGTAGAAATACACTTATTGATAATTGGGCTAACAGATGTTAGATCAATTCTAAATTTAGATTGATAGGTAACAAAATTTTGTGGGGTAAAAATCTTTTAAAGTGGACCATATTTAAGTAAGACATATATGCTATAAAAAATAACATTTGTTGCTCGAGAAATTCCTAGGACTCTTGTATAAGCAATGTCTTAGACATTTGGCCTCTAAAGAAAAGCCATCCCCATTTCGAAATTGATTCAGAAGTTAAGTGTTTGCTCCTAAGAGTGATTAATAGGCCAATTTACAAAGGGAATCAATTCATACAAAAATCTTGTACCACTCACTCCACAAACGAGGCATAATAACTATGCTTGCCATAGTAGCAATGCCAACAAACTTAAAAATATATAGACATAGACTAACAATTGATCTTACCTATAAAGCTTTAAAGGGAATAATCCTTATGTATAAAATTATCACTGTCTATACCAAATAAAGTAATAGATATACAATATTTCCCTCACAATCTAAATAGTAGAAGGCAGTCTAAAAAGAAGTATTCACAATATCTAGAACGAGATTATAAAGCACTTACTCGTGATATTTGCGATCTTGACCTCCCTTCATAACAGACTAAATCATTGCTTAACCAAACTAAAAAAAAGTTTGAAAGAGAGTGAGCTGAAAGCATATTAAGTACACCTCAATGAATAGGAGATTAAAAATCCCAATACAACTTTGACAGTCATCCAAAATACGTAAATCCATATGCTACTTTCTTTGGTAGCATCGGCACATAGAAAATGCCTCTACTTCAACTGAGAATAGTGAAACACAAAACAACTAGAGTGATACCCTATAAAAGGCAAAAGAGTTAAATTTATAAACCCTCTAACGATGATTCAAGTTCTTTACGAACCAAATACGTATTTTGTCTATACTAGTTGCAAAATAGAGTATTTTTTATCAAATTGCAATGAGCATAATGGCAATTGCAGGAATAACAATAAATACCATCATCACATATCCATCCTTTTCTAGGATTAAAGGAAAAGACCCACAACTGCATATTGAGAAATACATAGAAGCAATTAAGCTTAATCAAGTAGATGGGCAGGAAAAAATCTTTTCCCCTATACACTAAAAACCAAAGCTAAATATTAGTATTATAACAATGATGTCAAAAAGCTTGGCACATTTGATAAGCATACAAAATTTTTCCTTAAAGATTTTTCCATGGAAACAAACCCAGGATAAAACTATGATGAACTACAAAAACTTTATCAAAGAAAATCTGAAACAATCGAAGAATATACAACTCAATTCAACAAATGTTATAAATATTGTAAAGACTTAGTATCAGACAAAATGCACCTATATCTATGCATGAAAATTTATTGTGAATATGTGATAAAGAGAGTTCATATAGATTTTGATGACTTAAAGAAACTATTATTGCCTACCAAAATCTCATAAAACAATATGAGATGGTAAATATAGTGAAGTCAGACAAAAAAACAATCTTTATAGACAAAGAAACTAGTCGTCTATGAAGTTTAAAATTGCAAATCAATTTCAAATAAGGGATTTAGTGTATCAAATGCAAAAATGAAAAATATAACAAGAAAGAATGCAAATTTTAGCTAATCAAATGCTAATTTTATGAAAAAGAGGGACATTTAGATAAAGAGTGTAAAACTTTGTTTAAACAACTAGGAACCCAACAAGCAGCCTAAGTTAATAAAACAATACATAGGCAAAGGTATCCACTTGACGATAAAAGTTGTTGTAGGAAGAACGATTGCAATGATAATCGAAATGCTAAATATGAATATCTATATGCTGAAAAACAAGATGACTATGGGGATTATCTGCATATGGGTAATTTTTGAGATTATCCACCTAACCGTGAGGAAAATAGGTGTAAAGATTATAATCATCCTAGAGAATATGATAAGCTAAGAGGTTACAATAAGCTTAAAGAATATGAAATGCCAAAAGAGTATGATCAAGTTAAGACTCCTACTTGCTATCCTAGGCCATATAATTAAATTGAATCATCAAACAAAACCTCTAAGGATATGCAACTTATAATTAGGCACATTAAGGTAGAATGGTCAGATATAGAAAAGTTACCTAGTGATTATGTCATAATCAAAATTCAACATAGAAGAGTTGAATCTGAAAGCCAAGATAAAGGGAGTGATGATAAAGTAGAGATCATCCATAACTTTCAATGGCGCTAAAAGAAAAAAATCAGTGCAAAAATCACTCAACAACTCCAAAACTTGCATCCACAAGTATTTGAACAATGATGATTCTAACACAGAAAGTCTCACACCTTTATAAATTGATACATGCCTTATAAGTTTATATGAATTTACCATTAGTGCAAAAGAAAAACCCTATACTAAAGTTAAATGGCAAGGATGAAAAAAAGGCGATGAAAAGCATTTTAAATGCTAAAATTACACTCACTTTAGGCTAACATCTCATTATAGCACTTTTTCTTAAAATTGCATTGCTTAGAGAGCTCTTGCATAAAAAGAAATAAACTTTAGTCCCATTTATAGCCATTGTAATTGAGCTAGGGGATTGTGATGGTGAAATTTCTATAATTAATATGAAGATTGGTAAGAATCTATTATTTGAAACTCTCATTGATGGTGGCTCAAGCATAAATATTCTAAAAGAGAGTATTTGAAAAGAATTAAGCTTAGGTTCAATTCAGCTAGCCTTATTAATGTACAAATGGTAGATGACTAATGCATCAAGCCCATTGGAATTATTAAAAATGTTTTAACCAATGTGGTTGGCCTAAAGTACAAACTCAATTATGTTGTACTTAAAATGACATAACGAGATTCTACCTATAAAACCTTACTATGGCTAAAAATTGCTTGCACAAACCAAGACTGAAAAAACAATTTTTTTGTAGGGCAACCAAAAAACATTATGCCCATTACTTCCACTATACAATTGGAAAGGAAATATCAACCCCTCAAAACTCAATTTTATAATTAGGAGGAAGGCCTAGATGATTTCTAAGAACAATAAATTTTAGAAGTTTTTTTTAAAATTGAGCCAATTTCAAAAGTAAATCTTTATTCAATACTTAAAGAAGTATCTAAGAAAAAAACCCTTAGAACAAAGGCAAAAGATTTCTCCGTAAAGGAGGATCCTACTTATAAAATTAATCAATAGAGAAATTATGTTTCGTATATTTTTTGTGATCAACCATTTGAACAAATCAATTTAGCAAATGAGATAATCTGCATACTATTACAATTGCTCAAGGATTACAAAGTGAATTTCGCAATCAAGCCATAAATCTACTAGAAGATTACAAAGACATTTTCTTTTAATCTTACACAGATTTTTAAAAGACATCTTGTCAAAACTCTATATGCACCATATTAAGATACTCTCAAGAAATATGCCTAAAAAGTAGATGCTTTATAGAATAAATCTTAATTACCAAGGTAAAGTCAAGAAATTGATAAACTTTTTTAGGGAGAATTTATCTATCCAATTGAAAATGCTCTAATTGTGTCTAAGAAAAATGGCAAATTATAAATTTGTATGAATTACAAAAAGTTAAATGATGCAAAAAAAAAAGATATATTACCTATTTCTATCACAAACAAAATTTTAGATTCAATAATAGATCATAAAATGTATTCATTACCATTAAAGCTGTCATCCAAGTATTTCTCAAGAACCCTAATTCTCGGGGATTTACACTCATTCCTCGCTCCCTTCGTGGCACTCAAGATGTGATTGGGGCCGGGAGCGACACCGTGTGGGTCACCTGCGAGTGGGCGATGGCGGAGCTCCTCCGGCACCCCACCACAATGTGCCAGGCGCAGCGCAAGATCGATGCCATGGTGGGGCGTGACAGGGTTGTGGAGGAGAGCAATCTCCCAAGGCTGAATTTCCTGCACGCCATCGTCAAGGAGACGCTGCAATTGCATCCGCCATCGCCAGTGATCCTCTATGAATCCACCATGCCCTGTGTGTAGAGTGCCGGTTACCAGATCGCACAGGGCTCTCGGCTGCTCGTCAATGTCTACGCAATCTCCAGGGATGCCAATTCGTGGGAGAGGGCGCTGGATTTCTGGCCGGAGTGATTCGAGGAGGGCGCAAAGAAGGGCGTGGATGTGAGGGGCCAGAATTTCGAGCTCATCCCCTTTGGATCCGGGTGGAGGATCTGCCCAGGGATGGGGATGGGACTCCGGATGGTGCAGTGTGTGCTGGCGAGGCTGCTGCAAGGATTCAATTGGGAGAAAGTGGGAGAGTTGGGAGTTTCAACAGGGATCCGCACGTTAAGATCTACATTCGACCCCGCAAAGACGTGTGATGTTGAGTCCCCTGCTTTGCATGAACAAAAAGCTCAACAAGCTCCAAGGATCACGCACCGTCGACAACAGAAGACTTCGTCAACTACAACAAAGAGGTCAGTTCCCTTTCCAGCGAAAGAAACAAGAAAACCAGTAACACTAAACAAACTCATAACACACTCTACTCGGAGGACATCGAAAGAGCACCTTCCATACTCCAGCGGATAAAACCCGGGATGGTCTCGGGATACCGTCTCATCGAGTCGAGAGAGCAAAGCTTAATCACCACCGCGTTGATTGTCCGGAGCACGCAAGTGAAACGAGCAGCGGTCGTCTCGTTCCTCGTCCGGATCACTGATTCCAAAGACGAACTCCAGCAAACCGTGCCGCAGGGCCGGTTTGTAGCAAAGCTCCTCAACAATTTGTTTGGGAGGAGGTGTCGGTCCCTCGCTGATGATCTCTCCCTGAAATTTCGAGCCGCGATCCAAGAGGTGAGAACTAAAACAAGCTTTCTAGAGCTTTTCTAAAGAGGAAAGAACTTCTTTGTCTCACAGGAATATAGCGGTGTCAAACCTGGACGGACGCGCTTGAACTTCGCATACTTCCCCAAGGAAGAGTTGCTGTGCACCATAGAATTCGTGGCGGACTATGCCCAGCGCTTTCTCCCCCTCTATGAATTCGACCGGCAGAGTGGGAACTGGAAATACAAGGAGGAGAACAACATCAATACCACGGGAATGGCCAAAATCAGCACAAGGAATACCTGGGCACCGCCATGGCGATCCCAAAGCAGCTAGCACACAATCCAGGCCAGGCGAGCACCGCCGGCATTGATACCGAGCTCGTTAACTGCCGATTTTAGGATTCTAGAGCTATGTACTAGTATATTCGTTTCGCATCAATTCAAAAAAATCAAACGTCAGTATATTCTCTTAAAACTCTCTAAAGATTCGTCTCGTCCAGGGGTTCAACCCGGCTATGGCGATGACAGCCTCCACGAGGAGATGATCAAGCACTGGAGAACTCCACCCAATGCAGACCTCCGTCTCTTCTCAATCCCACTCTCCTGAAAGATCCTTGGGTGAGTTTTACAAGATCACCACCGGGATGATCTGGAAAGGGGGAGTACTTGGCTTTTGGTAGGTTCAATTTTGAAAATTGAAAGACCGAATTTTATAATAGAAAGCGTATTGGATAATAAATACAGTTTTCCACAGCTCTTTAGAATGCGTGTTAAGACGAGCTTTTCGCGCAGTTAACTCTGATACCTGTTGCCTTACTGACACTAATGGCTTTATGCAGGAAGGGAGATCTAAGAACTAAGACTTGCTGCCAGCGCTCACCAAAACGATGGACGTTTCTATGATTCTTGGCGTTGAGGTGGTGGCAGTCACTGCCCTGCTGACATTCTCGAGTTATTTCAACAAATGGTACTATGAGCTGGTGCTCAAGCCGGGACAGCCTCCTCTTCCACCAGGTTCCCGTATTTGGCAGCATGGCTGCTTTTCTCAGAGCCTTCAAGTCTGGAAGACCGGACCCTTTCATGGCTCACTGCCAGACAGAAATGCCTTGTAAAAACCCACTCGATTGTACCTGGAAACCGAGAACAAAGAAGCGACAATGAGCGATAATAAAAACTACCAGATAACTCAACCTTGCAACGTATGGCTTCCACACCAGAGGGATGCAAATTCGTGCTCTCCAAAGACAGCTTTGAGACCAGAGAGCACTATTGGGGTCATGGAACGGTATTCTTTTGCGGGATACTTGAAGCTCCAGAAGCTTACCGAGTCTGCTGTGAACAGTCCCAAAGCTCTCCAGCAGTATATGCCCCTCATAGTCAACAACATAAAAGCGTGCCTTGAGAGGTGGTCTGCTCAGGATATGAACGTTCTTCTTAACAAGATGAGAAGGGTAAACGATGTTTACTTCCTCCTGTTTCCTAGTTGACACGTTTTCTTCGATATGACAGTTCACGTTTCTAACTATCGACCACATTTTATATGGGAAAGACTCCAGCCCTGATGTGGATGATACTATCTCCTTGTACTACATTCTCAACCAAGGCATTCGTGCTCTCCCCATCAACTTCCCCCCATAAGCGTTGTCCTACACAGCTTTGTGATGTTTTCCCATTCTCAGGTGCGGCAAAAGCTTATCAAGCTTATCCAGGACATGATCAACCAGCGAAGAGCTTCGGGGACGCTGCAAGGAACAAACATTCTTTCATTGCTCATGGATCAGCTGGATGACAGAGGAGAGGCGCTGGAAGACGCTCAAATCATCGACGTCTCTCAACGTGTACATGAATGCTGCATGTGCACACCGCAACCGAATCAGTCAATGAAGTGCTACCAGTTGGGCCAGATTTAACAATGGGGATTTACTGTCATGCAAAAGAAGAATACTTGGAAAGCTTGAAAGTTTCAAGAGAGCAACTACTCGGGGTAAGCCTTTGTCAAAAAGAAGTACGAGGAAGAGAATTTTACCAAACGCTTTGCCTGAACACGTAGCTCCATCTCTGCATCCTGCAAATAGCCGACAGTCCTCACATCCACAACCAGGCTCTCTGATAGACTCAAAACTTCCGTAACCAATATCGTGTACAGCCGCTACCTTCGACGGCAAGCCATCCGAGCACGTAGTGGATTCCAGGGTGTATGTTGGGATTTTTGCTTTCTGGAGCTAGCTGGCTCCCTCAGATAGGCGCTGCAGATCATGGGAGATCCGCAGTATGGGTCGACGGGCCTCTGTGGGCCTTCCGGCAGAGATCCAGACAGTTCTTGAGCGGCTGGCCGGAGAGGAGATTGAAAAAACAACGTTCTGGCGCTTACTGTCTGATATACACAACAAAATAACAAAGGGACAGCTGAATAAGAATCTTGCAAAATTTATGTGGAAGGACTCATTCCAGACCGGGCTCTTTGGCGAGATTTCAATCATGAATCAGAGTCCTCTGATGTAAATTTTAGGGTAAGGGTAAAAGGACAAATGTTTTTTTGTAGGAGGACTTATGTTACCATTAGAAGTTACTTAGTAAATTTAAGGGTAATGAAATCATATATAAAATCGATCTTATAAAAAAACTAAATTTGTGTATACACATGTTTACTAATGTATAAAACGGACTAAAAGGCAAGATACCTAGGGCTCCAATTCATATTCATTTTTTTCCTGAGCATGTATCAAATATTAAAGACAAAGATATTCTATGATGGTCATTGTAACAGCTACCCAAAAATTCTGAACAATCACTTTTCGTTCTGATCTCATCTTACCAGCTTGCCAAATCAAAGCATGCTATACTGCTCCATGTTTGTGTAGAAGGCGAGTGATGGCTGGTATCCCCCGTTAGCTTTGGACAGCATGCGTGCAGTGAGGTGCTTCATGTTGATCAATCCATCATCGGTCAGAATAACCTGTAGTTTAAACAGTTGACAGATTGTCGGCAAGACTTTGCCTGGAAGATGATGTTCGTTACAAATGGCACACACCGCCGAAACCCCTCACGAGCAGACACACAGCTCGGTGGATGTTAGGTGCCAACTTTGACTACGTGGTCAACGCCGGTCAAAGGGAGGCTCAAGGGTATATTAAGGCATGTTAGGGTAAGGGACTAACCTACCCTAGGGCTCACAGTGGAGCAACGGTGCAGTGGAGCTTTTGAGGTAACTCGGGGGTGGTTGGGTGGTGAGGAACCTCAAAAGGTGGCGTAGCATAGTCTAGGGTGACTAGATTTTTGTCTTTCTTGTGAAGAAGAAGGATAATTCAATGTGGATGTGTATTGACTACCGCGCTTTGAACAAGAAGACAGTGAAGGATAAGATGCCGATGCCACGTGTGGATGATATCCTAGACAAGCTTGGTGAAGCATGAGTGTTTACCAAGATTGATCTGAGGAGTGGATATCATCAGATTGCAATGGATGATGCATCTCTCCAAGATGGCATTCAACACAAGCTTCGGACATTTTGAGTTTACAGTTATGCCGTTTGGTTTAACGAATGCACCGGCCACATTTACTTGGTTGATGACGGAGGTATTTGGGCGTTATCTTCATGAGTTTGTGGAGATTTTCTTGAACGATATTCTTGTTTTTAGCAAGAATATAGAGGAGCATAGGGTGCATTTGCGCAAGGTTCTTTTGTTACTCCGAGATAGCAAACTTTATGCGAAGAAGAGAAAATGTGAATTTGCAAAGTCAGAGGTGGAATATCTAGGCCATATTGTGACATCTAAGGGTGTCAAGACAGATCCAAGGAAGGTGGCTGTGGTAAAAAACTGACCTACACCGACTACAGTAGCCGAGTTGCGCAGTTTTCTTGGTATGGCTAGTTACTACCGACGTTTCCAGCATAAGTTTCTAGAGGTGGCTAATCCTTTGACACGATTGTTACGCAAGAATGTGCCATTCGAGTGGAAGAAGCCACAAGAGGAGAGTTTTGTGGCGCTGAAGCGATTGTTGAGCGAGACTCCAGTGCTTCACATTGCTGATCCATCGAAACCTTACGAGGTGACATGCGATGCGAGTGGTTATGCACTGGGAGGAGTTCTCATGCAAGAGGGACAGCCTATTGCATATGAGAGTTGA
>NW_003314303.1:1332675-1365724 GCF_000143415.4 Selaginella moellendorffii | reverse complement strand
TAGGCAAGCTCGTTAGATGGTCAAACTCATGGAGTTTGGGGAGTTTCCTATTGAGCATCGTCTGGGAAAATCAAATGTGGTGGCAAATGTGTTATCTCGTGTTCGTCATGTAACGACATTACAAACACGATTTTGTCATCATTTGAGTAAGGTGGTTAGCGAGTTTGGGCAGTTGGTTGAGCATGCCCAGGCTCAGGATGCTGAGGTGGCCTCTTTGTGAGACCAGATGGAAGCCCCTTTCTCATTG
This sequence comes from Selaginella moellendorffii, assembly GCF_000143415.4. Lineage (NCBI taxonomy): Eukaryota > Viridiplantae > Streptophyta > Lycopodiopsida > Selaginellales > Selaginellaceae > Selaginella > Selaginella moellendorffii. Next base: position 1,365,477 of record NW_003314303.1, on the reverse strand, counting down.
GTGGATGGGATTCTGTACTACAATGGCCGTGTATATTTGCCATAGGTGGATGTGTTAATTACTCAAGTTTTATTCCACTATCATGATCGTCCAGAGGCCGGTCATTTTGGGGGGAAAAAGACATATGAGTTGATTAAGCGCAACTTTTATTGGAGGAATATGAAGGCTGATATCCTCAAGTATTGTAAATCATGTGAACTTTGTCAGCGGGTTAAGGTGCCACAAGAGAAGCTGGGGGGACTTTTGTAACCTTTACTTATTCCTCAGAGCCGTTGGTGTAGTATCTCTATGGGCTTCATCACTTGTTTGCCATGAACACAGAGGCAAAAGGAGCAAGTATGGGTCATAGTGGATCGGTTGACGAAGTATGTGTGGTTGTTGGCTTTTCGGAAGACTGTCACTGCCTCAGACTTGGCTGCGGTTTACTTGGAGAAGGTTTTTCCTGATTTTGGTTTGCCGGAGGACATCATTAGTGATCGAGATTCAAAGTTCACCAGTGGATTTTGGAAAAGCTTTGCAAAGGCTATGCAAGTGACTTTGAAACTCTCAAGTGGAGATCATCCTCAGACGGATGGGCAAACCGAGCGTGTGAATCAAGTGGTGGAGGATATGCTACATTGTAGCATTTGTCAAAGGCAAGGACAGTGGGATCTATATCTTCCGTTAGTGCAATTTGCTTACAATAATAGCCAACACAGTGAAACCAAGCTAAGTCCTTATTTTGCCATGTTTGGAAGGCATTCTCGAACAGCGGTGGAGTTGGGTTTGCATTTGAGTAAGGACGTTCAAGATAATCTTGATTCTGAGGCGACTAGTTTGGCCACAGAACTTGATGAGATTTTGGTGGTGTGCAAACGAAATTTACAAGTAGCTCAGGATAGAGTGAAGAAGTTTGCCAATGAGCATCGCCAATTCCGGGAATATAAGGTGGGTGATCTCGTCTTTGTGCGAGTGATCTTTTCGTCAAGTGAGCGACAGAACACCTTAGTGCCTTTACGGACAGGGAAGAGTGATAAACTTTCCCATCGATATGTTGATCCATATGAAGTGCTGGAGCGCATTGGTAAAGTGGCTTATCGAGTGTGGCTGCTAGCTGGGATGAAAATTCATCCAGTATTTTATGTCAACCAATTGAAAGGTGTACTATCTCAGAGTGCCAGGCCCAATGCCTCCTTGATGTATACGGCTGTGGAAGATAGACCAGGAGCTTGAGCAGGGTTCCCCATAAAGGGTGATTACCGGTACAACTCGTCCTTGGGACAAGGACTTTGTTGGGAGGGAAGAATTGTTAGGTGCCAGTTTTGACTACGTGGTCAACATTGGTCATTTAATAGGGTATATTAAGGCATGTTAGGGTAAGGGACTAACCTACCTTAGGGCTCACAGTGGAGCGGCAGTGCAGTGGAGCTTTTGAGGTAGCTCGGGGGTGGTTGGGTGGTGAGGAACCTCAAGAGGTGGCGTAGCATAGTCTAGGGTGACTAGATCTCTGTCTTTTTGCACCGGATCATAATAGCAGAGGTGATACGGGGGACACGGGCAGTTATAAACACCTGTCATCGATGCCACGGATGAGTCTCTCATTTGGAGTGGCACTGACAAGCCCAAAAGTTCGTGGAGCTTTTTCACAGCTATAGTGGTTCCAGAGTCACAGAAGAAGAGAGCATTATCCTTGGTTCCTCCAAGGGACTCCTTGACATAACTAGTTTCACCATCCGGGTGGACGTAGCTGTCCTCGGCATGCGTGTTCCCTGAAACAGAATTCCAGGATATGCAGAAGAGATTACTCACCATAGGGCGACGTGCTTGATGAGGAAGTTTTCTATAGAGAACGAGGGGCCAGAGGCAGTGTAATGAGAAGCAATGAGAAGCCTGCTACGCTGGGAGCCTATCCTTAATGCTGTGGCACTATTCCTGCTGCTCCCTTTCAGCCTTCACTAAGAATCCTGCTCTGTCATGGCTGATCAAACATGGCGCGATGGATCACGGCATTTACATGTGATGAGAAAGAGATCAGTGCTATTCAACGGTGGATTTCGGTCCTGTTTTTTCCAGTCAACAAAGGGGTTGCAAGGTAGACGAATATTTTATTCGCTTCATGTTTTGTCAAGCTTGACAAATTCGCGGCATGTAAGTTTTTCACATGTTTGCCATCTCACGCTAGCACTTGCAGTGATAACTTATCATTGCATCACTGGCTGCTGAGGCCTTTAAGAAATCCATCCAAGCTCGCAGCGGATCGACCACCACTCTCCACAGCTTTCCTTGCCTTGCACTTCAGCACCTCAACAGTGTCTTTCATCTGCTTCCCTCTTTCCCCATCCATCACCTCCCGCAGCGTCTTTTCGATGTCGCCTCTGCCGATCAGTCCATTCGCCCCTCTTGCAAATCCAGCTCCAATCTTCCAGTCGTGTATAACCAGCTTTGCGTTGGTGTTTTGCTCAGCTCCCCAAGGCCAACACATGAGAGGCACTCCATTGCTGATACTTTCCAGCACCGAGTTCCAGCCGCAGTGACTGAGGTGCGCAGCGATGGAGGGGTGTTTCAGAACTCGTAGCTGCGGTGCCCAGGACACAGTAAATCCCTGCTTGGAGGTACGTTCGCAGAATTCCTTATACTTCTCTACCGGATTTCCAATGAGAAGTTCTGGCCGTAACACCCACAAGAAAGGCTTTCCGATTGCTTCCAGTCCCACCGCAAGCTCCTCAAACTGTTCGACAGTCACGACCGCGATGCTGCCAAAAGATATGTAGAGAACGGAAGCCTTTTCCTGCTTGTCGAGCCACCGCAGGCACTCGTCGTCCTCGTTCCTGAGCACCACGTTGGTTGGTCCGATCTCGGAGGTCTGCTCGTCCAGGAGAAACATGGGACCGACAGAGAGAAACTCCGTGCCACCTTTCCGGAGCTCGGCGGCCATGAAGTCGGAAGCTTCCGGCTCCAGATCGTAAAAGGAGTTGACGAGCACGCAGGAGGCCTTGCGGATGTAGGGGACTCGCTGCACGGAGTACTCCGCCCAGAGATGATCGTCAGCTTGCAAGTAGAGAGGTACGTCGGCTTGATGAAGAGGTCCCAGTCCCTTGATAATGCCCACTACAGATTCATCCGCGACAAGCTTCTTCGCTGCAAAGTTTCGAGGCGTACGTGACTGCCATTGGCAGAACTTAAACTTAAATTGGAGTTACCTTCGGTCAAGCTGGGAAAGACATGGCCTCCGGCGATGAGCTCCGGTATGTGATACTCAATTGTGGTCCAGGCAGTGGATCCAGGCCACAGAACAATCCTTGGAATCCCGAACTTATCAGCAACGTCCTGGGTCCAGAAGAAGAAGTAGTCCGAGATTATGCAGCGGACCGGCGAGATCTCGAGAGAGAGTTTGGAGACGAGATGCTCGAGAGCTGGGATCATCTCGGTGGTGGCCTTGAAGAACTCACCCAAGTGAGTGAGAGTGTGAGCATCCAGGCCGTGTGGGATCTTCCAGGAGAGTGGGATTGAGACGAGGCGGAGGTCCGTATTGGGTGGAGCTCTCCAGTGCTTGATCATCTCGTCGTGGAGGCTGTCGACATTGACGAACGAGACGGTGAATCCATCTCGAGCGGCGATCTTTTTACAGAGATGCATCATCGGAGTGATGTGTCCCTGGCCTGGGACGGGAAATGCGAGGACATGGATCTTTGGAGACGACGTACCTTGAGAAGCCATAGCACGGCAAGTGGATGAGAAAGTTTGAAAAGAATTGGCCTCTTGCTAGTTTTGTCGACTTTTAAATCTTGAGATTATGGGTCCAGCCAGGCTCGGGAAAGTCAAACCTTGCTCCACGTGCATTCTGATAGAGTTTTCTAAAGATTGATCATGTGTTTGAGACTAAGATTCTTGCATTGTCGTTCATCACAGGTAGGCGAGAAGGATCCAATGGGAATTTCCAGACAAACATGAGGCATGGAACTGCGGTGTGTATAAACATTTGATTTAGTGATTCTCAAGCTTTCTATCAGATGCTTATGTAAATCAAGAGCATGTTTTGCTGGGAAAGCTCACTGTTCTGGAGACAATCACTTACTCTGCTTATTTGAGGCAGCCTACCACGCAGCCAAAAGAGGAGATGGTTGACAGTGAGATGGGGCTTGGAGACAGTGGTTCTCGCATGGATTGAGTGGAGGGAAGAAATGAAGAGTGAGCATTGCTTTGGACACCCAAAAGAAATGCATTTGTAAGCGCTTTGATTGCTTCGTAATTATCTTTTGAGTTAGTCAAATGCTTTAGTCATGTAATTAGTGACACCCATGAATGGGATTCCACTGATGCTCTGCACAGAAAATCATCAAATAAATCAGACATAATAATTACTTCTCTAAACCACTAAGAGATACAAAAGCATATTGTGTTCCAGTTCTCAGTTTGCATTTGAACTCTGCTCCACACAAAAGTTACGTGAAGGTTGAAGACAATTTGGGTGACACTTACTAGATGCCAGAAGATCATTTATAAATATGACAAGTGAAACGTGAATGACAAGCTCACGAAGCCATACTTTTAATTTTAAGCATTTGTTTTCTTAAAGGTCCTACTATTAATTTTAAACATCAGAGTTTTCCCATCTATGAGCTGAGTGAGTTTGATGATAGTAATAAAAATTGCTCGATAAACCAAAATCATGCTTAACAGGATTATAAAGTTCAACCATTTAGATCTTGAGAGATCTACTTGATATTGTTTAAGAATTGTTGTTCCTGATAGCTTTCCTCCAAAAATATCATTGTTATCGAACTCAAGCCCTTGAAAATCATTTTCATAAAGACCCTATTATAGTTTTTTTAATTTCAAGAAAATAAATAATATTTGTTTTACCTGAAGTAAATATGTTTGAAATGCTATATAATGCATTGGATATTTCCAAAAGCCTTTTGGCAGTTCATTAGCAAGTTTAAAAAATCCGTCAACAAGCATGAATAACCCCTGAAAAATCGCATTAGAAACGGTTTAAGAAATATAAAGAGATTTACCAAGATTCCAGATCCTGTAATTATTCCCATGAGAAAATTGGGAACAATTGATGCTACACACATCATCAAGCTCTCCACCACACTCACAGATGCAAATAAGTTCAACACAAAAAATATGAAGTGATCAAAGCCTGGGTGGAGTTTAACCATATTATAAAATACACTTGTTGATATCAATGAAATAAGAAGGAGATAAGGAATGGAAGAGAGTGTGTTTGCGAGAGTAAACACAATGGGACCATAGTAACCATTTTGTTTCTCATGATTAAAAACCTGAAGAAAATATCACTGGATATGAAAACAAGACAATTCAGAACTATCCCATACCTTAATCTCTTCAATGAAAGATGGAAAACCTCCAATTGACATAAATGTAAGAAATTTACCAATAAAAGCCATACAGCCAATCCTTGCCTTAAAAAAAACAAACGATCTTAACCATGGTTAGGAATATTTTTTGGTATTCTCTTACTGCAATGGAGTTGTATTTAGTGCCAACATTAAAATATATACTGCCAATTACGATGCTAAGCATAAAGTACACAAAGATTCTCAGCCAATAGTATCCAATATCTCTTGTCATATTTATAAATGATCTTCTAGTTAACGTGGAAAGCTGATGGAGAACTCCTGCTTGAGGCATCTGGATGCATTCATTCTATAAATAGTAATCCATTAATAATCATAATATTTTAAAAAATCAAGTCATTTACCTTTGCACCAGGTGTGTCACACAAACTGTCTAGAAGGTTCACCTTAGTCACACAAAGAATGTCAACTTTTGTGTGGAGGGATCTCAAATGCAAATTCTGAAATGTATTTGTAAGCACTTTGATTGCTTCAGAAGCTGGAACTTTTTCTTGAGTTTCAATATCTTCCTGTTCAAATTGAGATGAATATTAAGAAAAAAAATCTCCAGAAAATAGTACAAATTAATACCTTAAACTTGTTTTGAACATTGTCAAAATCCGAATTAATAACTCTAAGATAGTGGTCTGATGGATTTCTTTGGAGAGGACAAGGAAATCCAGCACTCTCGAAGAACTAAAATAAAATATAAAACATAAAGAATATCAAATTTGAGAAAAGTACCGTGCTAGCTTCCATGGCATCTCCAAAATATACAAGTGCTCCCTGAGATAGTAGGCAAAGATTATCAAACTGCTCAAACACTTCGCTGCTTGGCTGGTGAATTGACATAATAACAGTGCGTTTTGAAGTAGCTAGGTTCTTAATTGTTTTAATCACATAAAACGCAGATGCACTGCAAAGAAAACATCAAATAAAAATTACAATAAACTGGACTTAAAAATCATATAAATATTCACCTGTCTAAACCACTGGTTGGTTCGTCCATGAACAAAAGAGATGGCTGAGTTAGAATCTCCAAAGCAATGCTCACTCTTCGTTTCTCCCCTCCGCTCAATCCATGGGAGAACCAACCTCCCACCACTGTATGCTTGCAATCTCCAAGCCCCATCTCAGTGATCACACTCTCAACCATCTCCATCTTTTGGCTTCGCGGCAGTGAGTGAGGCAGCCTCAATTGAGCAGAGTAAGTGATTGTCTCCAAGACAGTGAGTGTTCCTAGCAAAACATCTTCTTGTTTCACATAGGCCTATGACAGAAAGTTTGAGAATCACAGAATCAAATGTTTATATACACACCGCAGTCCCATGCCTCATGTTCGTCTGGAGATTCCCATTCACAAAAATGGATCCTTCTCGCCTCGCATTCTTGGCCAATCTCCCTGTGATGAACGACAATGCAAGAATCTCGAGCTTTAATCTATTGCCCAAACCCAAATCAATCTTGGAAAACTATACCAGCAAGCGCATCTAGCAAGGTGGACTTTCCGGATCCCGAAGGACCCATGATCGCCGTGATTTGGCCGCTCTGGGCATAGCCGCACATACTCTCCAGCAACACTCGTCCATTGCTCGCGCTCACACTCAAATCCTTCCATGCCACATCCATAATAATATATCAGTTCTTCTTTCTCATGAAAACTTGGGTAAGATTTATAGCTCTCCAAGTTGGACTTGGACTTTCAGCTACTGTAACACGGTAAGATCTTAGATTGGTAGAAGATTAATAGTGAAAAATATTGTGTACTTTCTTTCTTGTGTTGACTTGACTTTCCCATTCGAAGTCTGTCCTTCTCTTCTCAGGAAATTTGGCATTCCAAGGACTGCTCTTTGGACATATCTTGTCTTTCCCAAAGGTAACTCCCCATTAAGTTCTTCCATGTCACGCCTCAATGCTCTGCAAGGAAGAAGCTTGTCAACAAAAGACTAGGACTTCATAATCAAGCCGACACCTCTCGATATCCTTAGAATTTGTCAAGCTTGACAAAATATGTCTGGCAAAATAGGACAGAAATCCACCGGTCATCTGTGAAGACATTTTCCTCACGCGGTGCACTAAAACAGGATATTTGCGATGGCTGAAGAGGAGCAGGAGTGCATTCGAGGCAGCCACTTCATTAAGAACAGGTAAGTTTGCAAACGATGTCTTACAGCATCTCGTCTCATACCGTAATGATGTGTAGCGAACGCATCACAAGCAAAGTAGGAGAGGCTCACCGGTAAGACGATGAGGTGCTTTACTCCAAAGTCGGCTTCCAAGGTCGGCAAGGTAACTCCCAGCATCGAGGAGGATTGGCAGCCAAACTTCAAGCCCAATCCTTTCAAGTTCTTCAGGCCCTTTGACGATGAGCAAAAGTGTGTCTGGCTCAGATCCCAGATCATCGGCTCCCAGCTCCAAATCTCCACACCATTCGGCAGCAGGCTTCTCACTTATGCCGATTACACTGCCTCTGGCCGCTGCTTGTTCTATATAGAAAACTTCCTCATCAAGCACGTCATGCCGTCCTACGGTGAGTGAAGCCGTGAATTCTCTTCTGCATATCTGGACCCGCTGCATTCTGTTTCAGGGAACACGCATGCCGAGGACAGCTACGTCGGAGAGAAGACCACCCGGATGGTGAAACTGGCCACGAGTTATGTCAAGGAGTCCCTGGGAGGAACCGAGGATGATGCTCTCTTCTTCTGCGGCTCTGGAACCACTGCAGCTGCGAAAAAGCTCCACGAACTTTTGGGCTTGTCTGTGCCGCCCCAAATGAGAGAGTCAGCCGTGGCAGCGATCACTGACAGAAAGAGATGGCTGGTGTTCATAGGCCCATACGAGCATCATTCCAACATTCTTCCCTGGAGGCAAAGTCTTGCTGAGGTTGGACTGTTTCGTTTCTTTCAATCTGTCAACTGTTTAAACCACAGGTTATTCAAGTTCCAATGACCGAGGATGGATTGATTGACATGAAGTACCTCGAAGAGGAGTTGCAAAATCCCAAGCACGCAGATCGTCCAATGCTTGGCTCCTTCTCTGCTTGCAGTAATGTCACGGGAGTTTTCGCGGACACTAGAGCCATCGCTCGCCTTCTACACAAACATGGAGCATTAGCATGTTTTGATTTCGCAAGCTGGTAAGACGAGAGTTTTTACAAGGACGAAAAGAAGCTTACTTGCCGAATCTGATCAACAGCGGTCCATACGTGAAGATCAACATGCGATCGCAAAAAGCTGATGGATACGATGCTGTGATGCTGAGTCCACACAAGTATGTCGGAGGGCCAGGAACACCGGGCCTGCTTTGCATGAACAAAAAGCTCTACAAGCTCAAGGATCACGCACCGTCGACAACAGGCGGAGGAGTGGTAGACTTCGTCAACTACAACAAAGAGGTCAGTTCCCTTTCCAGCGAAAGAAAAAAGAAAACCAACACTAAACAAACTCAGGACACACTCTACCTGGAGGACATTGAAAGCCGAGAAGACGCTGGAACACCTTCCATACTCCAGCGGATAAAAGCCGGGATTGTCTTCACTGTCCAAGAAGAAATGGGATACCGTCTCATCGAGTCGAGAGAGCACAACTTCATCACCACCGCGTTGAAAAGATTGTCCAAGAACCGAAAGATAGTGGTGCTCGGGAACACGCAAGTGAAACGAGCAGCGATCGTCTCGTTCCTCGTCCGGACCACTGATTCCAACGGTGGAATCCAGCAAACCGTGCTGCAAGGCCGGTTTGTAGCCAAGCTCCTCAACGATTTGTTTGGGATCCAGTCGAGAGGAGGGTGCTCGTGTGCCGGTCCTTACGGCCACTCGCTTCTCAAAGTCAGTGATGAGCTCTCCCTGAAATTTCGAGCAGCAATTCAAGAGGTTGAGAAGCAAAACAATAGAAGGTTTCACCAAGGAGCTTTTTCTAACGAGGAAAGGTTTTTTTTTTCTCACAGGGATATAGCGGTGTCAAACCTGGATGGACGCGCTTGAACTTCGCATACTTCCTCTCCAAGGAAGAGTTCCATTTCTTGCTGTGCGCCATAGAGTTCGTGGCGGACTATGGCCAGCGCTTTCTCCCCCTCTACGAATTCGAGTGGCAGACTGGGAACTGGAAATACGAGGAGAAGAACAGCATCAACACCACCGCCAAGGCCACATTACACAAGGAATGGACCAAACTCCCACTGCTCCAGCAGCACAAAGATTACCTGGGTACCGCTATGGCGATTGCCAAGCAGCTGGCACACGATCCAGGCCAGGGAAGCACGGCGCCCGCCGGCATTGATCCCGAGCTCGTTACCTTCCGATTCTAGGGTTCTTGAGCGCTATGTACTAGTATATTCGTTTCGCATCAACTCAAACAAAAGTTTGTGTGGTGGGATATATATACTTTACGCAACCCATCTCCAAAGTCAACGAGTCTTTCAGTGACGTCGCAAGACTCTCTAAAGATTGATCACGTGTTTGAGACTAAGATTCTTGCATTGTCGTTCATCACAGGTAGATTGTGAGGTGAGAAGGATCCAATGGGAATTTCCGGACAAACATGAGGCATGGAACTGCGGTGTGTATAAACATTTGATTTAGTGATTCTCAAGCTTTCTATCAGATGCTTATGTAAATCAAGAGCATGTTTTGCTGGGAAAGCTCACTGTTCTGGAGACAATCACTTACTCTGCTTATTTGAGGCAGCCTACCACGCAGCCAAAAGATGGAGATGGTTGAGAGTGAGATAGGGCTTGGAGACAGTGGTTCTCGCGTGGATTGAGTGGAGGGAAGAAACGAAAAGTGAGCATTACTTCGGACACCCAAACGCAGTCATCTCTTAGTGGTTTAGAGAAGTAATTATTATGTCTGATTTATTTGATGATTTTCTGTGCAGAGCATCTGCTTGATATGTGATTAGATCCAGGCGCACTTTTATCACGTCAAATTCACCAGACAGTGTTTTAGCAGTTTAATAATCTTTGCTTAATCTCTCAAGCAACGTGGCTTGTATATTTTGGAAATACCATGGAAGATAGCGTGGTATTCTTTTTATCAATTCGGACTTTGACAGCGTTTAAGGTATTTTCATCTGTATAACTTTTTAGGAAAATTTTCTTAATGATCTGAACAGGAGATAGGGGCAGTGGGAATCCCATTCATGGGTGTCACTAATTACATGACTAAGGCATTTGGCTAACTCGAAAGATAATTACGAAGAAATCAAAGTGCTTACAAATGCATTTCCTACAAAAGCATATTGTGTTCCAGTTCTCATTTTGCATTTGAACTTGCTCCACACAAAAGGTAGGTGAAGGTTGAAGACAATTCGGGTGACACATAAACTTTTTATAAAATTATGATTACTAATGTAGCTCCAAATGCCAGAAGATCATTTATAAATATGATAAGTGAAACGTGAATGACAAGCTCACAAAGCCATACTTTTAATTTTAAGCATTTATTTTCTTAGAGGTCCTACTATTAATTTTAAACATCAGAGTTTTCCCATCTATGAGCTGAGTGAGTTTGATGATAGTAATAAAAATTGCTCGATAAACCAAAATCATGCTTAACAGGATTATAAAGTTCAACCATTTAGATCTTGAGAGATCTACTTGATACTGTTTAAGAATTGTTGTTCCTGATAGCTTTCCTTCAGAAATATCATTATTATCAAACTCAAGCCCTTGAAAATCATTTTCATAAAGACCCTGTTATAATTTTATTAATTTCAAGAAAGTAAATATTATTTGTTTACCTGAAGTAAATATGTTTGAAATGCTATATAATGCATTGGATATTTCCAAAAGCCTTTTGGCAGTTCATTAGCAAGTTTAAAAAATCCGTCAACAAGCATGCATAACCCCTGAAAAATCGTATTAGAAACGGTTTAAAAAATATAAAGAGATTTTACCAAGATTCCAGATCCTGTAATTATTCCCATGAGAAAATTAGGAACAATTGATGCTACACACATCATCAAGCTCTCCACCACACTCACAGATGCAAATAAGTTCAACACAAAAAATATGAAGTGATCAAAGCCTGGGTGGAGTTTAACCATATTATAAAATACACTTGTTGATATCAATGAAATAAGAAGGAGATAAGGAATGGAAGAGAGTGTGTTTGCGAGAGTAAACACAATGGGACCATAGTAACCATTTTGTTTCTCATGATTAAAAACCTGAAGAAAATATCACTGGATATGAAAACAAGACAATTCAGAACTATCCCATACCTTAATCTCTTCAATGAAAGATGGAAAACCTCCAATTGACATAAATGTAAGAAATTTACCAATAAAAGCCATACAGCCAATCCTTGCCTTAAAAAAAACAAACGAGCTTAACCATGGTTAGGAATATTTTTTGGTATTCTCTTACTGCAATGGAGTTGTATTTGGTGCCAACATTAAAATATATACTGCCAATTACGATGCTAAGCATAAAGTACACAAAGATTCTCAGCCAATAGTATCCAATATCTCTTGTCATATTTATAAATGATCTTCTAGTTAACGTGGAAAGCTGATGGAGAACTCCTGCTTGAGGCATCTGGATGCATTCATTCTATAAATAGTAATCCATTAATAATCATAATATTTTAAAAAATCAAGTCATTTACCCTTGCACCAGGTGTGTCACACAAACTGTCTAGAAGGTTCACCTTAGTCACACAAAGAATGTCAACTTTTGTGAGGAGGGATCTCAAATGCAAATTCTGAAATGCATTTGTAAGCACTTTGATTGCTTCAGAAGCTGGAACTTTTTCTTGAGTTTCAATATCTTCCTGTTCAAATTGAGATGAATATTAAGAAAAAAAATCTCCAGAAAATAGTACAAATTAATACCTTAAACTTGTTTTGAACATTGTCAAAATCCGAATTAATAACTCTAAGATAGTGGTCTGATGGATTTCTTCGGAGAGGACAAGGAAATCCAGCACTCTCGAAGAACTAAAATAAAATATAAAACATAAAGAATATCAAATTTGAGAAAAGTACCGTGCTAGCTTCCATGGCATCTCCAAAATATACAAGTGCTCCCTAAGATAGTAGGCAAAGGTTATCAAACTGCTCAAACACTTCGCTACTTGGCTGGTGAATTGACATAATAACAGTGCGTTTTGAAGTAGCGAGGTTCTTAATTGTTTTAATCACATAAAACGCGGATGCACTGCAAAGAAAAACATCAAATAAAAATTATGATAAACCAGACTTAAAAATCATATAAATATTCACCTGTCTAAACCACTGGTTGGTTCGTCATGAACAAAAGAGATGGTTGAGTTAGAATCTCCAGAGCAATGCTCACTCTTCGTTTCTCCCCTCCGCTCAATCCACGCGAGAACCAACCTCCCACCACTGTATACTTGCAATCTCCAAGCCCCATCTCAGTGATCACACTCTCAACCATCTCCATCTTTTGGCTTTGGGGCAGTGAGTGAGGCAGCCTCAATTGAGCAGAGTAAGTGATTGTCTCCAAGACAGTGAGTGTTCCTAGCAAAACATCTTCTTGTTTCACATAGGGCTATGACAGAAAGTTTGAGAATCACAGAATCAAATGTTTATACACACCGCAGTCCCATGCCTCATGTTCGTCTGGAGATTCCCATTCACAAAAATGGATCCTTCTCGCCTTGCGTTCTTGGCCAATCTCCCTGTGATGAACGACAATGCAAGAATCTCGAGCTTTAATCTATTGCCCAAACCCAAATCAATCTTGGAAAACTATACCAGTAAGTGCATCGAGCAAGGTGGACTTTCCGGATCCCGAAGGACCCATGATCGCCGTGATTTGGCTGCTCTGGGCATAGCCGCACATACTCTCCAGCAACACTCGTCCATTGCTCGCACTCACACTCAAATCCTTCCATCCGACATCCATAATAATATATTAGTTCTCCTTTCTCTTGAAAACTTGGGTAAGATTTATAGCTCTCCAAGTTGGACTTGGACTTTCAGCTACTGTAACATGGTAAGATCTTAGATTTGTAGGAGATTAATAGTGTAAAATATTGTTTATTTCTTTCTTGTGTTGTCTTGACTTTCCCATTCAAAGTCTGTCCAAAAGTCTCGAAATTCTTAAAACTCTCGAGTGTCTTCTTCTCAGGAAATTTGGCATTCCAAGGACCATTCCCTGGACATATCTTGTCTTTCCCAAAGATAATTCTTCATTAAGTTCTTCTATATCACACCTAAATAAGATAGAAACACTTGTGAAGACATTTTCCTCACATGGTGCACTAAAGAAAGATATTTGTGATGGTTGAAGAGGACATAGAGTGCATTCAAGGTAGCCACTTCATTAAAAACAAGGTAAGTTTGCAAAAGATTTCTTATAACATTTTGTCTTTGTAATCAATTATAGAGAACTATTTGAGAGATGAATTTTAGGTTCAAATATAGAGGGAAAAGGGCTTATGAATAAAAGTGCAGTTAATAGTTTTAAGATATTTAAGGTTCATTATCTTTAGGTTGAATAATGTTAAAGTAGTGGACCTTTTAAAAGTTTAAATTCAAGAGTTTACATTTGGTATTAAAAAGATTTCATGTTTGACTTTGTTGGTTGGTGAGAGGAATCACACTACATGTTGAGATTGACATTTAGTAGATATTAGAGGGATTTCAAGTTTGACTTGATTGGAATCACACCACATGTTGAGATTGATATTTGGTAGGTATTAGAGAGATTTTAGGTTTGATTTTATTGATTAGCGAGAGGAATCACACTACATGTTAAGATTGATATTTGGTAAATTCAGTTTGCCTCTGGATGGACTCGATATGAAGGGTAGAGTGTCAAGAGACTGGGCCTCTCAAGAGATTTACAACTCTTAGACTTTCATTCATGAGGGACTAGGCCTCTCGGGAGAGTTATAGCTCTCGACTTCCATTCATGAGGAAGCTTACAAGGAAGCATGGTGGATTATAAACAACTAAAGAGAACAATTTAAAAAAAATTTTAAGTTTGACTTTATTCATTGGCAAGATGAATTATATTACATATTGAGATTGACATTTGGTAAATTTAGTTTGCCTTCGAGTGGACTCGATTTGAGGGGTAGGGTGTCAAGAGACCGGGCCTCTCAAGAGAGCTACAACTCTTAGACTTTCATTCATGAGGGACTGAGCCTCTCGGGAGAGTTATAGCTCTCGACTTCCATTCATAAGGAAGCTTACAAGGAAGCATGATGGATTATAAATAACTAAAGAGAACGATTTAAAAGAGATTTTAAGTTTGACTTTATTCATTGGCAAAATGAATCACATTACATGTTGAGATTGATATTTGGTAAATTCAGTTTGCCTTCGAGTGGAATCGATTTGAGGGGTAGGGTGTCAAGAGACCGAGCCTCTCAGAAGAGCTATAGCTCTTGACTTTCATTCATGAGGGAGCAGGCCTCTCGGGAGAGGTACAAATCTCAACTTCCATTCATGAGGAAGCTTACAAGGAAATATGGTAAATTGTAAACAACTAAAGAGAATAACTTAAAAGACGATTCAAATATAGAAGGTGAATAAAATGGTACCCCTTTTTCTAATCGGTGTTGAAATTGATTTCACACCACATGTTGACATTGATAGTTAGCAAGTTTAGTTTACCTTTATATGGGCTCAACTTGAGGGGTGGGGTGTGTGAGACACAAAATCCCTAGGCCCCAAAGTGGAGCCAGAAGGGTGCCATGTGGTAGTGGCTGAAGCGAAAGCCAAACGAGCGTAACACGTTTGGACTAAAAGCTCCGACTTGATAGGTTGAGAGCGGGAGTGGAACTCCCAACAAAGTGCTTGAGGAATGAGCACGAAGCGAGCAATAAGCAAGGCTCTAAAAAGGGACCCAAAAAGGAATAACACATGACACGTGGAAGAGTCCGAGATGGAGTTTGAGATGGACCCGAGACGGAGTCCGAGATGGAGTCCAAGATGGACCCAGGATGGAGTCCGTGATGGAACCGAGACCGAGACCAAGACCAAGACCAAGTCCTAGTCCGAAACCGGGACCGAGACCGAGTCCGAGTCTGAATACTAATATAGGCAGTTGGGTGAAAGCCCAAAGCGATCATCCCCGGGGGGGGGGGGGCTGCGGGGGGTTTCAAAAGTATAGTAGGGAGAGTGTGGGGGTTGGAGCCTAGTGGAGCCAATTTGGCCAGGAAAGGCCAGTTTGGCCCAGGAAAGGCTAGTTTGGCCCAGGAAGGCTAGACCCAGTGTTGGTTGGGTGATGAACTGACCTCTGGGAAGTCCAAGACTAGAGTGAATACGGACCGACAAGTGGGGTAGCTTGGTGAAGTGTTCAAGAGCTGGCTCTAGTTCCCCCGGGAGATCGACTGGCCGATGCTCCCAATCCAAGTGTGGGTGGCACTACCTACTTGGATACCTGGTGTGGCTCAACGGAACCTCGTTCTAAGCCCATGGCTAGAGCACCTAAAGGCGGAAGGTGGGGAGAGTACCCACGGGGCTCGCGTAGGGCCACGGTGTTCCAAAATGTTGTCCCGAAGTCCCAAATGGGGGAAAGGAGGAGGAGCAATCCTCTAGTGTAATGACTACAGATACGGTTACATGGTGAGGAAGTCCCAGAGGACAATGGGACTTAGTGGCCGGGCCTGTGGGCCTTGATCTAGTGGCAGTGTTGGTGAACATGGCCATGGATGAAAAAGGGACTTGGTAGGAACTGACAAAAGGATGTTGGGGAAGGCTATTCCCCATGTCTGTGGGCATTCTAAGGATGCTAAGGAGTGGATTTGGGATGACCACTTGTGGACGGACGGCCCAATCTTGGAGAGATAGGATTGTGATGCAAGTGGTATTAGACCACCAGTGCGGCAAAGGTGAATGGGCATGGCCTTAGCGTAATAGGCCGATATGTCAGTGGTAACTTTGGGTGTCGGTCTTGGGACTGGACACGTGGAGCACTTGGACCAAGTGCAAGGGTTGAGTGGCATAGATGCCATTCTCGGGACTAGCAAGTCCCAAGTCCTGAATTGGACTTATGGAGGTTGTGAATGAGACTCCTCCAAGTGGTCAGAGGTGTGGTTAAGTGACTAAAGTAGAATAGAAAATTTAGTCGCTTACAACTTGGTATCGGAGCTGTTCCTTAGTCTGACTTTTATTGGTGCTCATGTATATCACCATTGATGTTGGCATCAGAAGGTCCTAGGAGTGGGCCTATCCTTGAGGAATAGCATGTCGAGAGGACATGGCTCTCCACTCAAGTTCATGCGTGAACTTGGGCATGATGTGGTGGATAGAAAAGGGCCAGTAAGGGAACGACTTTGGCATCTTGGGAACAGTATAAGGATTTCCTTAGAGAGCTGAGGATGTGATCCAGATGAGCGTTTGACTTAGCAAACTGGCTGAAGTAGTTGTGGTAAACAACTACAGTTGGGATCACGGGAAATATGCAGACTCCAAAACAATAAAGGAGTTACAAGATTACCCTCATATAGTTGAGGTTGGTGTTCACAACTTTGAGACTGAAATTGATGACCATGAGAGGTCAAATATAGAAGAGGATATAAGTCCTTGAAATGGTAGCCAGAGCTACCTTTAATAAATGCTGGAACAACCCAAGGAGTTGGGGGTGTACTCAGAGGATGAGTTGGTGTTCTCATCACATGGACAAGTGGTCATAAGGGGCAAAAGGTTGCCCCAAGAGAACAAATCAAGTGTTGGAGTAACACTTGCAAAGATGGTCCTTGTGAGCAGGACCTGAATATAAAAAGTTATATTCCAGTGAGTTAGCACCTCAAAAGTAAGACCTTATATTTCGGGGGATTAGCAAAGTCCAAAATGCTTGATGACTCAAGTGGAGTCAAGGAATGGTCCTAAAGGATTGGTAGAAGCATTTGGACTGAGGTGTATGTTGCCCCATGAGGTATGGGGAGGATCATAAGATCCAAGTATGAGTACAGTGGGTATCTCATTGATGGCAGAATGTGCCATACTAAAGTTGTGGGAAAGATGTTCCCAGAAGAAAGCAACTTTGGCCCATAATTGGGTGCAAACACTATAGTGCGGTATTAACAGATAGTTAGCATGAGAAACAATTATATTGGTCTTGGCAAAGACCTAGACACTAATAAGTAGTGTCATAAGGATAGGCTCGTAGGGCCGATGGTGTGGAGACACCAAATGTGCCAAGGTGTGATACCTTGAGGTTATGATGGTGGGTTCATAAGAACCTTTTGCCAAGGGAATCCCAACGGAAGCGGGAATGGCATGGCTTAAGCTAGAAGGCATGCGATTGGAGTGTGGTGACCCAGATAATGTTGGAGGTGTGGAAGCACCAAGCAATGAGTGGTAGGACTTGACAATTAGGGGGCAACTAAGCAAGAGGTGCAAAGATAGTTGGTTAAACAGGTAGAAGGTAGCTACCCAAGACTTTTTAATAGCATAAGGAAGTTAGATATACCCTTATAGGTGATAAATTGCTTATGTTGCGATATAGTGAGTCAATGTCGTAAAAGGAAATGCTCATTGTCAAGGAGACTATTATTGGGACACCCAAACACTCTGGAACACCAAGAGGTGGTGTTTAGTGTCGCGAGGGCAATAGATAAAGCCCAAGGGACTAAGTCCCTAGCGAATGATGGATAAAAGGTGCTATCCAAATGTCCAAGGTTGTGGAGACGGGAGAAGACTGTCTACCCAAATTAGACAAAGCCAAAAATGGAATTTTGGCAAGGCTAGTGAAGGCCCATGAGCAGCAACATTAATCCCGGTGTGTGGGATTATAAGGTGAGCATACCTGGATTGAGGAACCACTCCCTAGGCTATCAGGTAGGTTCATCCCTAAGAATACTTGCTAAGGCAAAAAGGATGAGGTCCTTATGAGGTTAAGGAACAAGGTTTCTAATTCAAAGCATTGATTTGAACTATTGATAATGGTGTGGCTTGGTCAAGGTGACCAAGTGGGAAGAACACTTAAGGGAAATGAACTATATTAATGCTATTGCATAATAAATCTGAGGAAAGTAGCCTCTATAAGAGATCCAAGGGAGGGTCTCAAAAAGTTGAGCTGTGGATAGAACCCGCGGCAGAAAATGTTAAAGAGACATGCTAGGGGTCAACACACTTTGGACTTGGCAAAGCAAAGTGTTTGCCATGGAACCGAAAGGAAACCTCGAAAAGGGAGGTAGCAGTCCTATGTTGCTGGGTGCAACAACCAAGGATAGGAGCAAAAGACTAGTGGCTAAAAAAAAAGCCATGGGAATCATGGGAAAGAAACCAAATGGCAAAGTTAAGCTGAGAACACTAACGTGTTGGGTGCTAATGGATTATGGGAAAGGCAATATTTCCCCAAGGATGGATTCCCAACCGCTCTAATTTGGCAAAAGTGGATGCTCCAAAGGGGGGAGTGGTAAGGTAGCCAAATAATAGGGCCGTGGGCAGCTCTAACACCAATTATAATAACTGGAACTTAGTGCCAAAGGTGGCACGATATCGAAGAGAGGATGATAGTACCCTCAAGTAAAGAACTTCCTAGGATAGGGAAGTGGAGTTGCACCATGTGCAACGTAAGATGTCGGAGACACCTAGGACATTGACTTTGAGAAGTTAAAGTTGAAAGTTCCAAAGTGCAAAGGTTAGGTCAATGGAATTTAAGACTACTCAAGAATGAGTAGTGAAATTGAGTTAGAGAGGGTGTCTCTAACGGATTTAGCGAGAACTGAACCAATAAAAGGGAGCAAACCACCCTAAGTGGTTGAGTGAGTCTCTAGGTTGGAGAGACTATGCTCCTTAGAGGATGGACAAGGCATAGTGAGCCTTCGGGGTCAAACCATAAACAAATATTGGTTGGGTGCCAAGGATGGAAATGGTAATACCTACGAGTGTTACTTTATAAAAGGGTTTACCATTCGATGAGGACATCGAACTTCGTCTATGGGTGGTGGAGTTGTGAGACACAAAATCCCTAGGCCCCAAAGTGGAGCCGGAAAGGTGCCATGTGGTAGTGGTTGAAGCGAAAGCCAAACGAGCGTAACATGTTTGGACTAAAAGCTCTGATTTGATAGGTCGAGAGACCCAGCCCAGTACTATTCAAACCCAAGGACGCTTAACCCCAAGTATCCCAAAACCCTTAATCGATTGGAAAAGGGGGTGCACTCTTGTTTATGCCTTTCCCTCTATATTTGAACTCTATGGATCGTCTCTCGAGTCGTTCTCTTTGGTTGCTTACAATCCACCATGCTTCCTTACAAGTTCACGCCCTCGTGAACAGAACCCAGATGTCAATTAACATGTGCTGTGATTCCCCAAGCCAACCAACAGAGTCGGACCTGAGACCGCTCTGATACCAAATGTAAGCTCCTAAGTTTGGACTTCCTGGGAGGTCACCCAGCCTAGTACTATTCAAACCCAAGGATGCTTAACCTTAAGTATCCCAAGACCCTTAACCGATTGGAAAAGGGGGTGCACTCTTGTTCATGGGCCCTTTCCTTCTATATTTGAACCCTATGGATCATCTCTCGAGTCGTTCTCTTTGGTTGCTTACATGGAACTCCCAACAAAGTGCTCGAGAAATGAGCATGAAGCGAACAATAAGCGAGGCTCTAAAAAGGGACCCAAAAAGGACTAACACATAACACGTGGAAGAGTTCGAGATGAACCCGAGATGGAGTTTGAGATGGACCCGAGATGGAGTCCGAGATGGAGTCCGAGATGGACCCGAGATGGAGTCTGAGATGGAGTCCAAGATGGAGTCGAGATGGAACCGAGACCGAGGTCCGAGTCTGAAACCGGGACCGAGACCGAGTCCGAGTTCGAGTCCGAGTTCGAGTCCGAATACTAATACAGGCAGTTGGGTGAAAGCCCAAAGTGATCGTCCCCTAGGGGGGGGGTGGGGGGGGGGGGGCTGTGGGGGGTTCCAAAAGTATAGTATGTCATACCATATATTGAAATTGACATTTGGCAAGTTTAATTTGCCTCTAAGTAGGCTCGATTTGAGGGGTAGAGTGTAAAGAAAGTGAGGCTCTTGGAAGGGTTATGACTTTTAACTTTTGTTTACAAACTTGATTTATCACACTATATATTAAAATTGACATTTGGCAAATTTAATTTGCTTTTGGATGAGCTCGACCCAAGAGGTAGGGTGTTAAGAGAGTGGGGTTCTTGAGAGAGTTACAATTTTCAACTTCTATTTACAAGGAAGCTTATAAGGAAGCATGATGGATTATAAATAACTAAAAAGAATGATTTGAAAGACAATTTATAGAGGATAAAATATAAAAAAAAAGAATTTATGAATAAAAATGCATCCCTTTTCCAATTGATTAAAAATATTTAATATAACATTCTTAGATTTGAATAGTATGAATTCCTAGTCTTTTGTTGACCTTATAGATATTTGAAAGTAATCAAGTGGGATTTGCAATGGTCAACAAAAGACAAAGAACCCACTTAGGTGATAAGTCTCTTAGAATTTGTCAAGCTTGACAAAACATGTTATTTCCTTACCATATTAGGAGTTACTAAAGCATTTCATACCATACTTATAGGCAGTGAAACTATCTAAAGCAGTTTTGTATTACAAATATAATAACTTACAGTAATTAGTAGTAAAAATGAATTACAAATATTACGAGTAATAAGATCCTACTACCACAAAATTCATTAAAAGTTATAGGTAGCAAACGTATCATAAGCAAAGTAAGAGAGTGCTCACCAATAAGACAATGAGGTGCTTTGCTTCAAAGTCAGCTTTCAAGGCTAGTAACATAACTCCCAGCATCAAGGAGGATTGGCAGCCAGACTTCAAGCCCAATCCTTTCAAGTTCTTCAGCCCCTTTGACGATGAGCAAAAGTGTGTCTGGCTCAGATCCCAGATCATCGGCTCCCAGCTCCAAATCTCCACACCATTCGGCAGCAGGCTTCTCACTTATGCCGATTACACTGCCTCTGGCCGCTGCTTGTTCTATATAGAAAACTTCCTCATCAAGCACGTCATGCCGTCCTACGGTGAGTGAAGCCGTGAATTCTCTTCTGCATATCTGGACCCGCTGCATTCTGTTTCAGGGAACACGCATGCCGAGGACAGCTACGTCGGAGAGAAGACCACCCGTATGGTGAAACTGGCCACGAGTTATGTCAAGGAGTCCCTGGGAGGAACCGAGGATGATGCTCTCTTCTTCTGCGGCTCTGGAACCACTGCAGCTGTGAAAAAGCTCCACGAACTTTTGGGCTTGTCTGTGCCGCCCCAAATGAGAGAGTCAGCCGTGGCAGCGATCACTGACAGAAAGAGATGGCTGGTGTTCATAGGCCCATACGAGCATCATTCCAACATTCTTCCCTGGAGGCAAAGTCTTGCTGAGGTTGGACTGTTTCGTTTCTTTCAATCTGTCAACTGTTTAAACCATAGGTTGTTCAAGTTCCAATGACCGAGGATGGATTGATTGACATGAAGTACCTCGAAGAGGAGCTACAAAATCCCAAGCACGCAGATCGTCCAAAGCTGGGCTCCTTCTCCGCTTGCAGTAATGTCACGGGAGTTTTAGCGGACACTAGAGCCATCGCTCGCCTTCTACACAAACATGGAGCATTAGCATGTTTTGATTTTGCAAGCTGGTAAGTAAGACGAGATCTTTTAACAAGGACGAAAAGAAGCTTACTTGCCGAATCTGATCAACAGCGGTCCATACGTGAAGATCAACATGCGATCGCGAAAAGCTGATGGATACGATGCTGTGATGCTGAGTCCACACAAGTATGTCGGAGGGCCAGGAACGCCGGGCCTGCTTTGCATGAACAAAAAGCTCTACAAGCTCAAGGATCACGCACCGTCGACAACAGGCGGAGGAGTGGTAGACTTCGTCAACTACAACAAAGAGGTCAGTTCCCTTTCCAGCGAAAGAAAAAAGAAAACCAACACTAAACAAACTCAGGACACACTCTACCTGGAGGACATTGAAAGCCGAGAAGACGCTGGAACACCTTCCATACTCCAGCGTATAAAAGCCGGGATTGTCTTCACTGTCCAAGAAGAAATGGGATACCGTCTCATCGAGTCGAGAGAGCACAACTTCATCACCACCGCGTTGAAACGGTTGTCCAAGAACCGAAAGATAGTGGTGCTCGGGAACACGCAAGTGAAACGAGCAGCAATCGTCTCGTTCCTCGTCCGGACCACTGATTCCAACGGTGGAATCCAGCAAACCGTGCTGCAAGGCCGGTTTGTAGCCAAGCTCCTCAACGATTTGTTTGGGATCCAGTCGAGAGGAGGGTGCTCGTGTGCTGGTCCTTACGGCCACTCGCTTCTCAAAGTCAGTGATGAGCTCTCCCTGAAATTTCGAGCAGCAATTCAAGAGGTTGAGAAGCAAAACAATAGAAGTTTTCACCAAGGAGGTTTTTCTAACGAGGAAAGAACTTTTTTTTCTCCCACAGGGATATAGCGGTGTCAAACCTGGATGGACGCGCTTGAACTTCGCATACTTCCTCTCCATGGAAGAGTTCCATTTCTTGCTGTGCGCCATAGAGTTCGTGGCGGACTATGGCCAGCGCTTTCTCCCCCTCTACGAATTCGAGTGGCAGACTGGGAACTGGAAATACGAGGAGAAGAACAGCATCAACACCACCGCCAAGGCAACATTACACAAGGAATGGACCAAACTCCCGCTGCTCCAGCAGCACAAAGATTACCTGGGTACCGCTATGGCGATTGTCAAGCAACTGGCTCACGATCCAGGCCAGGGCAGCACGGCGCCCGCCGGCATTGATCCCGAGCTCGTTACCTTCCGATTCTAGGGTTCTTGGCGCTATGTACTAGTATATTCGTTTTGCATCAATTCAAACAAAAGTTTGTGTGTACTTTACGCAACCCATCTCCAAAGTCAACGAGTCTTTCAGTGACTTCGCAAGACTCTCTAAAGATTGATCACGTGTTTGAGACCAAGATTCTTGCATTGTCGTTCATCACAGGTAGATTGTGAGGTGAGAAGGATCCAATGGGAATCTCCAGACAAACACGAGGTAAATTTTCTTAATGATCTGAACATGAAGATATTGATAGGGGCAGTGGGAATCCCATTCATGGGTGTCACTAATTACATGACTAAGGCATTTGGCTGACTCAAAAGATCAATCAAATTGCTTACAAAGGCATTTCTTACAAAAGCATATTGTGTTCCAGTTCTCAATTTGCATTTGAACTCGCCCCACCCAAAAGTTAGGTGAAGGTTGAAGACAATTTTGGTGACACATAAACTTTTTATAAAATTATGATTCTAATGCAGCTCCAGAAGATCATTTATAAATATGACAAGTGAAACGTGAATGACAAGCTCACAAAGCCATACTTTTAATTTTAAGCATTTATTTTTTTAGAGGTCCTAAACATCAGAGTTTTCCCATCTATGAGCTGAGTGAGTTTGATGATAGTAATAAAAATTGCTCGATAAACCAAAATCATGCTTAACAGGATTATAAAGTTCAACCATTTAGATCTTGAGAGATCTACTTGATACTGTTTAAGAATTGTTGTTCCTGATAGCTTTCCTTCAGAAATATCATTATTATCAAACTCAAGCCCTTGAAAATCATTTTCATAAAGACCCTGTTATCAATTTTTTTAGTTTCAAGAAAATAAATAATATTTGTTTACCTGAAGTAAATATGTTTGAAATGCTATATAATGCATTGGATATTTCCAAAAGCCTTTTGGCAGTTCATTAGCAAGTTTAAAAAATCCGTCAACAAGCATGAATAACCCCTGAAAAATCGTATTAGAAACGGTTTAAGAAATATAAAGAGATTTTACCAAGATTCCAGATCCTGTAATTATTCCCATGAGAAAATTGGGAACAATTGAGGCTACACACATCATCAAGCTCTCCACCACAGTCACAGATGCAAATAAGTTCAACACAAAAAATATGAAGTGATCAAAGCCTGGGTGAAGTTTAACCATATTATAAAACACGCTTGTTGATATCAACGAAATAAGAAGGAGATAAGGAATAGAAGAGAGTGTGTTTGCGAGAGTAAACATAATGGGACCGTAGTAACCATTCTGTTTCTCATGATTAAAAACCTGAAGAAAATAGCATTGGATATGAAAACAAAACAATTCTAGAACTATCCCATACCTTAATCTCTTCAATGAAAGATGGAAAACCTCCAATTGACATGAATGTAAGAAATTTACCAATAAAAGCCATACAGCCAATCCTTGCCTAAAGAAAACCAAACAAGCTTAACCATGGTTAGGAATTTTTTTTGGTATTCTCTTACTGCAATGGAGTTGTATTTAGTGCCGACATTAAAATATATACTGCCAATAACGATGCTAAGCATAAAGTACACAAAGATTCTCAGCCAATAGTATCCAATATCTCTTGTCATATTTAGAAATGATCTTCTAGTTAACGTGGAAAGCTGATGGAGAACTCCTGCTTGAGGCATCTGGATGCATTCATTCTATAAATAATAATCCATTAGTAATCATAAGATTTTTAAAAATCAAGTCATTTACCTTTGCACCAGGTGTGTCACACAAACTGTTTAGAAGGTTCACCTTAGTCACACAAAGAATGTCAACTTTTGTGTGGAGGGAGCTTAAATGCAAATTTTGAAATGCATTTGTAAGTGCTTTGATTGCTTCAGAAGATGGAATTATTTCCTCAGTTTCAATATCTTCCTGTTCAGATTAAGATGAATATTAAGAAAAAAAATCTCTAGAAAACAGTACAAATGAATACCTTAAATTTGTTTTGAACATTGTCAAAATCGGAATTAATAACTCTAAGATAGTGGTCTGATGGATTTCTTCGGAGAGGACAAGGAAATCCAGCACACTCGAAGAACTAAAATAAAATATAAAACATAAATAATATTAAATTTGAGAAAAGTACCGTGCTAGCTTCCATGGCATCTCCAAAATATATAAGTGCTCCCTGAGATAGTAGGCAAAGATTATCAAACTGCTCAAACACTTCGCTACTTGGCTGGTGAATTGACATAATAACGGTGCGTTTTGAAGTAGCTAGGTTCTTAATTGTTTTAATCACATAAAACGCGGATGCACTGCAAAGAAAAACATCAAATAAAAATTACGATAAACCGGACTTAAGATTCACATAAATATTCACCTGTCTAAACCACTGGTTGGTTCGTCCATGAACAAAAGAGATGGCTGAGTTAGAATCTCCAGAGCAATGCTCACTCTTCGTTTCTCCCCTCCGCTCAATCCACGCGAGAACCAACCTCCCACCACTGTATACTTGCAATCTCCAAGCCCCATCTCAGTGATCACACTCTCAACCATCTCCATCTTTTGGCTTTGGGGCAGTGAGTGAGGCAGCCTCAATTGAGCAGAGTAAGTGATTGTCTCCAAGACAGTGAGTGTTCCTAGCAAAACATCTTCTTGTTTCACATAGGGCTATGACAGAAAGTTTGAGAATCACAGAATCAAATGTTTATACACACCGCAGTCCCATGCCTCATGTTCGTCTGGAGATTCCCATTCACAAAAATGGATCCTTCTCGCCTTGCGTTCTTGGCCAATCTCCCTGTGATGAATGACAATGCAAGAATCTGGAGCTTTAATCTATTGCCCAAACCCAAATCAATCTTGGAAAACTATACCAGCAAGCGCATCGAGCAAGGTGGACTTTCCGGATCCTGAAGGACCCATGATCGCCGTGATTTGGCCACTCTGGGCATAGCCGCACATACTCTCCAGCAACACCCGCCCATTGCTCACACTCACACTCAAATCCTTCCATGTGACATCCATATCTGTTCTCCTTTCTCATGAAAACTTTGGGTAAGATTTATAGCTCTCCAAGTTGGACTTGGACTTTCAGCTACTGTAACACAGTAAGATCTTAGATTCATAGGAGATTAATAGTGTAAAGTATTGTTTAGTTTCTTTCTTGTGTTGTTCCCATTCAAAGTCTGTCCAAAAGTCTCGAAATTCTCGAAACTCTCAAGTGTCATCTTCTCAGGAAATTTGGCATTCCAAGGACCACTCCCTTGTCTTTCCCAATGGCAACTCCCCATGAAGTTCTTCCATATCACATCTCAAATATCTCTAAGGGTCAACAAAAGACAAGGGCTTCATAATCAAGCCCCATCTCTAGTGGGTCCCTTAGAATTTGTCAAGCTTGACAAAACATGTTGTTTCCTTGACTATATTTCTCCTAAATTGAATTGGAAAAATAGGACATAATCCACTAGGCACTTGTGAAGACGATGTGCAATCGAGATTTCAGTTCAAGGACTGATGAGGTGAAAGATTCCTCCTCCTCTGGTGAAGATGGCACGATTCAAGCGGTGGGAGACACCAAGAAATCGAAGTGTCACAAGTGGAGACACCAAGAAATCGAAGTGTCACAAGTGGAGACCCCAGAAACGCAAGGATCCTCTCGTCACCTGCGATCCATCTCGTTGGGCTTTATTATTTGGCAAGAAGCTGACCGCCAGCGACGTGAATAGCCTGCACAGATTGCTCATCCCGGTCAAGTACGAGTCAATGCTCCCGAATGAAAAGGTTCTCATAGAGGGATTTCAAGTTTAACTTTGTTGGTTAACTAGGGAAATTATGCCACATATTAAGATTTTTGTTGGTTAACTAGGGGAATCATACCATATATTGAGATTAACATTTGGTAAGCCTCAATTGCACATGTCACACCATATGTTAAAATTGACATTTGGTAGGTCTAGTTTGCCTCCAAGTAGGTTCGACCCAAGGGGTAGGGTATCAAGAAAACAAACTTCTTAGGAAAGTTACAACTCTTGACTTCCATTCATGAGGAAGCTTATAAGGAAGTTTGGTCCAGTTTACCTTTAAATGGACTTGACTTGAGGAGTAGGGTGTTAAGAGGGCAAGCCTCTTGGGAGAGCTACAACTCTTGACTTTCGTTTATGAGGAAGTTTACAAGGAAGTATGGTGGATTATAAACAACCAAAAAGAATTACTTAAAAAACAATCTATAAGGGTTCAAATATACAAAGAAAAGCCCATGAATAAGAGTGCACCTTTCTTTTTCAATCAATATTGAGATTGATATTTAGACTTATCACACTACATGTTGAGATTCAAGTCTAGTTTAACCCAACGTGAGTTTGACTCGAGGTGTCAAGAGAGTGGGGCTCTCGAAAGAGCTATGACTCTCAACTTCCGTTCACGAGAAAGCTTATAAGGAAGCATGGTAGTTGTAAATAACTAAAGAAAATGACTTGAGAGATAATGTTCAAATATAAAAAGGAAGTGCCTATGAATAAAAATGCACTTTTTTTCTAATTAGTTAAAAGTCTTAGGATATAACATCCTTAATTTTGAATAGTTGTAGCGCACGTGGTTTTGACCCTTTATCCTATGGTGATTTACCATAGAATAACACCACGAAGCAGAACCTAAACCCTTTTTGTGCCACGTGACAGATGCCACGTGTCACATGCCACGTGTCCATAGGAACCCAAGGTTCAGTGCCTTGGGCCACTGAACGAAGGAACGGTGCCAAACTCCCAAGCATGATGCCATGGAGTGACGAAACCGTACCACGGAGCAACTCCCGAGCATAAAGCCCAAGGAGCAAATGGAGCCAAACGGAGCCTGGCGCTATTTCGGCATACCGGTGGTCTAACGTGAAGATATGGATACTCCACCAACTAGCATAGAATGGAACTTGGGCTTAGACCCAAGCCGGACGTAGAACAAGGACAGGCACGCAAGCGGGAGCTAGACTATGCTTTAGGTTGGTCGGCCATGCCCGACCTACCCACTATCCCTACTAAAAATTGGGAACCCTTTAAAGCCCCCCCCCCCCCCCCCCCCCCCCGCTTGAGGAACACATGCTTTGAGGTTTCACCCCAAGCCTCCCTTAGTATCATGAGTTAGTCTCTGGGACAAGCTTGAAACTTATTAAATATGGAATGTCTCTAAATTGTGAATTTGGACATGGGACGAACACCATTGTGTTCAGGACGATTTCTACATTCTGTAGATATGCCAAATGAGCAAATCTGGATACTTTCCATAAATAGCATTTTGGACCTAAATGAAACTAACGCTAAGGGCATGATAGCAAGGGTGTTTGGTAGACACGGTAAACTATCATTTAGCGATATTAAGGGACCAAGCTTAATATCGTGGGGGTTCCTAACTCTAGCAAGTGCCAGCCAACATCATGAGTTTCTCATCACCGTGTCAAGTCTGTTTGACTAAATGACAACTTAGGATTTCCTTCCTTAGTGCCCTTCCGGTCTAAGTGCACATGTAATGACCAGTTTCTCAACTAGCTTAGGCAGAGACTAATAACAGGTCCAGCAACACCGACCTCCTGCCATCGTGGGGTAGGGTATCAAGAAAACAAACCTCTTAGGAAAGTTACAACTCTTGACTTCCATTCATGAGGAAGCTTACAAGGAAGTTTAGTCCAGTTTACCTTCGAATGGACTCGACTTGAGGAGTAGGGTGTCAAGAGGGCAAGCCTCTTGGGAGAGCTACAACTCTTGACTTTTGTTTATAAGGAAGTTTACAAGGAAGCATGGTGGATTATAAACAACCAAAAAGAATGACTTAAAAAACAATCTATAAAGGTTCAAATATACAAAGAAAAGCCCATGAATAAGAGTGCACCTTTCTTTTTCAATCAATATTGAGATTGATATTTAGACTTATCACACTATATGTTGAGATTCAGGTCTAGTTTACCCCAACGTGAGTTTGACCCGAGGTGTCAAGAGAGTGGGGCTCTTGAAAGAGCTATGACTCTCAACTTCCGTTCACGAGAAAGCCTATAAGGAAGCATGGTAGTTGTAAATAACTAAAGAAAACGACTTGAGAGACAATGTTCAAATATAAAAAGGAAGTGCTTATGAATAAAAATGCACTTTTTTTCCAATTAGTTAAAAATCTTAGGATATAACATCCTTAATTTTGAATAGTACCTTCAAATATCTACAAGATCAACAAAAGACTAAGACTTCATAATCAAGCCCACTCAGGTGACAAATCCCTTAGAATTTGTCAAGCTTGACAACCAAACTATACAAATACTACGGGTAGTGAGATCTTGCTACCACAAAATTCACTACAAATTATAAGTAGTGAACATATCAGGAGAGTGCTCACCAATAAGACAATGAAGTGCTTTGCTTCAAAGTTGGCTTCCAAGATCAGCAACATAACTCCCAGCATCGAGGAGGATTGGCAGCCAAACTTCAAGCCCAATCCTTTCAAGTTCTTCAGCCCCTCTGACGATGAGCAAAAGTGTGTTTGGCTCAGATCCCAGATCATTGGCTCCCAGCTCCAAATCTCCACACCATTCGGCAGCAGGCTTCTCACTTATGCCGATTACACTGCCTCTGGCCGCTGCTTGTTCTATATTGAAAACTTCCTCATCAAGCACGTCATGCCGTCCTACGGTGAGTGAAGCCGTGAATTCTCTTCTGCACATCTGGACCCGCTGCATTCTGTTTCAGGGAACACGCATGCCGAGGACAGCTACGTTGGAGAGAAGACCACCCGGATGGTGAAACTGGCCACGAGTTATGTCAAGGAGTCCCTGGGAGGAACTGAGGATGATGCTCTCTTTTTCTGCGGCTCTGGAACCACTGCAGCTGTGAAAAAGCTCCACGAACTTTTGGGCTTGTCTGTGCCGCCCCAAATAAGAGAGTCAGCCGTGGCAGCGATCGATGACAGGAAGAGATGGCTGGTGTTCATAGGCCCATACGAACATCATTCCAACATTCTTCCCTGGAGCCAAAGTCTTGCCGAGGTTGGACTTTTTCGTTTCTTTCAATCTGTCAGCTGTTTAAACCACAGGTTATTCAAGTTCCAATGACCGAGGATGGATTGATTGACATGAAGTACCTCGAAGAGGAGCTACAAAATCCCAAGCACGCAGATCGTCCAAAGCTGGGTTCCTTCTCCGCTTGCAGTAATGTCACGGGAGTTTTAGTGGACACTAGAGCCATCGCTCGCCTTCTACACAAACATGGAGCATTAGCATGTTTTGATTTCGCAAGCTGGTAAGACGAGATCTTTTACCAAGGACGAAAAGAAGCTTACTTGCCGAATCTGATCAACAGCGGTCCATATGTGAAGATCAACATGCAATCGCAAAAGGCTGATGGATATGATGCTGTGATGCTGAGTCCACACAAGTATGTCGGAGGGCCAGGAACACCGGGCCTGCTTTGCATGAACAAAAAGCTTTACAAGCTCAAGGATCACGCACCGTCGACAACAGGTGGAGGAGTGGTAGACTTCGTCAACTACAACAAAGAGGTCAGTTCCCTTTCCAGCGAAAGAAAAAAGAAAACCAACACTAAACAGACTCATACCAGGACACACTCTACCTGGAGGACATTGAAAGCCGAGAAGACGCTGGAACACCTTCCATACTCCAGCGGATAAAAGCCGGGATTGTCTTCACTGTCCAAGAAGAAATGGGATACCGTCTCATCGAGTCGAGAGAGCACAACTTCATCACCACCGCGTTGAAACGGTTGTCCAAGAACCGAAAGATAGTGGTGCTCGGGAACACGCAAGTGAAACGAGCAGCAATCGTCTCGTTCCTCGTCCGGACCACTGATTCCAACGGTGGAATCCAGCAAACCGTGCTGCAAGGCCGGTTTGTAGCCAAGCTCCTCAACGATTTGTTTGGGATCCAGTCGAGAGGAGGGTGCTCGTGTGCTGGTCCTTACGGCCACTCGCTTCTCAAAGTCAGTGATGAGCTCTCCCTGAAATTTCGAGCAGCAATTCAAGAGGTTGAGAAGCAAAACAATAGAAGTTTTCACCAAGGAGGTTTTTCTAACGAGGAAAGAACTTTTTTTTCTCTCACAGGGATATAGCGGTGTCAAACCTGGATGGACGCGCTTGAACTTCGCATACTTCCTCTCCAAGGAAGAGTTCCATTTCTTGCTGTGCGCCATAGAATTCGTGGCGGACTACGGCCAGCGCTTTCTCCCCCTCTACGAATTCGAGTGGCAGACTGGGAACTGGAAATACGAGGAGAAAAACAGCATCAACACCACCGCCAAGGCCACATTACACAAGGAATGGACCAAACTCCCACTGCTCCAGCAGCACAAAGATTACCTGGGTACCGCTATGGCGATTGCGAAGCAGCTGGCACACGATCCAGGCCAGGGCAGCACGGCGCCCGCCGGCATTGATCCCGAGCTCGTTACCTTCCGATTCTAGGGTTCTTGAGCGCTATGTACTAGTATATTCGTTTCGCATCAACTCAAACAAAAGTTTGTGTGGTGGGATATATATACTTTACGCAACCCATCTCCAAAGTGAACGAGTGTTTCAGTGACTTCGCAAGACTCTCTGAAGATTGAGCACGTGTTTGAGACTAAGATTCTTGCATTGTCGTTCATCACAGGTAGATTGTGAGGTGAGAAGGATCCAATGGGAATTTCCGGACAAACATGAGGCATGGAACTGCGGTGTGTATAAACATTTGATTTAGTGATTCTCAAGCTTTCTATCAGATGCTTATGTAAATCAAGAGCATGTTTTGCTGGGAAAGCTCACTGTTCTGGAGACAATCACTTACTCTGCTTATTTGAGGCAGCCTACCAAAAGAGGAGATGGTTGACAGTGAGATGGGGCTTGGAGACAGTGGTTCTCGCGTGGATTGATTGGAGGGAGGAAACGAAGAGTTAGCATTACCTTGGACACCCAAACGCAGTCATCTCTTAGTGGTTTAGAGAAGTAATTATTATGTCTGATTTATTTGATGATTTTCTGTGCAGAGCATCCGCTTGATATGTGATTAGATCCAGGCGCACTTTTATCATGTCAAATTCACCAGACAGTGTTTTAGCAGTTTAATAATCTTTGCTTAATCTCTCAAGCAGAGTGGCTTGTATATTTTGGAAATACCATGCGTGGTATTCATTTTATCAATTCGGACTTTGACAGTGTTTAAGGTATTTTCATCTGTATAGCTTTTTAAGAAAAAATTTCTTAATGATCTGAACAGGAGATAGGGGCAGTGGGAATACCATTCATGGGGTGTCACTAATCACATGACTAAGGCATTTGGCTAACTCAAAAGATAATTATGAAGAAATCAAAGTGCTTACAAATGCATTTCTTACAAAAGCATATTGTGTTCCAGTTCTCAGTTTGCATTTGAACTTGCTCCACACAAAAGTTAGGTGAAGGTTGAAGACAATTTGGGTGACACATAAACTTTTTATAAAATTATGATTACTAATGCATCCAGATGCCAGAAGATCATTTACAAATACGACAAGTGAAACATGAATGACAAGCTCACGAATCCATACTTTTAATTTTAAGCATTTGTTTTCTTAGAGGTATTAATTTTAGTTTTCCCATCTATGAGCTGAGTGAGTTTGATGATAGTAATAAAAATTGCTCAATAAACCAAAATCATGCTTAACAGGATTATAAAGTTCAACCATTTAGATCTTGAGAGATCTACTTGATAATGTTTAAGAATTGTTGTTCCTGATAGCTTTCCTTCAGAAATATCATTATTATCAAACTCAAGCCC
>NW_003314303.1:1175316-1330003 GCF_000143415.4 Selaginella moellendorffii | reverse complement strand
TAAAGAATATGAAATTTGAGAAAAGTACCGTGCTAGCTTCCATGGCATCTCCAAAATATACAAGTGCTCCCTGAGATAGTAGGCAAAGGTTATCAAACTGCTCAAACACTTCGCTACTTGGCTGGTGAATTGACATAATAACAGTGCGTTTTGAAGTAGCGAGGTTCTTAATTGTTTTAATCACATAAAACGCGGATGCACTGCAAAGAAAAACATCAAATAAAAATTATGATAAACCAGACTTAAAAATCATATAAATGTTCACCTGTCTAAACCACTGGTTGGTTCGTCCATGAACAAAAGAGATGGTTGAGTTAGAATCTCCAGAGCAATGCTCACTCTTCGTTTCTCCCCTCCGCTCAATCCACGCGAGAACCAACCTCCCACCACTGTATACTTGCAATCTCCAAGCCCCATCTCAGTGATCACACTCTCAACCATCTCCATCTTTTGGCTTTGGGGCAGTGAGTGAGGCAGCCTCAATTGAGCAGAGTAAGTGATTGTCTCCAAGACAGTGAGTGTTCCTAGCAAAACATCTTCTTGTTTCACATAGGGCTATGACAGAAAGTTTGAGAATCACAGAATCAAATGTTTATACACACCGCAGTCCCATGCCTCATGTTCGTCTGGAGATTCCCATTCACAAAAATGGATCCTTCTCGCCTTGCGTTCTTGGCCAATCTCCCTGTGATGAACGACAATGCAAGAATCTCGAGCTTTAATCTATTGCCCAAACCCAAATCAATCTTGGAAAACTATACCAGTAAGTGCATCGAGCAAGGTGGACTTTCCGGATCCCGAAGGACCCATGATCGCCGTGATTTGGCCGCTCTGGGCATAGCCGCACATACTCTCCAGCAACACTCGTCCATTGCTCGCACTCACACTCAAATCCTTCCATCCGACATCCATAATAATATATTAGTTCTCCTTTCTCTTGAAAACTTGGGTAAGATTTATAGCTCTCCAAGTTGGACTTGGACTTTCAGCTACTGTAACACGGTAAGATCTTAGATTTGTAGGAGATTAATAGTGTAAAATATTGTTTAATTTCTTTCTTGTGTTGTCTTGACTTTCCCATTCAAAGTCTGTCCAAAAGTCTCGAAATTCTTAAAACTCTCGAGTGTCTTCTTCTCAGGAAATTTGGCATTCCAAGGACCATTCCCTGGACATATCTTGTCTTTCCCAAAGATAATTCTTCATTAGGTTTTTCTATATCACACCTAAATAAGATAGAAACACTTGTGAAGACATTTTCCTCACATGGTGCACTAAAGAAAGATATTTGTGATGGTTGAAGAGGACATAGAGTGCATTCAAGGTAGCCACTTCATTAAAAACAAGGTAAGTTTGCAAAAGATTTCTTATAACATTTTGTCTTTGTAATCAATTATAGAGAACTATTTGAGAGATGAATTTTAGGTTCAAATATAGAGGGAAAAGGGCTTATGAATAAAAGTGCAGTTAATAGTTTTAAGATATTTAAGGTTCATTATCTTTAGGTTGAATAATGTTAAAGTAGTGGACCTTTTAAAAGTTTAAATTCAAGAGTTTACATTTGGTATTAAAAAGATTTCATGTTTGACTTTGTTGGTTGGTGAGAGGAATCACACTACATGTTGAGATTGACATTTACTAGATATTAGAGGGATTTCAAGTTTGACTTGATTGGAATCACACCACATGTTGAGATTGATATTTGGTAGGTATTAGAGAGATTTTAGGTTTGATTCTATTGATTAGCGAGAGGAATCACACTACATGTTAAGATTGATATTTGGTAAATTCAGTTTGCCTCTGGATGGACTCGATATGAAGGGTAGAGTGTCAAGAGACTGGGCCTCTCAAGAAATTTACAACTCTTAGACTTTCATTCATGAGGGACCGAGCCTTTCGGGAGAGTTATAGCTCTCGACTTCCATTCATAAGGAAGCTTACAAGGAAGCATGGTGGATTATAAATAACTAAAGAGAACGATTTAAAAGAGATTTTAAGTTTGACTTTATTCATTGGCAAAATGAATCACATTACATGTTGAGATTGATATTTGGTAAATTCAGTTTGCCTTCGAGTGGACTCGATTTGAGGGGTAGGGTGTCAAGAGACCGAGCCTCTCAGAAGAGCTATAGCTCTTGACTTTCATTCATGAGGGAGCAGGCCTCTCGGGAGAGGTACAAATCTCAACTTCCATTCATGAGGAAGCTTACAAGGAAATATGGTAAATTGTAAACAACTAAAGAGAATAACTTAAAAGACGATTCAAATATAGAAGGTGAATAAAATGGTACCCCTTTTTCTAATCGGTGTTGAAATTGATTTCACACCACATGTTGACATTGATAGTTAGCAAGTTTAGTTTACCTTTATATGGGCTCAACTTGAGGGGTGGGGTGTGTGAGACACAAAATCCCTAGGCCCCAAAGTGGAGCCAGAAGGGTGCCATGTGGTAGTGGCTGAAGCGAAAGCCAAACGAGCGTAACACGTTTGGACTAAAAGCTCTGACTTGATAGGTTGAGAGCGGGAGTGGAACTCCCAACAAAGTGCTTGAGGAATGAGCACGAAGCAAGCAATAAGCGAGGCTCTAAAAAGGGACCCAAAAAGGACTAACACATGACACGTGGAAGAGTCCGAGATGGACCCGAGATGGAGTCCGAGATGGAGTCCAAGATGGACCCAGGATGGAGTCCGAGATGGAACCGAGACCGAGACCAAGACCAAGACCAAGTCCTAGTCCGAAACCGGGACCAAGACCGAGTCCGAGTCTGAATACTAATATAGGCAGTTGGGTGAAAGCCCAAAGCGATCATCCCCTGGGGGGGGGGGGGGGGGGGGCCTCCCGGGGGTTCCAAAAATATAAAAGGGAAAGTGGGGGGGTTGGACCCTAAGGGAACTTTTTTGGCCAGGAAAGGCCATTTTGGCCCAGGAAAGGCTATTTTGGCCCAGGAAGGCTAAACCCCGGGTTGGGGGATGAACTGACCCCGGGGAAGTCCAAAACTAAAGGGAATACGGCCCCCCAAGGGGGGAACCTTGGTGCATAGATGATGAGCTGCCTCCCCATCCCCCGGGAGATCAACTGGCCGATGCTCCCAATCCAAGTGTGGGTGGCACTACCTACTTGGATACCTGGTGTGGCTCAACGGAACCTCGTTCTAAGCCCATGGCTAGAGCACCTAAAGGCGGAAGGCGGGGAGAGTACCCACGGGGCTCGCGTAGGGCCACGGTGTTCCAAAATGTTGTCTCGAAGTCCCAAATGGGGGAAAGGAGGAGGAGCAATCCTCTAGTGTAATGACTACAGATACGGTTACATGGCGAGGAAGTCCCAGAGGACAATAGGACTTAGTGGCCGGGCCTGTGGGCCTTGATCTAGTGGCAGTGTTGGTGAACATGGCCATGGATGAAAAAGGGACTTGGTAGGAACTGACAAAAGGATGTTGGGGAAGGCTATTCCCCATGTCTGTGGGCATTCTAAGGATGCTAAGGAGTGGATTTGGGATGACCACTTGTGAACGGACGGCCCAATCTTGGAGAGATAGGATTGTGATGCAAGTGGTATTAGACCACCAGTGCGGCAAAGGTGAATGGGCATGGCCTTAGCGTAACAGGCCGATATGTCAGTGGTAACTTTGGGTGTCGGTCTTGGGACTGGACACGTGGAGCACTTGGACCAAGTGCAAGGGTTGAGTGGCATAGATGCCATTCTCGGGACTAACAAGTCCCAAGTCCTGAATTGGACTTAAGGAGGTTGTGAATGAGACTCCTCCAAGTGGTCAGAGGTGTGGTTAAGTGACTAAAGTAGAATAGAAAATTTAGTCGCTTACAACTTGGTATTGGAGCTGTTCCTTAGTCCGACTTTTATTGGTGCTCATGTATATCACCATTGATGTTGGCATCAGAAGGTCCTAGGAGTGGGCCTATCCTTGAGGAATAGCATGTCGAGAGGACATGGCTCTCCACTCAAGTTCATGCGTGAACTTGGGCATGATGTGGTGGATAGAAAAGGGCCAGTAAGGGAACGACTTTGGCATCTTGGGAACAGTATAAGGATTTCCTTAGAGAGCTGAGGATGTGATCCAGATGAGCGTTTGACTTAGCAAACTGGCTGAAGTAGTTGTGGTAAACAACTACAGTTGGGATCACGGGAAATATGCAGACTCCAAAACAATAAAGGAGTTACAAGATTACCCTCATATAGTTGAGGCTAGTGTTCACAACTTTGAGACTAGAATTGATGACCATGGGAAGTCAAATACAGAAGAGGATATAAGTCCTTGAAATGGTAGCCGGAGCTACCTCTAATAAATGCTGGAACAACCCAAGGAGTTGGGGGTGTACTCAGAGGATGAGTTGGTGTTCTCATCACATGGACAAGTGGTCCTAAGGGGCAAAAGGTTGCCCCAAGAGAACAAATCAAGTGTTGGAGTAACACTTGCAAAGATGGTCCTTGTGAGCAGGACCTGAATATAAAAAGTTATATTCCAGTGAGTTAGCACCTCAAAAGTAAGACCTTATATTTCGGGGGATTAGCAAAGTCCAAAATGCTTGATGACTCAAGTGGAGTCAAGGAATGGTCCTAAAGGATTGGTAGAAGCATTTGGACTGAGGTGTATGTTGCCCCATGAGGTATGGGGAGGATCATAAGATCCAAGTATGAGTACAGTGGGTATCTCATTGATGGCAGAATGTGCCATACTAAAGTTGTGGGAAAGATGTTCCCAGAAGAAAGCAACTTTGGCCCATAATTGGGTGCAAACACTATAGTGCGGTATTAACAGATAGTTAGCATGAGAAACAATTATATTGGTCTTGGCAAAGACCTAGACACTAATAAGTAGTGTCATAAGGATAGGCTCGTAGGGCCGATGGTGTGGAGACACCAAATGTGCCAAGGTGTGATACCTTGAGGTTATGATGGTGGGTTCATAAGAACCTCTTGCCAAGGGAATCCCAACGGAAGCGGGAATGGCATGGCTTAAGCTGGAAGGCATGCGATTGGAGTGTGGTGACCCAGATAATGTTGGAGGTGTGGAAGCACCAAACAATGAGTGGTAGGACTTGACAATTAGGGGGCAACTAAGCAAGAGGTGCAAAGATAATTGGTTAAACAGGTAGAAGGTAGCTACCCAAGACTTTTTAATAGCATAAGGAAGTTAGATATACCCTTATAGGTGATAAATTGCTTATGTTGCGATATAGTGAGTCAATGTCGTAAAAGGAAATGCTCATTGTCAAGGAGACTATTATTGGGACACCCAAACACTCTGGAACACCAAGAGGTGGTGTTTAGTGTCGCAAGGGCAATAGATAAAGCCCAAGGGACTAAGTCCCTAGCGAATGATGGATAAAAGGTGCTATCCAAATGTCCAAGGTTGCGGAGACGGGAGAAGACTGTCTACCCAAATTGGACAAAGCCAAAAATGGAATTTTGGCAAGGCTAGTGAAGGCCCATGAGCAGCAACATTAATCTCGGTGTGTGGGATTATAAGGTGAGCATACCTGGATTGAGGAACCACTCCCTAGGCTATCAGGTAGGTTCATCCCTAAGAATACTTGCTAAGGCATGATAAAAAGTGCAAAACTATCCTCCTAATCTAGAGGAGAATGACCGAAGGAAAGGTGTGAAGCCAAAAGCAAGTAGTAAGGGGATGGAACCGAACCATAGGAATCGAAAGGCATGACCAAGGTTGGTTATGCTAGCTGGGAGTGGAGAATCAAGTGGGGGCTCGAGGGTGTTGTTGTTAGCAACCGTGATGCCATGGAAAGTCTAAAATATAGAATTGTCCATATTAAACTATATGGCAACTAGAAAGCTTGCGAAAAGGGAGGCCTTAACAAGCTAAGGGACAAAGTTCCTTCAAGGTTCCCAAAGACGATTCTAGGTAGCTAGTACCTAGAAGGGCCAAGTGTAAATGGTTCATGGAATGCATGAAATTGGAGTGGTGCAGTAGAAGTGTGGTCTTGAAGCTTGCCATGAGGCAAGGCTATCAAAGTTAAGGGAGTAGTTCCCAAGTGTTCAAAGAGAGGGATTTGAACGAAAGTCGATAGTTAAGGACTTTCACGCTTATGCAGGAACCATGTTATGGTGGTCGGAGGACTTGCCAAGCGAGATTGGCAAGTCGGGGGAACAAATACCCTAGTTGAAGGTGATAACTTTAAAAAGGGTGGGCCATGGGGCCAAGCATGGAGGAGTCCATGCATGATCACAGACGTGTCAAGTGAGAGGACTTGGCAGTGTGAAGGAACTAGGTTCCTAAGTTGTGATCTATAGCATGCTTTGAGTAAAAGTTGGTGCACTGGCATGGAGAGTCACGCCAGGCATCCTGGGTGATGTTGTCTATAGATGCATATACGGAGGTTGGGTTCGAGTCCCGACCCTTTAGTGCTTGGGTTCGAGTCCCAAATCACTAGGGCGTGGTGATGGTTTGGAATATGAGGACACTCATTTTTCAGTGGTCATGGACTCTCAGTGCGGAGATTGGCTTGGGCACACCACCGAGTGGGGGATGCCCTGGAGTCGTGATACACGGTTAGATTGCTTAGTGTGGCTCGGCATATTTAACTTGAACACTTTGGTGCGAGTGGCACCAAGGACGTGGTGAATGAGATGGGGACACCTAGTCTCAGTTGCTATGGACCCTTGGCCGGAAGGGCTAGCTTGGGCACATCGCTAAGTGTGGGGGATGCCCCCGGGGTCATGGTCAACAAGTTAAAGGTCTGGAAAACCTAGTACCTATTGGCAAACCTTTTAAGGTGTCCAGATTAGACCACTAGGTGATCGTACGGCTAAAAAAGGATGAGGTCCTTATGAGGTTAAGGAACAAGGTTTCTAATTCAAAGCATTGATTTGAACTATTGATAATGGTGTGGCTTGGTCAAGGTGACCAAGTGGGAAGAACACCTAAGGGAAATGAACTATATTAATGCTATTGCATAATAAATCTGAGGAAAGTAGCCTCTATAAGAGATCCAAGGGAGGGTCTCAAAAAGTTGAGCTGTGGATAGAACCCGCGGCAGAAAATGTTAAAGAGACGTGCTAGGGGTCAATACGCTTAGGACTTGGCAAAACAAAGTGTTTGCCATGGAACCGAAAGGAAACCTCGAAAAGGGAGGTAGCGGTCCTATGTTGCTGGGTGCAACAACCAAGGATAGGAGCAAAAGACTAGTGGCTAAAAAAAGAGCCATGGGAATCATGGGAAAGAAACCAAATGACAAAGTTAGGCTGAGAACACTAACGTGTTGGGTGCTAACAGATTATGGGAAAGGCAATATTTCCCCAAGGATGGATTCCCAACCGCTCCAATTTGGCAAAAGTGGATGCTCCAAAAGGGGGAGTGGTAAGGTAGCCAAATAATAGGGCCGTGGGCAGCTCTAACACCAATTATGATAACTGGAACTTAGTGCCAAAGGTGGCACGATATCGAAGAGAGGATGATAGTACCCTCAAGTAAAGAACTTCCTAGGATAGGGAAGTGGAGTTGCACCATGTGCAACGTAAGGTGTCGGAGACACCTAGGACATTGACTTTGAGAAGTTAAAGTTGAAAGTTCCAAAGTGCAAAGGTTAGGTCAATGGAATTTAAGACTACTCAAGAATGAGTAGTGAAATTGAGTTAGAGAGGGTGTCTCTAACGGATTTAGCGAGAACTGAACCAATAAAAGGGAGCAAACCACCCCAAGTGGTTGAGTGAGTCTCTAGGTTGGAGAGACTATGCTCCTTAGAGGATGGACAAGGCATAGTGAGCCTTCGGGGTCAAACCATAAATAAATATTGGCTGGGTGCCAAGGATGGAAATGGTAATACCTGCGAGTGTTACTTTATAAAAGGGTTTACCATTTGATGAGGACATCGAACTTCGTCTATGGGTGGTGGAGTTGTGAGACACAAAATCCCTAGGCCCCAAAGTGGAGCCGGAAAGGTGCCATGTGGTAGTGGCTGAAGCAAAAGCCAAACGAGCGTAACATGTTTGGACTAAAAGCTCTGATTTGATAGGTCGAGAGACCCAGCCCAGTACTATTCAAACCCAAGGACGCTTAACCCCAAGTATCCCAAAACCCTTAATCGATTGGAAAAGGGGGTGCACTCTTGTTCATGCCTTTCCCTCTATATTTGAACTCTATGGATCGTCTCTCGAGTCGTTCTCTTTGGTTGCTTACAATCCACCATGCTTCCTTACAAGTTCACGCCCTCGTGAACAGAAGCCAGATGTCAATTAACATGTGGTGTGATTCCCCAATCCAACCAACAGAGTCGGACCTGAGACCGCTCTGATATGAAATGTAAGCTCCTAAGTTTGGACTTCCTGGGAGGTCACCCAGCCCAGTACTATTCAAATCCAAGGACGCTTAACCTTAAGTATCCCAAGACCCTTAACCGATTGGAAAAGGGGGTGCACTCTTGTTCATGGGCCCTTTCCTTCTATATTTGAACCCTATGGATCATCTCTCGAGTCGTTCTCTTTGGTTGCTTACATGGAACTCCCAACAAAGTGCTCGAGAAATGAGCACGAAGTGAACAATAAGCGAGGCTCTAAAAAGAGACCCAAAAAGGACTAACACATAACACGTGGAAGAGTTCGAGATGAACCCGAGATGGAGTCTGAGATGGAGTTTGAGATGGACCCAAAATGGAGTCCGAGATGGACCCGAGATGGAGTCTGAGATGGAGTCCAAGATGGAGTCGAGATGGAACCGAGACCGAGGTCCGAGTCTGAAACCGGGACCGAGACCGAGTCCGAGTCCGAATACTAATACAGGCAGTTGGGTGAAAGCCCAAAGTGATCGTCCCCCAGGGGGGGGTGGGGGGGGGGGGGGCCTTTGGGGGGTTCCAAAAGTATAGTATGTCATACCATATATTGAAATTGACATTTGGCAAGTTTAATTTGCCTCTAAGTAGGCTCGATTTGAAGGGTAGAGTGTAAAGAAAGTGAGGCTCTTGGAAGGGTTATGACTTTTAACTTTTGTTTACAAACTTGATTTATCACACTATATATTAAAATTGACATTTGGCAAATTTAATTTGCTTTTGGATGAGCTCGACCCAAGAGGTAGGGTGTTAAGAGAGTGGGGTTCTTGAGAGAGTTACAATTTTCAACTTCTATTTACAAGGAAGCTTATAAGGAAGCATGATGGATTATAAATAACTAAAAGAATGATTTGAAAGACAATTTATAGGGGTTAAAATATAAAAAGAAAGAATTTATGAATAAAAATGCATCCCTTTTCCAATTGGTTAAAAATCTTTAATATAACATTCTTAGATTTGAATAGTATGAATTCCTAGTATTTTGTTGACCTTATAGATATTTGAAAGTAATCAAGTGGGATTTGCAATGGTCAACAAAAGACTAAGAACCCACTTAGGTGATAAGTCTCTTAGAATTTGTCAAGCTTGACAAAACATGTTATTTCCTTACCATATTAGGACTAAAGCATTTCATACCATACTTATAGGCAGTGAAACTATCTAAAGCAGTTTTGTATTACAAATATAATAACTTACAGTAATTAGTAGTAAAAATGAATTACAAATATTACGAGTAATAAGATCCTACTACCACAAAATTCATTAAAAGTTATAGGTAGCAAACGTATCATAAGCAAAGTAAGAGAGTGCTCACCAATAAGACAATGAGGTGCTTTGCTTCAAAGTCAGCTTTCAAGGCCAGCAACATAACTCCCAGCATCAAGGAGGATTGGCAGCCAGACTTCAAGCCCAATCCTTTCAAGTTCTTCAGCCCCTTTGACGATGAGCAAAAGTGTGTCTGGCTCAGATCCCAGATCATCGGCTCCCAGCTCCAAATCTCCACACCATTCGGCAGCAGGCTTCTCACTTATGCCGATTACACTGCCTCTGGCCGCTGCTTGTTCTATATAGAAAACTTCCTCATCAAGCACGTCATGCCGTCCTACGGTGAGTGAAGCCGTGAATTCTCTTCTGCATATCTGGACCCGCTGCATTCTGTTTCAGGGAACATGCATGCCGAGGACAGCTACGTCGGAGAGAAGACCACCCGGATGGTGAAACTGGCTACGAGTTATGTCAAGGAGTCCCTGGGAGGAACCGAGGACAATGCTCTCTTTTTCTGCGGCTCTGGAACCACTGCAGCTGTGAAAAAGCTCCACGAACTTTTGGGCTTGTCTGTGCCGCCCCAAATGAGAGAGTCAGCCGTGGCAGCGATCGATGACAGGACGAGATGGCTGGTGTTCATGGGCCCATACGAACATCATTCCAACATTCTTCCCTGGAGCCAAAGTCTTGCCGAGGTTGGACTTTTTCGTTTCTTTCAATCTGTCAGCTGTTTAAACCACAGGTTATTCAAGTTCCAATGACCGAGGATGGATTGATTGACATGAAGTACCTCGAAGAGGAGCTGCAAAATCCCAAGCACGCAGATCGTCCAAAGCTGGGCTCCTTCTCAGCTTGTAGTAATGTCACGGGAGTTTTAGTGGACACTAGAGCCATCGCTCGCCTTCTACACAAACATGGAACATTAGCATGTTTTGATTTTGCAAGCTGGTAAGTAAGACGAGATCTTTTAACAAGGACGAAAAGAAGCTTACTTGCCGAATCTGATCAACAGCGGTCCATATGTGAAGATCAACATGCGATCGCGAAAAGCTGATGGATACGAT
The DNA here is from genome assembly GCF_000143415.4 of Selaginella moellendorffii. NCBI lineage: Eukaryota > Viridiplantae > Streptophyta > Lycopodiopsida > Selaginellales > Selaginellaceae > Selaginella > Selaginella moellendorffii. The sequence continues at coordinate 1,319,375 of NW_003314303.1, read as the reverse complement.
GCTGTGATGCTGAGTCCACACAAGTATGTCGGAGGGCCAGGAACACCGGGCCTGCTTTGCATGAACAAAAAGCTCTACAAGCTCAAGGATCACGCACCGTCGACAACAGGCGGAGGAGTGGTAGACTTCGTCAACTACAACAAAGAGGTCAGTTCCCTTTCCAGCGAAAGAAAAAAGAAAACCAACACTAAACAAACTCATACCAGGACACACTCTACCTGGAGGACATTGAAAGCCGAGAAGACGCTGGAACACCTTCCATACTCCAGCGGATAAAAGCCGGGATTGTCTTCACTGTCCAAGAAGAAATAGGATACCGTCTCATCGAGTCGAGAGAGCACAACTTCATCACCACCGCGTTGAAAAGGTTGTCCAAGAACCGAAAGATAGTGGTGCTCGGGAACACGCAAGTGAAACGAGCAGCAATCGTCTCGTTCCTCGTCCGGACCACTGATTCCAACCGTGGAATCCAGCAAACCGTGCTGCAAGGCCGGTTTGTAGCCAAGCTCCTCAACGATTTGTTTGGGATCCAGTCGAGAGGAGGGTGCTCGTGTGCTGGTCCTTACGGCCACTCGCTTCTCAAAGTCAGTGATGAGCTTTCCCTGAAATTTCGAGCAGCAATTCAAGAGGTTGAGAAGCAAAACAATAGAAGGTTTCGCCAAGGAGCTTTTTTCTAACGAGGAAAGAACTTTTTTTTTTTCTCACAGGGATATAGCGGTGTCAAACCTGGATGGACGCGCTTGAACTTCGCATACTTCCTCTCCAAGGAAGAGTTCCATTTCTTGCTGTGCGCCATAGAGTTCGTGGCGGACTATGGCCAGCGCTTTCTCCCCCTCTACGAATTCGAGTGGCAGACTGGGAACTGGAAATACGAGGAGAAGAACAGCATCAACACCACCGCCAAGGCCACATTACACAAGGAATGGACCAAACTCCCACTGCTCCAGCAGCACAAAGATTACCTGGGCACCGCTATGGCGATTGCCAAGCAGCTGGCACACGATCCAGGCCAGGGCAGCACGGCGCCCGCCGGCATTGATCCCGAGCTCGTTACCTTCCGACTCTAGGATTCTTGAGCGCTATATTCGTTTTCGCATCAATTCAAACAAAAGTTTGTGTGGTGGAATATATATATACTTTACGCAACCCATCTCCAAAGTCAACGAGTCATTCAGTGACTTCGCAAGACTCTCCCGCCTATGGCTTCTCAAGGTACGTCTCCAAAGATCCATGTCCTCGCATTTCCCAGGAGAAAAATCAATGCTGGGTCAGATCAAGAGAGCCCCAATCTAGTGGAGTTTGGAGAGAGACACCCTAAACCGAATCCTTCTTGGGGCGCTCTCTAGCTGCAGATCTGGTTGAAGGGTAAGACAATCTCTAGGCATTCGGTTTGGATATCACTTTGCATAGCGCCTTCGCTTTTCTTGAAGTCAAGAAAATATCAAGAGCTTTTCCGAGGTCAGGGTTTTTGTTGATGGTTTCAAGTGCAGGATAAAAGCGCTGGAATCAATAGCTGCGCCAACACTAGTAGCGAAGCTACCATACAACATGCCCTGTGAACACACCATCCTGAACAGTGTGGGAGATAAAGGAGCCCCGGGAACTTCACTTGGTGTTGTGGCAAGGAACTGTGTCAAATGCTTTGCAGAAGTTGACGAAGCATTATAGTAAGTGGGTGTTTAAGGAACTCAGCTGTGAGTCCTGTTGCTTTTCGTTGCCGCAGTGGTAGGAATGTCACTGAGGATAGTCACCGGTTTCTTCTTTCGAAAAATGTGGTGAGCATGGGCTGGATCTCAGCAGAGGTCGGCATAGATATATAGATTATAGACACACTTCATTTCCAAACAAAAGTTAACACTCTATATGTAGACAATTTTTAATTCTCTATATTGTTAGAGAATTCACTTAATTCGTTGTGTTAAAACTTAGCAAGTTTGATGACTTACTTTGGATGAAAATGTTTTTTATAAAGAATTCAACTGTACTTCATAGCAATACGTTGTTATAAAATACTAGGCTTATCCTTATCTTAAAAGGATAAATTGATGGTACGTGGCTCTCAAAGCAAGAGACCACGATAAAAAGGACAATCGGTCAAGAAATATATTCTAAGATAGATTGAGTGATCAACAGTATGGTATCTGGAATGATCGACCTTTAGCCCACCTGTCCAAAGGTTTCGACTACTGGCAGCAGAATCGATCAAGTCCTTCTAAAGCGCGTTAAAGAGAAAAAAGCGAAGCGCTTTTACTTTATCTTTTGCTTTATTGTAGGGTCTGAGCGAATATTCCCGCAATTTAACCCTCGCCACGTGGAGGGAAGCCGACCACCAGAATTCGTCGTAGTAAAAATGCCACGTGTCCACAAAATATCTCGTGTGCTGGTTGGCCACCCATTTGATCCTCTCACCACTCGCGTCCCTCCATTAGATCCGCATGATTCGCCGCCAACGTGGACAGGATCAGCGAGTCCCGGGACGCCGCGTGGCATGCCAGCTCGACTTGGCCGGGGAAAAATCTTCCGAGATTTCCGCCCTGCTGGCTGAGCCACGTCCGCGTGGCGTGCGCCAGCTAGGATTGTGGAAGGGTCGAGTATAATCTTTCTTTCTTTTGTTCGCGTCTATCCTTCCTTGCCGCTGTGGATTCGCTTCGCAAGCTTCGCCAGTGCTGCGACGCAGGAATTCTTGGGCGTTGGAGCGCGGATCGCTGGGAATTGTGGGTAAGGGCGCAAATCTTCCGGGTGGGTCAGTCATGGAGGATCAAGCTGGAGCTCACGGGGTTTCCTAAATGTCCCGCGAGGTGAAGCCCCGAGCTCCTGGAGTGCCGCCGTCCCGGCTAAGCGTAGGACAGGGGACAGATGGTTGATCCAGCCACAAGATCAAGAGAGTGGTGTCTAGGATCTTAGCTCTCGAGGATAGAAATCGCGGGTCTCCTTTGATGAATAAGGTGGAAGGCGTGCTTGTCAACGGTACTACTACTACTACTACCCCCACCATAGCTAGTAGTGTGTCGTGTGCTCTTAGGGGAGAGGCCAGCGGCGAGAATGGCAAAGGAGCACAGGGTAGCAACGAGAATGGAGCTCCTCCCACGAACAATAGCTCCGACGACAACGATAGCGGGAACGATCTAAAGAATGCGGAGCCAAATTCGAAGATCCATGCCGGGAACCAAAAGGAGGAGCAAGAGCTCCAGCCAGAGGGGGAGGAGAAGCATCGCCATCGCCAGCAGCAGCAAGCTGAGAATGCTTTCCAGCATCACCACCTTAAAGTTCTTCTCGTGGAGGACGACGACTCCACCCGGCACGTCGTGGCGGCGCTCCTCCGCAACTGTGGCTACGAAGGTTACTGTCTTGGTTTCTCGGATCACGATTCTAATTGTCGGCTCTGTGCTTGTGCTTGAATCTCAGTCACGCCTGCCGCTAGTGGCTTGCAAGCCTGGGAGATCCTCGAGACGAGATCCAGCAGCGTCGACTTGGTGCTCACGGACTTGATGATGCCGCGGCTGTCCGGGATCGAGCTCCTCGGCAAGATCATGAGCCGTGACTCGCCCAAGAGGATACCAGTTGTTAGTAAGTGTTTGCTACGCTTGCGAGTGCCATGGTCTAACGCTTCTCGGATTTTGCAGTGATGTCTTGCCTGGACTCGATGGACGTTGTGCTCAAGTGCTTGTCCAAAGGCGCGGTCGACTTCCTCGTGAAGCCGGTTCGCAAGAACGAGCTCAAGAACCTGTGGCAGCACTTTTGGAGGATGTGCTTGAGCGTAAGCTGTTGACATATGCCTTGGAGTTCGTGTTTACTGATGAAAAATCCCGTTTTTCTTGGTTGCGTGCTCGAAAGTCGAGTGGCAGTGGCAGTGGAAGTGAAACTGGAAAGGCTGCCGGGGGGAACAACAACAGTCAGAGCTACGGTGGAAGTGAGCATGGAAGTGGCTTGAACGTCGGAGGTGGGAGTGACAATGGTAGCGGCACCCAGGTAGAGCTTTTTGAGCGTCTCGCTTTCGTTCTTTCGTGTCTACGCCTCGCTTTCTCTCCTGCAGAGCTCGTGGACGAAGAAGCCAGTGGAAGTTCAAAGCCATGCCACCGAGGAGCTGGTTCTCCAGCGTGACAAACGTGGTATTCTTTCTCGAGTCCAATCTTTCCGTGAGATAACTGGTGGTTGGCTTGCAGAGGAGATCGACATCGATCGTGATTGCGGAGAGGTGGCTATGGCGGAAAAAAGCAGGACTGCTTCTCAGCTGCTCGGCGGTCATCTTCTCGGAGCAAAGTCCACCATTTCGAGTTCCATCACCATTTTCGAGAGGGCTCCATCGCTCGCGGCGGGAGGGAAGAGTGGAGGAGGAGGGGAGCCTTCGTGCAAGGATTTACTGGCGAGCATACAGAAGCAAGCGGCGTTTGAGCAGCCGGGTGAGAAACTAGACTCCAAGGATAACTCGGTGCCTTCCAACGATTCAGCGCTCGAGTTGTCGCTGAAAAGGACGCGCGTTAAGGGGCCGGACGACGGCGATGGCGAGCAAAAGCGGCTCTTGCATCATTCCGGTGGATCTGCCTTTTCAAGGTCGGGTTTTTATCTTTTTCTTTCACTTTTACGATAAAGATCACTGACACTTTGCGTGTCTCAGGTATAGCAACAATCCTTTGCTCCAGCACAACTCGACTTTGAGCTCTTCCATCGCCGCCAACCTCTGGTTTGGAAACGAGAAATCCACACCAGCGGCAGCAGCAGACCAGAATCACCACCATGCAAACGCCGCGGCCGCCGCCGCTGAAGTCCTCAAGCCTCCAAAAGCCGAGGCAGCGGCGGTGGCGGCCGCTGCCGCCGCTGCCGCAGCCGCCGCCTCCCAGTTCAAGCTCGCAGCCTCGGACTTCGTGGCATTTAACGACATCGCGGCAGCTTACGCTCAGTCTCTCCATCACTTTTTCTACCACGGCTCTTCTCCACCGGCGTGGCCGCCTCCGATGCTAGCAGCTCCTCACCAGCAGCAGCAGCAGCAACAACAACAACAGCAGCTCCAGCATCATATCCAACTCCAGCAGCAGCAGCAGCAGCACCATCAAGAACAGCAGCAAGATCAAAGCCAAAAACAGCAGCAGCAGCAGCAACAACAACAACAACAACACCACCATCACCACCACCACCACCACCATCACCACCAGCATGCACAGCAGCCGCAGGAGGAGGACGAGCTAACCGTGAACAACAACACCAACACCAGCAACAACAACACTACCAACAATGCTAACTTGATGAGAGTTGGAAGCACTCAGCAGTGTGGATCGTCCAACGTGAGCGTCAAAGCTCCCAAGGCCGGTGTTGGCGGTGGGGCTACTAACAACAGTGGTGGCAACGAGGAGGCGAGCAATGGTGGCAGTAGCAATGGCTGCGGCGTGAATGGCACCAATGGTAGCGTGAATGGTAGCGTCTCGGGTAGCAACAATCTTAGTGCCAACAACAATAACATCCACAAAGGCCAGGGGAGCTGCAGTCTAGCGGCTGGTAATGGTGACAGTGGTGGTACCAACAATGGGAGCAGTAGGGGTGGAAACGCTACCGCTGCTACTGGCGTGACCAATGGTAGCAACACTAGTAACACCATCAATGAAGCTGGTGGAGCAACACAAGTTCCAGACAGTGCTCGGCTCACGCGGCGAGAGGTTGCTCTCTACAAGTTCCGGCAGAAGAGGAAAGAGCGGTGTTTCGAGAAGAAGGTATGTTCTTCCTTCGCCTTGTTTGTGTTCTTCTCATTTCGTTTGTGTTCTTCGTGCTTCCCTCGTTTTGTTTGTGTTTTTCGCGTTCTCTTCGTTTTGTTTGTGTTCCTTGTGTTTCTCTTCGTTTTGGTTGTGTTCTTCGTGTTTTTCTCTCTTATTCGATTTTTCTTTTCCTTGCTTTTATTTCCTTGTGAAAGCATTAGAGTTTCCTGCTTGGCGAGAATGCGAGCGGAGAGAAGTCTCAAAACTGTTTTTTTTTTTCTTGTGCTCTGAAAACTCGGTTTTTTGCTTTGTGAACTTTATCATTTTCGTGATCTTCTCCATGCTTGACGAGAGTGCGAGGAGAGAAAGCTTTTGTTTTCCTTTGATGGATCGATTTCCAAGTGCTTGAAGATGTGAGAATTGTCACAGCTAATTCTAATGGCTTGTTCTTCCAGGTCCGATACCAAAGTAGAAAGAGGCTGGCCGAGCAGCGTCCGCGAGTGAGAGGCCAGTTCGTGAAACAAGCTGCTGCTGCTAACGCGGAAACTCAAATGTGTGACGACGATGGAGAGCTGGACGGAATTAACCACGCAGCCGAAGATCACACTGCTATAGATCAAGACCAAGATCAATGACAATAACGAAGCCCCGGAAGATCATTTAACTAGCAAGCACCAAGACGAGGAGGAGCTCTCTCGCAAAGAGCTCCTTGGGCGAGACTGGAAGAATTCCGGTGGAAGGTCCGAAGGCTTGGCTATGGTGGACGATTGCGAGCTAACTGTATGTATACTTAGTTTTAATTGGAGTGAGAAATTAGGGTTTTCTATGTGCTATGTTCCTCCCACGCTGTCTAGCGGCGCGCGGAGATCCATCGCGCGTTCCGGCGCTCGGGAGGAGGGATCTCGTCTCGGCGGCGCAGGAGGAGCATCATGAAGGTAAGCGCCGGTGGGATTGGATCGGTTTTCCAAAGAAATTTCTCTGGTTTTGGTAGAAGAGGTCGATGGCGAGCCCGTCAAGGAGCGGTGCGTGGAGCAGCGAAATGCCGGCGATGGCGAGCCGCGATGCGCCGTGTGTGAGCGATTTGGGGAGTACATTTGCGACGAGACCGGGGACGATGTGTGTAGCCTGGAATGCAAGAAGGTGGTGGTCAGGTACAAAGAACTCACTTCGAATTCTCATAAGGCTAGGAACGAGCAGTGGGAGATCGACCAGGAATCCATCACAGGCGGTCTTTCGATCCAGGATGCTCTAGCTCTGAGAGAAAGCATCGGTGTCTCGGTCCGCGGAGAAGGAGGAGCTCCGCCACGTCCTCCCATCCTTGACTTTGGACAGTGTGGCTTCGCTCCCAGGCTCATGGAGAACTTGTCAAGCGCTGGCTACGAGGCTCCCACTCCAATCCAGATGCAAGTTCTCCCAGCAGCTCTCGCAGGCCGCGACTTGCTCGTCTCGTCCCACACCGGATCCGGGAAAACGCTGAGCTTTCTACTGCCGATCATCGCCAGGTGCTGTAAGATCCGGAGAGGAGGTCCGGACGAGGACGACGAGACGTCTCGTCCTCCGCTCGCCATGGTCTTGACGCCGACAAGGGAGCTAAGCTCGCAGGTGGAGGACCACGCTAAGATTCTCGCCAAGGGCCTGCCTTTCAAAACCGCGCTGGTGGTCGGGGGAGATGTGATGCCGCAGCAAGTGTATAGGATCAGGAAGGGAGTGGAGCTCATTGTGGGGACTCCAGGCAGGCTTTTGGACGTGCTTTCCAGGCACGAGGACGTCAACTTGGCCAAAGTTTCCGTGCTCGTGCTCGACGAAGTGGACTGCATGTTGGAACGGGGCTTCCGTGAGCAAGTCATGCAGATCGTCCGGGCTCTCCCGACCCCGCAGATGATGCTTTTCTCGGCTACTGTTCCTCCCGAGATCGAGAAGTTTGCGACGTCGATCGCGAAGAGTTTGATGGTCATCTCCGCGGGTCCGCCGGGTGCTCCCACTGGTGCCGTGCAGCAGACGGTTGTCTGGGTGGAAACGAAGAACAAGAAGAAGAAGTTGTTTGACATTCTTCAGAGTTCTTCGCGCTTCCAGCCGCCAGGTGTGGTGTTTGTGAACTCTAGACTTGGAGCGGAGCTTTTGGGCGACGCCATCTCCAAGGTGACGAAGTTGCGGTGCGCTTCGCTGCACGGGCACAAGGCAATGAAGGAGAGGCGTGAGGTGCTGAAAAGCTTCCTGGTTGGGAGCTTGGACGTGATCGTTGCTACAGGAGTTTTGGGGCGGGGGTTGGATCTTCTCAGAGCCACGCAGGTGATCATCTTCGACATGCCAAACACTGTCCAGGAGTACACTCATCAGCTCGGGAGAGCGTCGAGATTGGATGAGCCGGGTACTGCGATTGCTTTCATCAACAACGAAAGCAAAGCCCTTTTTCAACAGCTTGCTCAACTCTCCCGGAGTGCTGGAGTTGCTTTACCGAAACCAGTGACTTCTTACGTCCGGGACACGAACCCAAGAAAGAGAAAAGCAAGATGAATCAGAATATTCACTGGTAAGGCTTTCTTCTTTTTTTTTTCCTTGTGCGTGCATCGTGCTCGCTTTTCTATTACAAACTGTCAGGCATTTTTCTTTACAGGGGCATTCGTTCGTGCGGCATCTAGCTACTGCAACAAAACAGCCTTTTTTTTCTTTGTTCCTCCGATCCAGTAAGTGATCCATTAAGTATTCTTTTCCAAACCAAACGTGTTCATCGTTTTTCCACTTTAATAGTCGAGATCCTGGACGCGTCGGAGGGACGGCACCGTGAGGCAGCTGAGACATCCTAGAAGACCCTGGCTGTAAGGTAGCAACGTCTTCCTTCTCAATTCTTGTGGCTTGTGATTCTTGCTGTAATTCTGGAGCAGCTCCCGCGAGGACACAGGAGTGACTTGCCTGGACGCGCCGCTCGATGAAACGGACGAGCTCCTCGAGTTGGAGAACCTCTGAGACGACGAGGAGTTGCTGGAGCTTCTACTGTCAGTTCCAGAGGACTTGAGACTGCCACTTCTACTGTCGGTTCCAGATGAAGACTTGCTGCCACTCCGGCTGTCGGAAGGCTTGAGGATGGCGAACTTGGTGCTCACGCTGAGGTGGAGCAACTCTCGCAAGCTTCTCCGTGGAGACGATGGTGGAGGATGACGAGACCGGCTCCTAAAACTATTCTCGTCAGGGAAGCCAACCTTCGCAAGCTTGGACGGCGACCTGGATCGATGCGGAGATTGCAAAGGCGAGGATAGCCGGGGTGGTGACTTGAGCAGCGGTTTTGGAGATGGAAGCTGGTGGCTGGACAGCGCTGCTCCGGGGCTAAAGACATCACTCGTCCGTGGACTAAAATCCTGGAGCTGAAGAGAGATGGACTTGTGGTGCTGTAAGCGGCTGGGAAGCGTGAGTGGAAGGATCTGTCCTTGGAAGAAGAGCTCATCGGCGTGGGAGACTACCGAGTCGGCGTCAGATATCCTGGCGGAGCTAAACTCAAACTCGTCGATCAATCCTCCATTCACCTGGTGGTCGAATTCTCCTCGCTGGGGGCTCACCGGAGCACTGAAGTGGAATCCCATTCCCATGGCTGCCAGATGATCCACCGAGTTCTTCATCGTCGTCCTGGAAGAAGAAGTTGGCGATGATGACTTTGGAGTTCCTGGACGCTCCTCCCAGGAGAAAGGCACCGCCGCCTCCGCTCCGCCTAGATCATGCCTGAGAGGAGGAGGACTCGGTGGCGCGCTGTAGTAGTAGCGGGGACTGGAGGGGGCGCTCACGAATGGGGTGGAGCAAGCGCTGCTAGCTTGATCCTCCGGGAAGAAGCTACTCGAGAACGATGATCTCCGCCTGGGCGATCTCAGTTTCTCGATCGAGAGCTCCATGCGCTCCTGCTATAGCGGAGAAGTTCCAGAAGAAGAGAGAGAGAGTGAGAGCCTTCTATCTCTGGGGAAGAAGAGAAGAGAGATTATAAAGCAAGGAGATTGACCCGTGGACTACGGCGGCGCCGCTGGGTCCGGTCGGGCGCTATAGTGGGGCCTGGCTGCGCCGCTACTAGCTTCCTTTAGAGCGCGCGGCGCCCGAAACGACCGCGCGGTCTGGTGGGAGGTTGGTGTACCGTGCGGGGAACGGTGCGTTGTACCGCGTTAGGTGGATATGCCGCCACACACACAGCACTCTTTGTTTGACGAGTTGACGAACGAGCAAGGCATGGTAGCACGTAGCGAATTGGCTTAATCGGACAAACCGCGCAGCTTCCTTCATTAATGGAGACTAGCTTCTTCGCGGCTTCACTTTCTTGCACGTGTCTCCCCGGATTTGGTCGAGTCGACGCTCGTGGGCGGTAAGAAAATAAGAAAATGAATTTGAATTTAAAATCTAGAATATTCTTAGTATAGTAGAATATGCCTTTCACATGGGAATATTTTTCTCTTGAGTAGAGAATCTAACGCTGGCGCTGCCAGGTGATGCTGTGAATATCGCAGGAGTTTCGGGTGGTGAACCCCTAATTCTCGGCGTTGTGGGGCGATGGCGGTGATCCTGGTGAGTGTTCTTGAAATCTCCCTCCCGATCTCTCTTCTCGTCTCTCAATCTTTGCGCGCGCCTCGTTGAATCGGGGTTTTGATCGCAGCGGTGAGCAAGAATCCTCTCGATCGCCGACATATTGTGGAGCAATTCCAAGAAATCCAAGAATGTGACCAAAGAATGGCGCGATCGGTGTGACCCTAGGATTAGAGTGCATTGGAGCTTTGGATTCTTTGGCATGGCGGCAATGGCGATGGTGTTACCGATGCCTCCCTTGAGCTGCCACGACATTTGCTACGAGTTTTGTGCCCCGCAATTTTTCGATTTCTGCGTGGATGAGACTGAAGAACAGGTCCGAGCCGTGGAGAGGTGGTTTGAAATCGCTGCTGGTTACGAGCCATCACGTAAGTTCCTCCATCTTTTTTTCTTGTGTTATTAATATAGTGTGGTATTTCCTTCTAACAGCTTGTCCATTCTCCGACTCCAAACAAGACCAGGTCTGTGATGGCTGATAAAAAGACAATGTTTCCGACGATTTTTCCTAACACGTGATGTTAATTTCGATCCAGATCACACATCCGGATAGAGACGAGCAACTGTAAAGCTATCAGCAATTTGACTTGTTGTTTCTCACGACTTTTACAGGAAGTTGAAGCTTTTGATCCGATTAGACAGCCAGACAACGGACACTACAGCCACGACGACTTCTCTGGGTGAGTAGGATTTATCATGTTCAACTTGGACGTTTTTGTTCTGTTGCAGCTGCTGGTTCAGATTTGCCAGAGGTGATAGATCTCTCAACGCCCGAGAAAAATGAAGTCATAGTAAGCGCGGATACTGGCAGCAATGAAGTGCCGGAAGATTCTGCCAGGATGCAACCAGGTTTGACTGCAGATTTTCCTGCCAAGAGATTATGGGAACCAGCCGTTGTGAAAAAACAAATGAAAAGGTACGTAATCTTCTATGAAACTGGAAATATTTAAATCGACGCTTGATTTCTATGCTTGCAGGCATACTCACGATACTACAAAAAAGAAGAAAGCCATTGCCAAGCAACAAACAGCCCCAACACCTCAAGGAAATTCCTGTAAAAGACGAAAACTAGATGGAGGACAAAAGCAGGTGAAAGTTCTATGCATTTTAGTTGTTTCAAAACTAAGCCAACATTGTAGGCGCAGGCGCATAAGTATACGCCTGCTCCAACCGTTCCTCAAACATTTCAGCTTTCAACGGACAAGAGAGCACAAATGCATAGAAAAGGAGGACATGACAGTGTTTCAAAGGTGATTTTTTAATATTGGTATGTCTAAAGTTTGACGCGATCTCCTTCAGATGGGCGATTTCGTATCAGTGGCTGAACAAGTTCAACGGTTTCACCTTAGAACACCTGCACCCTTTCAGAAGCAAAATGTGAGACCATATTTTACATTTTAATTTCTAACGTCCTATTAAATCAGAAACCAAAATTGACATTGTCAAGGCCAAAGGATCCAGAACTCGAAACTTCTTCTCGATCACGACCTCCGAGGCTAGTTGTTTTGCCCGTTCTTTGACATCGCTTGATAAGACCAATTCGTATCGTCTTACCAGGGTAAAGAGCGCTACCGAGCTCGAGGAAGAAATTCTTTCTAAAATGCCAAAGTTCAAAGCACGCCCCGCAAATAAGAAAGTAAGACTTCTCATGATGAAAATTCTCGCATTTAATGTTCACAGATCCTTCAAGCCCCGACTTTGCCTGCTTTCCCGAGAAGTACTCCTGAGTTACCACGATTTCAGGTATACGAAAATATAAGACTTCGCTATGTCGACAAATGTTCTACAGGAATTCAATCTGAAAACGAACGAGCGTGCTATGCAGCATACTTCTCTAAAGTGTGTGGAGCAGCCTTTGAACGTAAGTTTGTTGTTGTTATTTGTCCGATTTGAAAACAATTTGTTGTCTCCTCAGCTCTCAACAAAGAAGAAGCAAAGACGCAAGTCTGCTCCTGCGGGTCATATATCCATACCAGATCGGCCAAGGTATCTTACTTTCTCTTAAGAGTCTCACATTTTACTAGTCTTCTTTCAGGGCCAAAAGCAGCGACGAACTGGTACAAGATGAGCGAGCTAAAGTTCCAAAGTTCAAGGCACTGCCACTCAACAAAAAGGTCGTCATTTCCTGGTCTTGTTTCACATTCACATCGACTTGTTGCAGGTTTTTGAGAGCCGAGGAGATTTGGGGATTTATCGACATCAGAAACGTCATGTGACAGTTCCATTGGTAAGTCAACTTGTTACTTTCAACCAAGCTTCTGTTTGCAACTTTCTAGGAGTTTAATTTTGCCACAAAGGAAAGATGTCATCGAGAAGTTCTTAAAGGTTTCAGGAGGGTAAGTTCTCGCTTAAAAGAGTATAACTATATTATTCTACCTTGTGACAGCTTTCTCTTGACTCGCATCCTCGTCCAATCCGAGGAAAAACAATCGCAAAACCTTTCCATCTTCTGACAGAGGTTTGGTTGCATAATTCTTCACTAGTGTTAGCTTTGATCTGCAGGAACGAGGCTCGGCTAAGATGGGGAAGTTTATGGAAGAACTTTCGAAAGAGATGACGTCCGAAACGTTGTCAAGAATCCCGAAAGCGAATTTGCTGCCGTTCACAACGGATTTTCCAAACGTACGTTCATTCTCAATCAAGCCTGACAGATTCATTCTTTGTGCCATAGGTACCTGCAAAACCAGCTCAGAAGCCATGCACAAGACCAGAACCGTTTCGGCTTGAGAGTTTAACGAGGCATGAACAGGAAGTGCAACGCTTAGCTGAAGATCGCGCTAGAGCGGATAAGCAAAGGGCAGAGTTGTCTAGATTTCGAGCCCAACCAAGAAGCTGCAGGTACCTCTGCTACGCTCTACTACTTTCGCCTACTACAGTCAGTTTCATGTTTCCATTCTTAACCTTCTTCCTGCCAACAGTGGTGCAGTATTTGTCCCTGGAAGATCCAGAAAGCCTCTGACTGAAATAAAGGAGTTCAATCTCAAAGCTGACAATCGGGCTATCCAACGTGCAGCATTTGAAAAGAAGGTCGGCTTTCCTACATGCTTTATTAATGCTCAGCAAGTTACACGTTCAGATTGTCGAGAAACAAAGCATGTATAAACAACTAAAGGAAGAGCTGGAATTAGCGAGAAAGGTAAGCCAGATTCTCGCGATGAGATGCTAGTACTGATTTATGATGGCAGGAGGAAGAAGAGAGATTCGTGAGAGCACTGAGGTGTGAAATGATTACTCAAGCGCGTCCGGTGCCACTGTTTGACAGGCCGTACGTCACACAAAGGTAAAGACGTCGCTTTTTCTGTTTCTTCTTCTCACTCAAGCTGGCACAGATCTACCAAGTCTTTGGCTCTTCCAATCTCACCGCATTTTAATCTTCCTCGCAAGCATCGGCATCACCGTGGCACGTATCGCAAGTATCGGATGCGCTAAGCACGCGCTGAGGAAGTCATGGAGGGAAGAATACAATAAGCTTGTTTGGATGCGTTCTTCACTTTTGCAGAGAGCCAGAATCGTTCAATCTTGAGAGCCAGAATCGTCCAATCTTGAGAGCCAGAAGCGGGAGGCAATGGAAAGCTCATCAAATCCTCTGATGGAACCATTCCAGCTGGGTCCGTTCGCTCTGTCGCACAGAGTCGTCTTGGCGCCAGTCACTCGCTGCCGAGCAACGGACCACATCCCTCAGCCTGCCAACGTCCTCTACTACTCCCAGAGAGCATCGCCTGGGGGGCTCTTGATCTCGGAGGCAGCAGCTGTATCGCAGCAAGGAATCGGGTGAGCATATTCTTTTTCGATCTTTTCTTCTAATGATCTCCACTGCTTTGCTTTCAGGTGGCCACATTCTCCAGGGATCTGGTCGGACGAACAGGTTCAAGCCTGGAAGCCCGTCGTGAAAGCTGTGCATGACAAAGGTGCCATCTTCTTTTGCCAGCTCTGGCACGTTGGAAGAGCATCACATACTTGTAAGTTCCTCTTTTCTTTCTAGATGGGAGGAAAGTAGCACAGAACTTATCTTCTCTATACAGGTTTCCAGCCCCGAGGCCAGGCCCCTGTCTCATCTACAAACAATCCACTTCTTCCCAGATGGACAGTCCGGCTCCCAGATGGAACACCGGTCCCATGCTCGGCCCCCCGAGCTCTCCAAACGGACGAGATACCGCAGCTCATCACAGACTTCCAGCTCGCAGCACGAAACGCCCTCGCGGCCGGATTCGATGGCGTCGAGATCCACGCCGCGCACGGCTACTTGCTCGACCAGTTCCTCAAAGACGGCATCAACGACCGAGACGACGCCTACGGTGGCTCCATCGCCAACAGATCCAGGCTCGTCCTCGAAATCCTGGAAGCCATCTGCCGAGAAGCCGGCCCGCAGCGCACTGCCGTTCGAATCTCCCCCATCATCGACCACCTCGGTGCCACGGACAGCGACCCGGTAGCGCTCGCCCACCACCTGGTAGCTGGTTTCGTCAAGCTCGGGGTGCTCTACCTCCACGCCACCGAGCCGGCCTTCTCGTCCTCCAAGATGATGACCGAGGGGAAGAGTATCTTCGCCAGCTCCAGGGACTGGAACCGGAGCCTGGGCTTCCTGCGAGAGGCCACGTCCGGATCGTCCATAGCCTTCCTGTGCAGCGGAGGATTCACGAAAGAGCTGGGCAACGCTGCCATCCAGTCGGGGTACGCGGACTTGGTGGCTTACGGCCGCCTCTTCATCTCCAACCCGGATCTCCCAGCGCGATTTGCGAGGCACGGGGACGTCCAGCTCAATCCTTACAACCGCGCCACCTTTTACACGCACCACCCTGTGCTCGGCTACATCGATTATCCCTGCATGGACTCCCGCGAAGAAGAAGAAGAAGAAGAAGAAGAAGATCGAAAGAAACACCCCAGCAAACTTTAGCCAAGAGAGGTGATCCAAAAGAGTGAACGTACACTTTGAAAGTTTCTGGAAGAAGGGTCGGAATGTGTATGTATCTGGATGTGAGCCTGTCATGCTACGCCAGAGAAAGGTGGTGTTCTTGGCCTAGCGTACAAGTCGCTCTGGATCCATCCCAACTACAAGTTTATCACGCGGGAGATGGAGCTGGATCGCTAGCAAAACTTCCATGTTGTGGCAACGCACGGTGGAGCGCATTGGTGGCTCTTCCTGCAGGCAATCTACAAGACGAAGGATGGCTCGTTTCTCCACTGATTGTATGGGCCTTCTGGTCTCTTCAGTGCGTCTCGCCCGACTGGGTTGGCTGCTACAGCTTCTCCAAAGACGCGGGCGTGATCTGCCATCTTGAATCTAGCAGCTGAGCGAATGCAACCGAGCTCTAGCCCGGCTCTAGCGCTGGGTTTCACTGAGGCTGGGACCTGTGGTGGTCTCCCAGCGCTCAACAGGACGTCCTGGAGGATATCTTGGATGCGGTTGCCAAGAACACGGACTGGCTCCACCATCCCATGGGGTCACTTCAGGCCATGGCGTTTCCCAGTGCACTTGTTCTAGGTTTGCCTCGAGCTTTGTGGAGGAATGCGTTTCAGGAAGAAGCAAGAAGCGCTGGAGGAATTTGTGGACAATTGCCAATCGAGTCAATGTAAATCCAGCTTGTTTGTGTGCTAGAGTTGTTAGAATGTGGTTGTGAGCTCTATCTAACAAGATGGACATAGTTTCTACAAAGATCATATAATTTAAGCTTAGATAATGAAGGGATGACAGAAGTTGAGATCACAGCACTTCTTCAGCCATTTTGTTCAAAAATTATGGCCCCTTTGGCAAATCTTAAAATAAAAACATTACCAGAGGTGAAAATGTCCAAGCCTATTCTTGGAAAATAGCCTTTAAGAATCCAACTGTTATAAATATTCCATTATGTAATAATAATATATAAAAAAACTCGAAAACTAAGGAATCTATCTAAAAATAATCACAATCCTTAGAATAATTCTATAGTTCAAAATACAAAATTTAATTCCAAAATTACAAACTATGTAATAAAATTATAATAATTTAATAATAATTATCCTACAATTAAAAATTATTTTAGAAAAAGTGAGGTCATTATAAATTTCAAAGTGTTATGCTTATTTTAAAACAATCCTTCAATTAAAATTGAAATATTCAAAATTTATCAATGAAAAACTTAGTTTTAATTTTAATATATTTTAAAATTTTATTTTTAAACATATATTTTTTTATTCAGATAACAACAGTCGTTTCCTGGGGAAATAATAATACTTTAAATGAAGAAGAAATTCAAATAATTATTAATCAAGAGGCGTTATTGTTACACAAATTAAACGTGTACCTAATAGATATTGTGTTAACATAGATAGGGAAGATTTAACAGGTAATAGTTTATATTATGGTTTATATAGAATAATAAATGGTTATAGAGATGTTATAAGAAATGCACGTTCAAATTCTTGTAGAATTATGAATCCTAACTACCAACTTCAATATTCCTTCTTTTTTTATAAAAATCTCTTAGATTCACTTTTATCAAATAACACTATACTCATTCAAGAGAGCTGTTTAACAACATTAAATGCTGGATTTAAAAATAATATTCTTTTTACTGGACAATTTTTAAGATCTTCAAATGGAAAAAATATATTACTAATTGAATCAAATTGCAAAGTTTCACTTTATTCTAAAAGAAATTTAATATGGAAATCAGACAATATAAAAACTTATTATGGTTTATGCTTTCTTAAAATTCAAAATGATGGTAATCTTGTATTATATACTGAAAATAATATAGTAATTTGGTCTATTAATAAATATTGCTCAAATAGTCCTTTTTGTTATTTTTTTACTTATTTAAAATTACTAAATAATTTTAATTTAGTGTCTTATATAATAAATAATGAAAAAGTTTGGTGGGCTACACACACAACAAATCATCTTGGATGTTTCAAATAAAATTAATAAAAATTCTCATATTTATAATATAATATCTATTATACAACACATCATAAATTTGGCTTAAAATTCCAATATTGAATTGCTTTATATGTAGTGCATAAGCTTTAAGCTTGAGTACATTGATCTTTTTGACACAAAAGACTATTTAATTTTGGCTTTAACTTTACATCATCACTATTGAATATTATAAGATGGGCATAAAATAAAGTGCTCAAACTACTAAGGTTTACGAATATTTGCAACAAATTTAAAATTTTTATGCATTCATATGTTAAGGTGCTAATGTGGTTCTAGAATTATTGAGCCAAATAATCCTTTAAAATGGGTGCATTTTCAAGAATTAACATTGCTTTTATGCACTCTTTGTTATGCAAGTTGTTGGAGATTTAAATCTGGATTGTGCTATTTACTTTAGTATTTTTTATTCCCAATAAGATATGTAAGACATAATTTTATTTCCTCATAAATTTTTTGAAACTGATAAATATAAATTATATGAAGCATAAACATTCATGGTAAGGCTATTGATTATAGAGGTCCCAAAAAACACTTACTAGGAAAGATGAGGAATTTAAGGTAAACATAGGAAAACATATACATATCTAGTTCTAACAAGGAGGTTTTTGGCATTGATATGCATAAGAATGAAGATGAAAGCCATGGATGCTTTTCAATTAATTTATTCCAGGAAAGATGAGTCATTAAAAGTAGATATAAGAAACCTCAAATTAAATAGCATATTTTAGATTTTTGTATGCCATAATTTCCTCTAGAACTACCTCTATCACTTAAATTAGGTTGAGGGAAGTGGACTAACAGGCTTGCCACATATTTCTAATATATATTGGTCAT
Organism: Selaginella moellendorffii; assembly: GCF_000143415.4. Classification (NCBI taxonomy): domain Eukaryota; kingdom Viridiplantae; phylum Streptophyta; class Lycopodiopsida; order Selaginellales; family Selaginellaceae; genus Selaginella; species Selaginella moellendorffii. Next base: position 1,301,387 of record NW_003314303.1, on the reverse strand, counting down.
ATAAAGTCATTAAACATACACTCAAGTATATATGGACTCTTTTGATGTTGTATTGCTTGATTTATAGTCTTTTTTTTTTTCAACACCAGATTTTTAGAAAAATTCTTCAAGTCCATTTTCACTTAACATTTCTACTCTATTTGTCAATATTATCTCCTTAGCAATTTTCATGTCCTCATTGTTTATAATCTTTTTCAATTTCAATAAGAACTTCACTTGTAAACAATGATTCCTTTACTATCTCTAGATCATCCATTTTGGGCTTATAAACCATATCCACATTATGTTTATCATGTCCATTATGAATGGGGTTTTCTTCAATATTTTTAGTATGCTCAACATTTATAAATCCATCAGGAACTCCACTTATGAACACCTTCTCTTCAAACCAACACATTTGTAGTAGCTCCATTTGTGAATACTTTCTCCTTTACCAGCACATCAACAATAATTCCATTTGTGAGCAGTAGTTCATTTTTGTGAACATATTATCTTCCACTAACACATCAATTGTAAACACAATCTATTTCACAAGACAGCTTCTTTAGCTATCATATTTGTCATTTTCCTTTTGAATATCGTTTTAAGATAGACCATTATCAAATTAACATTTCTAACAAGTTGCTAAGATCCTAAAGGCACTATTCAAAGAATATATTAATTCCATGTTTTATTTGAAAGTAGAATATATTTCGATGTACTAGTTTTTCTTCTACTTGTATCAACGGATTTTATTGATTTCACATTCTCACTATCATTGATGAGTCGTGAAAGTAATATTTAAAGAATATATTATTGCATATTTTATTATAAAGTAGAACACACTTTATATATCTATTTTTCTTCTTTCTACATTATCTAGTTCAATTATTTTATAACATGTGAAATGTTAAGGACTTCCTCATGTTTGTCAATGTCCATTGCCAATTTTATCAATGTCCTGTGGGGTTAAGTCACCAAACAACTCACATGTAAGGCTATCCTTAGCATGTACATCTTCCTCCAAGGAGTCTAACATGTATGCGAGTTTGTGTTTCATTAATATCATGTAATATAATAGGTGTACTGTTTATAACAACTTTGTGTGCATTTGGGGATTCTTTTTCACTAGTTGTCTCTTGTATGATTGAGTGATAACACATTCATGCATATTTTTTGAGGAGAAAAATACTATCAATCTTGTCCCAAAGATAGTATATATATTCATAACCTTTCTCAAATGGTGTTTTTTGTTATAATTTATGTATAGACCTGTATTTACCACAGTTATATGTTTTTTTTTTAAATTCTTAGTTAATTACTTTTCCTTTTCCCACAAGAATCCCATTAACCCCTTATAGAGTTATTATATATAGTTTTTTAATAAACTATGAATATTTTCTATTTACATTGTCCACCTTAGTAACTAAAACATACTTCAAAATTATTCATAGCTATAGTTTGTACTAGAAAAAAGTATTAATATACTATTAATATAATAAAATAATGAAGAAAAATTCCAGTCCAGGATGCAAATGTTCTTGGAGGAAACCTCATACTTATGTTAGCACTTTCCTGCGAGAACTGAACTACTGCTCAAAAGGTCCACTCCAAACAATCACAAGCCTTTACTCAACCATGAGAATCCCTAAATAGTTATCAATTGAGAAATTAAATCAAAATAATTGGGTTGCCTTAACCTATTTTTGGGTGTTCTTGCTAGGCTTGAAAGTTTGACTTTTAGGTGTTCTTGCTGGGAGTATTGTAAGCTCACATTTTATAGCTTCACAACTATAGTTTTAGAAGTTGCTACTTGCCATAAGTGCCAAAGCCATGGTCACCATGCATCATGATTGCCCATACCATGTCCACCATCCTACAAAATAAGAGAAAAACAAACCAAACTTTGATTGAACTAATTCTTGTTTTCGTTCTTCACAGATATGAGGCACAAACAAGTACTAAAGATTGTTAGAATCAGACTGCTAGAACTCAAAAGAACTCACCACACACCTGCCCTTGACAATTGTATATAGAACACACAAAGCTGGTAGCAGTCAACCACACATATACCACAATGAGCACCAACTATAGAGTAGTGCTATAGCCTAAACTGAAGTATGTAGAAGAGTTGTAGCCAAGCTAACTATAGTTGTGAACAGGTTACTTGCTAGCTGATTCATAACCCTAACCTACATCATTATTGCATATAATTACTGGAAGTCAATGATTTTGTTAGTGCATCCGTGATAACTGTTAAATACTTCCTTTTAACGAGTTGCTAATGCTAGTGTAAGCTCTTGAATTTAGACTTCTAGGAGGTCACCTGTCTCAATACTATTCAAACCCAAAGATATTTACCCTTAAGTATCCCAAGACTTTTAACTGATTGGAAAAAGAAGTGCACTCTTATTTATGGGCCTTTTCCTTTTATATTTAAACATCATAAATTATCTTTTGAGTTATTCTCTTTAGTTGCTTACAGTTAGATTTTAGGATTTATATATAATGAACATTCTTCTATTAGTTTGACTAGAGTTTGTTGGGTTGCATATAAATGGGACAATAATAATGCTACAATTCCTATTATTGTTCATTATAGAGTATAAAGTGGATGACAATATTAATTCATTTTCCCAAATGTTCAATATGCTGATTTGTGCATATGCATTAACTAAAATGCTTCATACAAAGGGATAAAGAACAATTAACACTACTTATAAATTCATTAATCCCTCATCTTGATGTTCCTTTAGATTTTAGCTTGTCAACCAAAGAACTTAATTGCTTTCTATCCTTTTGAGAGGAGGGGATGATGTGAAGTATAAGCGTACAATTATAATGTTGTATATTAATATTAGTATACTAGGATTTTAATAAAAATTGGATTGGTTTTAATTTGAAGTACTCAGTTTTATATATAAACTAGGGTTTTTGGGCAAATTGATATGCATATTTCTATATTCCATTCCCATAATACACATAGTTTATAGTGTTCTAGTGTCATAAAACTATATTTCTAAATTATCTAGTGTATTCATAAGCTAAACTTATCTAATAAAATAACATAATTTTGGTTTATAGTGCGTTAGTATCCATTCTTTGATAAATAAAATCAAATCTGTGTTAAGGAAAGCAATGCAGCGTTAGAAACCAAGTGTTGGAGTTCCATTGGAAATGCATTCATGCTAAAGAATAGAACACATAAAAGAACATTTTTCTTCCAATCTCTCAATCAAACAGAGCCACCAACAAAGCCATGGAACCTTGTCCCAACAGCTATCATGATGTGGCCTTTTTTCAGTGTCAAATAGGTGTTCCTCTGTCCTAGCCAGCATGCTTTCATTTCATTGGCTGGCAAACACCCAACGCAGCAGTCTCAAGTTGCTCTCAGTGACTAAACTCACCAACCACATGTTAGGAAGTGCCAATGCATAACTTAGTTTCTTGGTATTGGTCTTGGAAGATCTGGAGTAGTTCTAGTGCTGGTCAATTCTAAAAGCACAAGCCATAGGATGAAGCCTACAACTTGTTGAGCACACATCTTCCAAATAATTGTGCACAACCCTAAATTTTATGTGGCATGTGCCCAGGAGAGCATTGCTACACGTTATTTTTCCCCCACCGTGGATACCAAGCCTCCCCATGCCTGCGATCAGACGGCTACAGACCTCCGCTCCTCGCTTTATATATATACAGATGCCTCTCCAATACTTTTGTTTTCTGTGTGGGCGATGGCCAATTGCGAGCTGCTGGGCGATGTAGTGCCCGGATTGTCCGAGCTTCAACAAGGGCGAATTTGGATGCAAGGGCGTGATCCTGGAGCGAGGAACGGGAATATGGGCTCGAATCAGATCGGCTACCACCGGCAAGCGCGCGCTACTCGTCTACTTCCATGGCAGTGGATTCGTCGCCTTCTCCCATGCTTTGGACATTTTCCAATATCTTTGCGGTGCCATCTCCCAAAAGATGGGGTGACGATTCTTTCGTGTCTCTTCAGTGGCTTCAGTCCCAGGCCCAGCAATCGCCCGTGGATCGCGACCCCTGGCTCCAGAACGTGGATTTCTCCCGGCCATCAGCTCCGGAAGGACATGGCTGCCCGATTGACCCACTGCCACCTCTCGCCGCTGGGGATCGAAGGACTCATCCCACAGTAGTTCCATTCTTTGGAGCCGAGGAGAGATCCAAGTCCGAGATCCAGTCGCTCCAGCGGCCCGACGTTCTCACGCTACTGCGATGCTCTCTGGCGACTTTGTCTCCCCGAGGGTGCCAGCCGCGACCATGACTACTGCAGAGTCCCGAGTGCCGAGGAGATATCGATCCAATGCCGCCATCGCTGCTGCTGGTTCGAGACTTGCTCTACAGCCGCCAAGTGGAGTACTACCAAGAGCTCCCGAAAGCTGGAAAGGATGCAAAGCTTGTCGAGTATCCAGATCGAGGCCATTCCTTGCCGTTTCCAAAGGTCGAGGGAGAAATGGATTACTCGTACGGAGAGATGATCCAGTTCGTGGACAAATACTCCAATTGCCATGCAGCTGCTCCTTTCACGTATCCTACAATGAAGCAAGCTTTAGCAAACTTTAGCCAAGGGATATGATCCAAGAGTGTACCTGGATAGTACTGGAACGCACAACTCCAAAGTTCTGTGAAATCGAAAGAAAAGAAAAGTAAAACAGAGACATACCTGGGAGGTTGCTCCTCCCATTCATTCCTACACATCAAACGCAAACTTATCAAGTAGTAACGAAAGAGAGAAAAAAGAAAACCGTGAGAACACTACAAGAGCAGCCCGGCTGGTACCCCTTGAATTCCATCTCACGAACCATAGTCTCGCTCGATCATTGCAAGACCCAAGAAACAAAACCAGCCGACCAAAACGAGCTTTTCCCCTTCTGCCTCTCTCGAGTGTGTAGCCTGCGCCTGTGCTTGTCGACCAGACCATCCTCTTCGACTCAACCACTGAAATCCCCCACCATGAACTGTTCCTCCGGGTAGTAAGTCGCCACCACCGCCCTCCCATCAAACTTCCTGCCGTTGAGCGATATCCTCGCCCGCGTCGCGGCGCCGGTATCCTCAAAGTGCACGAAAACCTTCCCCACGCCGTCCACCTCAGCCGCCTGCGACGGCCGCGGTATCACCAAGTGGAGCACCGTCCCAAACTTGCCGCACTCGTCGCGCATGTCCTCCAGTATCTCGTCAAACTGCTCGTCCTCGATGAGCTCCGCCTCCAGCACCGCCTCCTTGAGGCACAGCACCCTCGTCGCGCCCTCGTCCGGGAACACGCCGTTCATCGTCAAGCTCTTGGCGAGGCTGAGGATGTGAGCGTGATCCTGCCCGGCCTGCTGCCCGTTTGCCGTCGCCCGCCGCACCGTCAGAGTCCTGTCCCCCATCTTCAGCCCGTTGAGCGCCGCGCAGGCCACGTCCGTCACGTTTGGATCCTGGTACACGCAGAAGCCATAGCCTTTCGAGTTCCCGGACTCGCGGTCCTTGACGAGATCAAACCCACGAAGCGGGCCAAACGACTCCAGCAGCTCCCGGATCTGCGGCTCGGTCAGGTAGTACGGCAGGCCCCCGACAAAGATCCTGTCGGGGCCGTCAACGCCGCCTCCGGCCCCGGGGGTGAGCCCGACGGCGGCGAGGTTGAGGCTCGGACTCGGCTGGCTGGGGCCGAGGTTCGCAGCCACCGACGGGTTGTAGTCACTCGGCCTCCTCACTCTCACCGACACGCCCTGGAAGCTGATCCCGTCCAGGGCCATGGCGTTGCTCGCCTCCTCCACCGTCCTCATCTCCACAAACGCGAACTTCTTCTCCTGGTTTATGTAGACGTTCACGACCACGTCCCCGGGGCCGGCGGTGTTGCCCCCGACATTCACCATCACCTGGTTGAAAAAGGTGGCGATGGTTTGCTCGTTCACGAGCCCCGGGAGGCCGCCGACGTAGACTTGGCGGGCGTGGCGAGTGGCCTGCTGGGTCATGGTTTGCGGAGGCATGGCAAAGGCCGCCAGCGGCGGCATCACCGCGGGGAAGAAGCCGGGGGGGTTGGCGAGCACCTGCGTCGTGGAGGTCGGAGGCACGTCGAATCCACTCGCCCTCTTGGCCCGGCGATCCTCGGACCCCGACCGGGACCGCGAGCGCGATCTCGAGTGGTCGTGCTCGCGGGACTTGCCGCGGGACCTCGAGTGTGATCTCGACTGGCGCTTGTGGTGCTTGCGATCGTGGTGGCCGCCCTTGCGGTGGTGGTGATCCCTGTCCCTGTCGTAGCGGCCCTCTTCCTTTTCTTTCTCGCCGCCCCTGTCGCCCCTTTCCCTGTCCCGGTGGTGCCGTCTCTCGCGATCCCGGCCGCCGAAATCCCTGTCTCGGCTGTGACGATCCCTCTCGCCCTCTCGATCATAGGCCGACCCATTCTGCGGCTGCTCTCTTGCGGGAGGATCGTCCTCGTACCCTGCCATACCCCGGAAATCGCCTCAGAACAGCATAAGAAACCTAGAATCTGGAGGGAATCCTGGCGCCGAGAATCAGCAGAGAGAAACAAGAGCCAGCGAGCGGCCGCTTACCTCGACACAGAGCTTCTTCCCACACACACCAAACCCTAGAGCTTGGAACCCTACCCGCCTTATTTGCTGGCGTGGCGGGCAGCCGGAGCCGTCGGATCCCCGCCTGATATGGCAGAGCTGGCATCGTTCGATTTGCCTGGAATCCATCGCTACCATCATTCATCGGTGTTCTTCGATTGGATGGAGATGCCCGCCCCGGGTATATGCTGCCATCACTGGTGGAGGAAATCCAGGGCATAGATTCGCGCCATCGAGCATTGCGATGGCGATGATCGAGACCACGGTGAGGAGATTTCGCCACTGCGCCTGCCATGGCGCGCTCTGGAATGCGATGATCCAGAGGAAGGGATTGAAATGCGATACAATCCTTGCTGGCGCTCGCTTGCTCGAGGCCGCGGCCATCGAATCGATTCGATTATAGGTAGAACCCTACCTGACTGTACTAAAACACACAAAGGGGGGAAGAGCTAGGGTTCTTGAGCGTCATGGCGCCTAGGGCCGCTACCTCAGATCCATCTAAGCCGGACGGCGATTCCGCGCGCAACGAGGTAAAATCTCCGCCCAGCAGCACCCGCAGGAGCCAGCGGGATCCAGACGAGCGCCGCCGCAACGACGATCACAGGCACAGCGGGAGCTCCCGGCGGCGAGCGCGCTCGCGCTCCCGGGACGACAGGAGAATGCGCTCCAGGTCCAGGGAGAGGAATCGCTATAGGAACCACGACAGTAGACGCCACAGTAGGAGCTCTTACCAGCCTCGTCCCCGGCGATATAGATCCCCGAGCAGCAGTAGTAGCGGCAGTAGAGAAAGAAGGCGAAGAAGAAGAACAAGGGACAGTAGCAGCAGTGGGAAATCATCGCCATCGCCATCGCCACCGCGATCTAGATCGCGCTCTCGATCGGAGAGCCAGAACCAAAACCATCAACAGCAGCAGCAGCAGCAGCAAGCACAGCCTCAGCAGCTTCAGCAATCGCAGCAAGCATCGCAGCTCCAGCCATCGCAGCAGCAATCCTCGCAGGTCCAGGTCCAGGTCCAGCCATCGCAACCAGTAGTTCTTCCAGCCGGGATAGCCCAGCTCCCGGTGGTGCTGCGAATGCCACAGATGCCGCAGATCACCAAGCCGGCTCGCCGGGTCTACGTTGGCGGCCTCCCGGCCGTGGTGGACGAGGCCCGGATCGCCACCTTCTTTAACCACGCCATGGCAGTCATCGAAGGCAACACTTACGGCCAGGGTGGCGACGCCGTGGTGAGCGTCTTCATCGACCACGCCAAGAACTACGCGTTTGTTGAGATGCGCTCGGTGGAGGAGGCCAGCAACGCCATGGCTCTGGACGGGATCATCTTCGAGGGCTCGCAAGTCCGGATCCGGAGGCCCAGTAACTACAACCCCGAGCACGCCATGCTGTTTGGATCGTCCCAGCCGAGCCCGTCTCTGCGGCTCGACAAAGTTGGATTGGTCTACCGCGCTCACGCCGATGGACCGGACAGGATCTTCATCGGGGGGCTCCCTTACGAGTGGGGCGACGCGGAGGTCCGCCAGCTGCTAGAACCATTCGGAGCTCTCCGCGCGCTCGACATCGTCAAGGACTCGTACACTCGAAAGTCCAAAGGCTATGGCTTCGCGGTTTACGAGAACCCGGCATCCACCGACGCGGCTTGCGCAGCGCTCAACCAGAAGCCACTCGAGGGGAAGATCCTGCGCGTCCACCGCGCGACGAACTCGTCCGGGAACCCGGCGCTCGTTCTTCTCCCGCAGAGCTCTGAGCTGGGGACTCGGGTGGTGTGCCTTTGCAACGCCGTGTCCGAGGAGATGCTGCGAGACGAGAAGGAGTACGCGGAGATCATCGAGGATATGAAGGAGGAGTGTGGGAAGTATGGGCCGCTGGTGAGCGTGGAGATTCCTCGCGGCGATGGAGCTCCGGGGCTCGGGAAGGTGTTCCTCGAGTACAAGGATTTGGTCTCGGCGCTCAAGGCGCGGCATGGATTGCAAGGCCGGAGCTTTGACAAGAGGACCGTCCAGGCAACATACTACCCGGAAGATAAGTTCTCGGCTAAAGATTATGGTGGCTAACGCGCGGAATTTTTTCCAGCTATCTTCACATCGTCTTCTATTTGTAAAACGCAGTCGTCCATCCAGTGTTCTTCGTTTGTTCTACGTTGTTGTTCTTATTCTCTCTCTAACAGTGTGAAGTTTTTTTTTTCTTTGTTTTGTTTTGGTCTTTTTTTTTTGTATCTCTATGCAGGATTTGGACGGCCGAGATTGGTCGATCCTAGTCGTTGGTTTACACGCAAGAACTTTCTTTGTTTTTTCTTCTCTCTTCAACAGGGGATTGGTTTCTAGGGTTTTTGGAGAGCGCAATGGCGCCAGCGGATGGCGATGCGTTCTCGGTGGAGGCATTCGCTCCCCGGCGGCGCGTGGATCATCGCCTGTCGCTTAAGATCTACTTCCGCACAGCCGATAACATCCTCAAACAGGTATTGGGAGGATTGATTGGGAGAATTCTCGCTCAGTGATTTGGGGTTTGTTCTTGGCAGGCTAGTGTCTATAGGCGTGAGGCTAATACACTGGAGCTCTATGTGTTGCTGTTGCGGTACGCCAGCTTGGTGTCGGAAACCATTCCGGATCATCGACAGTACCTGGGAAGCAACCATCTGGATAAGTTGCATTTGAAAAGAGTAAGTGAGTTCATCTATTCCTCCAGGCTCATGAATCTGATCAGTGGTGGCTCAGAAACTTGTGGAGGCTTTGCAAGAGCTGGAAACGCTAAAACCTGATGTACAATCGCTGGTTCGTGCGAGAAATCAGCTGGCAACTAGGCAAGCAATTCCAGTTCGTCAGGTATGTCTCTCTTTTGTTCTGTATGCTTGTTCGAGCTCTTTTGGTTTCCAGGAGAAACAACAACCTGTTTTAAGTTCTCAAGATAATAACGGAAATGTATATAAGGCTTCCTTGTTCGAAAACAAGTTGTTAGTAATGTCTGCTGCTGATCTTTATACGGTACTTAGAGTTTTTCTTTGTTTAAATGCAGGTCGTGGAGGCTTCCCACTCCCAGTGCTGAGACCATAGCTAGACATTCTTTTCTCGTCTCGAAGCCTCACATTTCGAAGCCCTTGGAGCCTTTTAAGGTTTGCGAAATTGTACTTACTGCGGCATTGACAGCATGCAATTTAGATCCAATATCCATGCCTTTTCGACCCCGCTCCTCCGGAAGCAAACAGGTATTGGTCATTTACCGAGAGAGAAAAAGAAGATGCTAAAGTTTTGTTTTTCAACAGTGTAACGCCGCCCACTCAACCTGAGGCTCTAGAAGCTGTTTTGGACCAAAAGGATGAAGATGTCGTGACTCTACTTCAACCAGTGGAGCCACCCTCGCAATTTGATCTAGTAAATCAGCTCTCCCCTCCCCCTGTCTCCGTTCCAGTTGAAATGTCGCAAGAGAGCTGCTCGCCCGTCAGTAATGAGCCTGACTTGTCGTTGGAAATCGATGCATTACCGTCAAAGGAACCCAAGCACTTGCATATGGTAACGATTATAAGTTCATTTTTTTCTTTGACGCTTACGAGTGTCGTTGCAGTCATCTTCACTGATGAACGAGTTTATGAGGATGGCGAAGTCCAACACGTCAAAAAACATTGAGACTTGTGGGGTTTTAGCCGGCTCCCTGGTACGAACTACTTGCGCTTACATCGCATTTTTCATAGTAGTCTTTTGCGATTGTAGGAAGGCGGGAATTTCTTTGTGACTGCCCTGATCATTCCGAAGCAACAAGCGACTGCCAATACCGTAAGCGATCAATATCACGTAACGAAACTTATTTAGTTACTTGCAGTGCGAGACGATAGACGAGGAAGAGATTTTCTTCGCTCAAGACAAGCGTGGCCTATTTCAACTGGGATGGATTCACGTAAGCACTAGACGTTCCATTTTCTGTGAAGCTCAAACTCACTTTTTCCGCAGACACATCCCACGCAATCCTGTTTCATGTCATCCGTCGACGTTCATACACACTACTCTTACCAGGTACACAGTGTTCTTTATTTCGTTGCGAAAAGAAACAAGCTTTTCCATCACAGGTGATGTTGCCAGAAGCGATAGCGATCGTGATGGCACCGCAAGACGCATCCAAGTGAGTAGATTTCTCCATGGTTTGGCTCAACTCTAGCTGAGAGAATTCTTTTGTTCTTGCAGAAACTTTGGAATTTTTCGGCTCTCCGACCCTGGTGGAATGAACGTAATCCAGCAATGCTCCAAGCGTGGCTTCCATGGGCACGATCCAACAAGCGATGGAACGGCACTGTACCATAGAACCAGCCATGTATATCTAGACCCCAAAGTGAAATTCGATGTTATTGATCTGAGATAAAACCTTTTTCCCGCCAAATTTCAAATTTGCCCTAAGGGATATGCTCCTCGGAGCAGCGATGGACGCGCGCCTCAGGGTTTTGGGGCCGGGGCGAGCTCGCTGAGAGGTATTCTAGGCTAGATCAGGGCGCCACTGCCGCGATGGAGAAGATTGTAGTCTCCATTCGTGTCCGGCCGCTCAGCAAGCAGGAATCCGCCAAAGGAAGCCCTTGGAAGATCTCATCCAACGCCATTTCTTTGTGCAATGCTGCCACTGGGACGGTGCTGCCCGGTCACACTTACATCTTCGGTACGCTCATAGCCAATTCTTTCTCTTTGAGCTGTTGCGAGTAATGCTCTGGATGATAGACAGCGTTTTTGGGACGGAAGAGAAAACAGTGGAGCTGTACGATGCTCATACCAAAGCGATTATCAGCTCTGCCGTGAAGGGCATCAATGGTGAGTTGAGGTTCTTGCTTCTTTTGGTTGGAAGTTGGAGAATTTTTTTTCCAGGAACTGTTTTCGCCTATGGGCAGACGAGCAGCGGGAAGACTTACACCATGAGAGGTTCTCCTGGCGAGCCTGGTATAGTTCCTTTGTCAGTTCTAGATGTTTTTGCCAACATTCAGAAGGTAGAGTAGCTCCAGATGCTTCCTATATGACTGTGCTTTCTTTCCAATGTGCAGGCGGAAGATAGAGAGTTTTTGTTGCGGGTATCATACATGGAAATCTACAATGAAGAAATTAATGATCTTTTGGCTCCGGAGAACAGGAAGCTCCAAGTTCATGAAAACATTGAGGTAAGAGTTTTCCAGTCGAAACTACTGTTTAACAAGCTCCATGCTGTAGCGTGGAATATTTGTTGCTGGGTTGAGGGAGGAGATAGTTTCTTGTCCGGAACAAGTGTTACAGTTGCTGGACTTCGGAGAAGGTATATATTTTTCTACTCCATTCCTTGGCTTACTGTGTTTTCGCTTTGGCAGCGCATCGGCACGTTGGCGAGACAAATATGAATGTGTACAGTAGCAGGTCTCATACGATATTCAGAATGGTACACATTGTGCTTCTTGACTATTTGAGTTTTGTATTTCATTTTTTCTTCAAGGTGATTGAAAGTAGAGACAGAAGTCAGGACGATGCCTTGCAAACTTGTGACGCTGTCCGTGTTTCCGTTTTGGTGAGTTTTCTGATTACAGTGTTTCTTTTCTTGCTGACCGCGCAGCTCTTTTGGCCAGAATCTTGTAGATTTGGCTGGCTCGGAACGCGTTGCTAAAACCGGAGCTGAAGGAGCTCGCCTAAAAGAAGGTTCTCATATCAACAAAAGCTTGATGACTCTCGGAACTGTAATCAACAAACTAAGTGAAGGAATTGAAAGTCAGGGGTATGAGCCTTTTGATATATAACCTTGGGGGCGACTAACTCGTTTACTAAGGGGTCACGTCCCTTACCGGGATAGCAAATTAACGCGGATCCTTCAGCCTGCTTTAGGTGGAAATGCTCGAACTGTTATCATCTGTAACGTTACACCGGCAATGGTATAGGTTGCTCTCTTTTTTTCCTTCTTACCGAATGCTCTTTTTATTTGTAGGTGCACGTTGACGAGACCAAGGGTACACTACAATTTGCCAGTCGAGCTATAAGAGTAACTAATTGTGCTCAAGTGAACGAGGTAAAAATGCATTGGTATTTGGAACTCTGAGAAGCAATACTTCTGTTCTTCTCAGATTGTTACAGATGCCGCACTGCTGAAACGACAGAAAAGAGAAATTGAGGAATTAAGAAAGAAGCTACAGGTTTTTAGCGGAAGCACTTGTACTATGACGTCTGATTATTATCTTGTGCAGGAAAACCACTCTGAACACTTAGAAGAAGAAGTACTTAGTTTGCGCAATGATATGCTGAAGGTATTGTCGACCAGCTACCTTTGCTTCTGGTTAATCAGGCACTCTCCAGATTGAGCTGGAGAGAGAAAGGATGGCACTTGAGCTACAAAATAAGGCTGAACGTGAACGCCGCATGAAAGAACAGATAGAGAACTTAAGCACCATGGTACTCAATTCGGCAGTTGATGATCGGCACACCGACAAAAGCATGAAGAAGGTTTGTAAATTTGAAAATGTTGGCTTCTCTCAACAGTTGCAAGTTGTTTAGACAAACCGTCGAGAAACCTGGTGTCCGCGGCTGACATCATCAAAATCGGCAGTAGAGGTATGATTCAGCATGTTGTTTGCTAATATTGATAGCTAATCTGTCGTCGTGAACAGGTTCAAAGTCTTAAAGCAAATGTTGTTTCGAATCGCGAACGGCAACTCCCACCGCCATTCGAGGTCTTGAAAGAAGAAGAAGACGTTCCTATGAACGATTCGAAGGAGGTCACTGGCGGGGACAAGGAAACGTTTGTCCCACCACGTGCATCGAATTTTGTTGGTGATCGACGACACAAATTATCTGCTCGCTTGCATGCCAACGAGGTCTGAACTAGTTTTTTCGACAGACAAATGATCTAACAATTGTGGCAGGAGGAACTACTGGATTTACAAGCTCGATATCAGGCTTTACACTGCGATTACGAAGTTGCGAATTCCGAAGTATGTGGTCCACCATTTGAGAGCTGTTGTCTTATAGTGACGTTCCAGATTGATAAGCTGCGACACGAGAATGAACAGTTGAAGGCCACAGCCTGCAAATCTGAGGCGAAGCACACTGATGGAGATCGGAGGTGTAAAAGCCTAGATGGAAATCAGCTTGATATCCATGCTGAAGTTATCGCAGCTTTACAAAGCCAGGTTTACCTTTTTCATGTGCCTCGTGGTTTGTTTTTTAGTTCTGTTTTTTCTTTGCAGGTGGAAACTCTAGACATGGAGAAGTTTTATATGCAACGGGAGCTTGATAGCAGAATTGAGCACCAGAAAATTCAGGCAAATAGCGCCAAACAGCTTCTTGAGGGGGTACTGTTTTGTCTTTTCCTTCTAGCTAATACTTATTGATTATTCCAGCTGCATGAAGAACTAAAAGAATCAAATCAACAAATTGAACATATCACCACCCGCAACATGCAGTTAGAGGTACCAATACAAAAAACATTTCTTAATTTTTTGCTGATACCTTGTCGCAGCGAGAAAAAGATGAGGCGGGAAGATCATATGTACAATTGGCTACAGCGTTTGAGGATTTGAAGGCTGAAATAGAAGGCTCAATGTCTCATGCAACTGGCTGGATTCAAGAGCTTATGGCTGGGGTCAAAGAGCCTGTGATGTGCTTTGAGGAACTTCGTCTCTTTAGCAGCCATACTTTTGCAGAGCTTAAACATAACTTGAGTATCCAGAAGGTATCTCCTGTTAATTGTTTTATCCACCTATTATTGATGATTTTGTGTCAGGATGCATTACAACATCAAATAACTCTGGCAGAGGCTCGAATAATTGAGCTCGAAGCTGCAGCGCTGGATGCAACGAAAAAATCCGAGGTCAGCTTGTTCTCTTGCATACTGGCACGAATCTGATATTTACTGCAGGTTGACCATGAGGATGAATGTTCTAAACTGAAACTCGAAATTCTAGCTCTGCAGAAGGATCTTTCGGGTGTAAAGGCTCTTCCATCTGAGAAAGAGAAAGACAGTTTGCGAAAGGAGCTTGAAAAGTCCAAGACGAAACTGAAAGAAACCGAGGCTAAGCTGAGAACAACTTTACAGGATAAAAGCAAACTAGAGGTAAGTGTTTGAAATATCTTTTTCTCTGTAAGCATCGCTCATCTGCTTTGTAGGCTGAAAAAGCAAACTTTGATAGAGAATTAAAAACTCTTCGAAGTCAGAGTACGTTGCTTCAACGGGATATAGACAGAAAGGAATCTCTTGCGGATAAAAGACGTGACTCTATGGCATGCTTCAACAAAGCGAAGCATCAGTTGAGTTGTGTCGAGGATGCACTACAACAAAAAGCTGTAGATTTGGAAAAGACGAGTTTTGAGTTGCAAGTGTTGCAGGTAAGAGGCTTCATTCCATGCAGAACTTCTATATTAATAACTGCCCTGGCAGGGTGCTTATCATGAGGTGGAAACTTCGCTGCTGGAAGCTAGAAGCACTATAATGCAGTTAGAAAAGCAAGTCGAAGCTGCGGCAGAAGAAATCACACTTTTGAAAGAGGAGCGTGAAAAAGCAGTCAGTTCAGCAAATAACACTGCTATCGAACTTAGAGCTGCAACAGAACAATGCGGAGCAAGTAGATTACAGGTGGATGAGCTTCAACAAGCCTATGAGGACTTGGTATGTTTGGTATACCTTTAGATTCACTTGACGTAAACCTGTACACTGTTGCAGAATCGTCAACTTCAAGAACGTAATGCTTCCTTGCAGATGCAAGAAGAGGCTAAACAGGACTTGGTAGTGGTAAGGTTGCAATCATTTTGATTGAATATGAAGTGTTCAGTTTTGCAGGAACTCACAGACGTCTATTATAAACTAGAAGAAGAAAAGGCTGTATCTGCTGCAAGAAGACATGCGATTGAGGAGAAAGAAGGCGAATGTTCTGCTTTGAGCAATAAGATACAAGCTTTGTCTTCTGAGGTTAGTCAATTTTCTGCTGGGTGTTCTGATGTTTTACTTTTATTAGATTGACAAGAGCATACGGATGGAGGCAGTAGAGAACAGCCTGCATTTGGAGCTCAAAAAGCTGGAAGAAACACTTGAAGAAAAAGAAAATCGACTTCAGATTGCTTTGAACCAAACGGTACTCATATTTCTATGCGTCTTTCATCAGTTATATGTTTGATGCAGGTGGACAAACTTAGAGCTGAACTTGATCCGATCTTACAGAAGGTTACGGAAGTGGAAAAAGATATCGAGAAAGAGATTCGAAGCGGGTAAGCAGCAGTTTTTACTGTCTTTAACTACAACAAACTTTCTTTTTAGACTTGAAGACGGTCATATGGTGCAAGAGTTTGAACTGAAAGCTGAATCTTATCAACAACAAATTGTGGTAAGCGTTCTTGTTTACATTTTTCATGTTTACATTTATATTTTGTTGTTAGGAGTTGGAAACTGTGAAGCAAAAAACTGAAGAAACGGTGAAGGGACTACAAGAATTATTGAAATCGTCAAACGACACTTGTGCGTTGCACGCTGAAAAGGTAACTGCCTCATCCAGAAGTTCTGGTTATTGTTTTTGTTTTACAGATAGTGAAGCTGACGGACGAGCTCAATAGTAAACATCACAAGCTCGAAAAGGTGGTCGATGAGCTCAGTATTGAGCACCAGAGAGTCGAGAACCTGTCGAAGGAGCTTGATTGTGAACATCAGAAGTTTGAGAGCCTGAAGGAGGAGCTCAGTTGTGAGCACCAAAAAGTCGAGCAGCTGTCGAAGGAGCTAGATTGTGAACACCAGAAGTTCGCGGAGGAGCTGAGTCGTGAGCACAAGAAAGTCGAGAACCTGACGAAGGAACTCAATTTTGAACATCAGAAGATCGGGAAGCTAACGGACGACCTCACTTATGAGCACCGGAAGATCGAGAAGCTGACGGAGGAACTCAATTGTAAACACCAGAAGCTTGAGAAGCTGCAAGAAGAATATCAACACCTTCAGGCATCAGAAGCGGATGAACGTTTGCAAGGCGAGAGGTAAATTAGTTCTGATCTTAGCTTTGTTTGTGACGTGTTTTTTTTTTTTTTTTTTTCGAACCAGAACTTTGCAACATAATCTTCGGCTAGAGAAGCTCGAGGCAACCGTCCAAAGCGGTGAAAGGGTATGCCTTTCTAATTTGGCTTATTAACAGACATGGTTTAACTGCAGGAAATGCGAACTCTTCTTACTTCGAAAACCAAACTTCAAGTGGCTTTCGACGCAATGTCCGCCAGGGCGGAAGTCTTCGAGGTGCGGTTGGAAGATGCACGCTGGGACTTGATCGACTTTAGAGACAAAGCCAGACGGACCCAAGACAAACTGGAGAGCAACCTTACAGCCGCAAAACTCGAAGTCGTGGAGCTCAAAGTGGAGCTTGAGAGTGTCAACAATCAACTCGCAGAACTCCAGGTACATTTTTCTCGTTGTCTCGTTCTAACTACATGACACACTTCTTGTCTCCAGCCTCCTATACCAGAAACAGTTAAACGTAAGCCTTCCGAGCTCCACTCGGGCATCGCCAAGCTCACGAAAACCAAAGAATCAGATCAAGAGGTACGTAGCCAGTTGTGTGTTTTCGTTTTCTCATCAAGGATTGTCCACAGAAGCTCTCGAGGGACGAAGGTACGCCTCGTACAAAAACCTCCAGAGATCATCATCAAGATCATCAACAAAGGCGCCCTCTATCGCCACTGGACAACTTACACTCGAAACATCGCTGCTAGAGGAGAAGTTCCACAACTCGTAAGTTTCTAGATCATACTGGACAACTTTCCTTGTAACTTCTCTAGAAATGCCGGGCGTTATTTCTCACAAAGATGCCAAGTTCTAGTCTCTGCCCGAAACTAAACAATTTTTATATTAACTTGTGACGTGGTCGTACCCAATGATGGCTTGCCAGGTGCACGTATAGGGGCCTTTAGATCTTGATAACGGACGGTTGGATTTGCCTCGTTGAGCCACTGTGGTTTAGGGTTAGGTGGAAGCTCGATGGCGAGGATGCTGGCCGTCTTGTTTGTGGCTCTGTGCGTGATCGCTGGAGCTGCGCGGGGCGAGGAATCGGATGTGCTCGTCCTCACGCCCGACAATTTCGATCACGAGGTCGGGCATGAGAGGGCGGCGCTTGTCGAGTTTTATGCTCCCTGGTAAGCGTTGGATCTAGGCGGATCTCATTTGAATCGGTCGCATTTTTTCAGGTGTGGGCATTGTAAGAAGCTAGCGCCCGAGTATGAGAAGGTCGGATCGGCGTTTAGGAAAGTCAAGCACTTATCGATCGCAAAGGCGAGTTTTTTTCTCACATTTGTGATTATATTGGAACTTTGTGGTTGAATGAAAACCAGATAGATTGCGATGCGCACAAGAGCTTGTGCTCCAAGTTTGACGTAAGCGGGTATCCCACTCTCAAGTGGTTTCCGAAAGGATCTCTCACACCCAAAGAGTAAAATTTTTTTTTCTTCTCGTCATGAATAAATGGGCCAACTTTTTGCTTGTTCGTGTAGTTACTCTGGTGGACGAACTGCCGAGGATCTTGTTGCATTCGTCAACACAGAAGGAGGTATGCTTTTGCGTTTTTGAGAATTCCTACCTTGAGTTTATTCGAATCACTTGTAGGTGCGAATGCGAAATTGAGTGTGGCGGCATCGGAGGTTGTCGTCTTGACCCCGGCCAATTTCGATGAGATTGTGCTCGACCCCACGAAGGATGTTTTGGTGGAATTTTACGCTCCTTGGTAAGTTGTTTGGTATTCCTCGCAAGGAAGCGAAAACGAAAAAAACTTGTCTCTTTTCAGGTGTGGACACTGCAAATCCTTGGCTCCGGTATGACTCAATTGGCTTTTATGCGTCTTATAAATGTTGCATTGACGTGTTTCTTCTCTAGGCTTATGAGTCTGTCGCAACCGCATATAAGGCCGAGAAGAATGTGATCGTGGCAAAGCTTGACGCGGATGCTCACAAGGATCTAGCAACCAAGTAAGTGTTTGATGCTTCATTGTGAACTCAAACTCACTTTCACATTGGTTCTTGCAGATATGACGTAAGTGGCTACCCAACGCTGAAGTTCTTTCCCAAAGCCAACAAGGCTGGGGAGGATTGTGATGCGCGCTCGGTTGACGAGTTCGTGGAGTTTTTGAATGAGAAGTGTGGCACTTACCGTGATTCCAAAGGTGCTCTCACTGACAAGGTAAGTTCTTGTCCAGCTGAATGCAAAGATTTTCTAACGTGTACGCGTTTCCTGTAGGCCGGAACTGTCTCTAGTCTAGAAGACATTGTCCAGGAGTTCGTAGCTGCCAAAGCTGACGAGCGGGAATCTCTCTCCACAAAGTTGCATGAAGCCATCGCCAAGCTAGAGGGCTCGGACGCTGGGTAAGATCCTTGGATCAAAATTACGGGCTAGAGGTTCTCACGCTGTTTCGTTTCGTGAAGATATGGCGCAATCTACACGAAAGTCCTCAAGAGCATCGCTTCCAAGGGCGAGGAGTATCCAGCCAAGGAACACGAGCGCTTAAGCAGGCTATTGTCAGGGGTAAGCTTCTTTTTCCTTTGCTGTTCTTCACAAAAAGCCTTGTAACGCTCACACAATTTGTTTCCAGGCCGTGAATCCCTCCAAGGCCGACGAGTTGACAGTGAAGAAGAACATCATCTCGCTCTTTATGAAACAATAAGCTTTCACATCATATGTAACTCTTTTTTGTTTGTGCTGGCTAAACACACTATTCTTATAAAGTCACACAGGATCACATCGTTTTCTATAGTTATGTTCGAAGGCTATAGCAGAAAAATCAAGGAATTTTTTTTTATATCGCTATGGATTATTTCACGCCATACATGGACTGGTAGATGAGTGGTGGCTGTGAGCGGAGGATCACATACATTGTAGGTGGAAAAGAGGAGGACGCACATTTTGATAGTGTGAAGTCTTTCTAAATTCTCTTATCCCACAATTTTTCTATGGTTTCCAAGTTTCCGGGAGTATGAGTGGCCTGGGCGAGGGGACGGACTCTGTTCCATCGGACGGAGCTCCTCTGTCAGCAGGACGGTTTTGCCACGTGGAGGAGTCTTGGGCTGCCGCGTGGCCGCATCTCCGTTAGGGTGACGGAGATCTTCGGCTAAGTTGGCTGGTGCTCTCCCTCATGAGCTCTACGATAGGCGGTCACTGTGTTCTCGGCGTCTAGGGTTTGTGGGAGCGGCACGGTCGACGCGATGGAGAAGGCGGGCCGGGTGATCCGGCGCTTGAAGCAGGAGCGATCGCTGTATCGGCGACTCCATTCTTCGTCGTCGATCCGGCCGGCGCCGCTCTTGCCCTCGGCATCGCTCTTGCAGGGATCGTTCACCGGATTCCAATGCGCCAGCGGCGGCAGCTCGAAATCTTTCCTCGCCCGGCCGCTGCTGCCATGGTCCGCAAGATCCATCTCCGTGGAGGCGCTGCGTCCGAGCGATACCTTTCCCCGGCGCCACAACGGATCCAGCGCGGAGGAGCAAAAGGTAATGGCCGAGGTCGTGGGATTCTCGAGCATGGATGAGCTTGTGGAGGCCACGGTTCCAAAGCCGATCAAGCGGGGGCCGATGTCGCTGCCAGGCAAGTTCCATGAGGGATTGACAGAGAGCCAGATGATCGACCACATGAAATATCTGGCTGCCAAGAACAAGATCGCCAAGTCCTACATTGGAATGGGCTACTACAACACCATCGTCCCGCCCGTGATCCTTCGCAACATCATGGAGAATCCGGGATGGTACACGCAGTACACACCTTACCAGGCCGAGATCGCCCAGGGAAGATTGGAGTCGCTTCTCAATTACCAGACCATGATCGCCGAGCTCACGGGCTTGCCGATGTCCAACGCTTCGCTACTCGACGAAGGAACCGCTGCTGCCGAGGCCATGGGAATGTGTCTCAACATCGGGAGTAGGAAGAGGCCCAAGTTCTTGATCGCTAGCAACTGCCACCCCCAGACGATCGATGTTTGCGTCACTCGCGCGGATGGTCTCGGGATGACTGCTTCGATCGTGGATCCCGACAAGTTTGAGTTCTCCAAGGACGTTTGCGGTGTTCTCGTCCAGTATCCTGCGACCGATGGTAGTATCACGGACTACGCCAGCTTGATTTCGAGCGCTCATGCGAATGGAGTAAAGGTGGTGGTGGCGACTGACTTGCTAGCACTTACGTGCTTGAAGCCTCCAGGGGAGATTGGAGCCGATATGGCTGTTGGGTCGGCACAGAGATTTGGAGTGCCTCTGGGATACGGTGGACCGCATGCTGCGTTCCTGGCCACCTCGCAGGAATACAAGCGGATGATGCCGGGACGTATCATTGGAGTCAGTGTTGATTCCAATGGAAAGCCGGCACTCCGTATGGCTTTGCAAACTCGTGAGCAGCACATAAGACGTGACAAAGCCACCAGCAACATTTGCACGGCCCAGGTATGGTTTTGGTTTTTGTTCATATGTGTTGCTTCATCATCTCATGATTTCTCTTGTGTTGTTATAGGCTCTTTTGGCAAATATGTCCGCTATGTATGCTGTGTACCATGGACCAGAGGGTTTGAAGGCTATAGCAGATCGGGTACATGGACTGGCAACGGTGTTTTCTGAGGGAGTGAAAAAACTTGGTTATCAAGTCGGTAGCGACCCTTTCTTTGATACTGTCAAAGTTTCCGCTTCGAATGCATCCTCTTTGGCGGAGACGGCTGCGAAAGAAGGAATCAATTTGCGTGTCTTAGACGCGAATACGGTAACTATCGTTTTGATTCTCATGCTGCTATAATTCGTTTCCTCTTAATTTTTTTCGTCCAGGTTACCGTGGCCTTTGATGAGACAATCACTCTTGAAGATGTAGATAACTTGTTCAAAGTATTTGCTAAAGGAAAACGGGTATGTTCTCTGTTTTTTGTTTGGTTGTATTAAATAAAAAACTTACAGGTAAATTTTACTGCCGAATCGCTTGCACCATCTGCGGGATCGTCATTGCCAAAGGAAATGGTCCGTGAGAGTGCTTACCTGACACATCCCATTTTCAACTCGTAAGTATTATTGTTTTAGTTGCATCCGATCTTTATGTTTATTTTTACAGATATCACTCCGAGCACGAGCTTCTTCGTTACCTGCATAGAATTCAAGCCAAGGATTTGTCCCTAGTCCACAGCA
Organism: Selaginella moellendorffii; assembly: GCF_000143415.4. Classification (NCBI taxonomy): domain Eukaryota; kingdom Viridiplantae; phylum Streptophyta; class Lycopodiopsida; order Selaginellales; family Selaginellaceae; genus Selaginella; species Selaginella moellendorffii. The sequence goes on along the minus strand of NW_003314303.1, from coordinate 1,279,759 downwards.
TGATCCCGTTGGGGTCCTGCACCATGAAGCTGAATGCCACAGTTGAGATGATGCCGGTTACGTTTCCTGAGTTTGCCAACATTCATCCTTTTGCTCCTCTCGATCAAACTGGTGGTTATCAGGTTAGTCGAGTGCTCATTTTCTTTCTATTCGACGTTGTAACGCTTCTGCTTTCTCACAGGAAATGTTCAAAAATCTTGGAGACTTTCTATGTGAAATCACAGGCTTTGATTCCGTCTCTTTGCAGCCGAATGCTGGTGCCGCGGGTGAATATACAGGTTTGATGGTGATTCGTGCTTATCAGAAGGTAATCAGTTCTTATTGGTAGCAATAAGTTTTTATAACTGCATTTTACAGGCGAAAGGGGAAGGCCATCGGAACGTTTGTATCATCCCAGTGTCAGCTCATGGGACAAACCCTGCCAGTGCAGCCATGTGCGGCATGAAGATCGTCTCGATCGGTACAGATGCTAATGGAAACGTTGATATAGCAGAACTGAAACAGGCAGCCGAAGCGAACAAGGATAACCTTTCTGCGTTAATGGTATGTCTGGTTCCATTTCCTGGATATAGTTAACGTTGCAATTCACAGGTTACATATCCTTCTACTCATGGCGTGTATGAAGACGGCATCGATGACATATGCGACATAATTCATAAAAATGGAGGTCAGGTGTACATGGATGGTGCTAATATGAACGCACAGGTATGACTTGTTTTTTTTTTTTTAACAAATAACTAATTTATCATTCACAGGTTGGCCTTACAAGTCCTGGATTCATCGGAGCAGATGTCTGTCACTTGAATCTCCACAAGACATTCTGTATACCTCATGGAGGTGGTGGCCCAGGAATGGGTCCAATTGGAGTGAAAAAACACTTGACGCCGTTTTTACCGTCTCATCCGGTGGTATGTTTTTTCTTTCTGTTTTCTTGGTTGTTTTTTTCTTTCAGTAACATTGAGTTCCTAACAGGTATCGACTGGCGGTATACCACCAAGTTCAGAAAAAGCACAACCCCTGGGTACAATTTCAGCGGCACCTTGGGGTTCTGCGTTGATTCTTCCGATTTCCTATACATACATTGCAATGATGGGCTCAGAGGGCCTTACCAGCGCGTCAAAGCTGGCGATACTCAACGCCAATTATATGGCCAAGCGTCTCGAGGTACTAGGTCTCTCACCAAGTGGCATTTGCTGAAAGCTATTTTTTCTTTCCTGTAGAATCATTATCGTATTTTGTTCCGAGGCAAAAATGGAACCTGTGCTCACGAGTTCATAGTTGATTTGAGAGCATTCAAGGTGACGTTCCATTGCTAATTGAAGACGGGGTTAACTGTTGGTGATTACCTGTACAGGCGACAGCAAATATAGAGCCTGAAGACGTTGCAAAGCGTCTAATCGACTACGGCTTTCATGCGCCAACTATGTCTTGGCCAGTTCATGGGACATTGATGATCGAACCAACAGAAAGCGAGAGCAAGGTACAGCAATATGTCATCCTGGTTTTGTTTATGCATGTATTCATCATGTTTGTCTCACAGGCGGAGCTGGACCGCTTCTGTGACGCAATGATCTCGATCCGAGAGGAGATACGAGCCATAGAAAATGGCACATGTAACGCTGCGGACAACGTCCTAAAGGTGAACTTCACTTCACGACTGTGTCAAAGCATTTCTTATTTTATTGCTTTTGATTTCAGGGAGCGCCTCATTCTGCCTCTATGGTCCTGTCGGACAAGTGGAACAAGCCCTACTCCCGCAAGCTGGCTGCTTACCCGGCCACATGGGTTGAAAGCTCGAAGTTTTGGCCGTCAACTGGTAAGACTCAGTAAAGCTTTCACTTTTTTTTACTGAAGGTGGTAAATTCCACAGGTCGTGTTGACAATGTATATGGTGATCGCAACCTTGTGTGCACCCTTATTAACGGGGATGCTACACCCGCTGAAGAGCGGGTGGCTACTGCTTAAGATCGAAATGTGCAAAGAAATCAAATTTCTACGCCTCTTGTACAGCCAGGTACTAAATATGTATACTTTTGCGCACGAAACAAATTGTTGAACAGAGCCTAGCGACTCGGACGTGTTGCGATACGTAGAATAAGATTCCGAGAGAGAGAAAGTCAAATAATGTTTTTGGCTAGAAGAAGTCAATACGTTCTAGCTACACAACCAGCGACAGCACAAAAGCCCGTGGGACAGTGAAGAGCTCGGAAAAGCTCGGAAGATAAGTACAGGATTCTCAGTATAGCTCGGGAATCGAAATTAAGTGTAGAGACCGACAGGCAAGTACTCTTGGAAGAAGATGCCCGCTTCTTCCTTGTTCAGAGCTCTCCAGGGAGGAGCTCACGACGGAAGATGGTGGTACTCAACTGTGCACTTGGTAACGACGATAATTGGCGCTGGAGTTTTGGGAATTCCGTCCGCGATGGTCTACTTGGGATGGTAAGCAAGCTTGGTTTACGAATTTGATTTCCATTGTTTCAGTGAAAACTTGATTTTGCAGGTGGGGAGGAATGTCGCTGCTGCTCGTCTCCTATGTCATCACATTCTGCACACTGTGGCAAATGGTTCAGCTCCATCACTTGGAAGATGAGAGAATAGACAGGTTTCCCGACTTGGGAGGAAAAGCATTCGGTCGGGGTGGCTGGTACTTCGCATTTGCTCTGCAGATGATTCTTCAAGTTTCTGTGAACACCGCTTACTTGGTGACAGGCGGACATGCGATCTCTCTGATCGCAAACGGTGGCCTCAGAGATTTCCAAGCCATTCTAGTCTTTGCCGCGACACAACTCGCCGTCTGCCTCATTCCCAATTTCTCCTCGTTGACTTGGGTGTCGACGCTCGCCGTGCTCATGTCCATCGGGTAAGATCATGAAAAACTACGTTTCGCTGAACTTACGTTTTCGTTCTCTCTAGGTACACCACCATCATCTGGGGAAGCGCCATCCACCTACATGATCGCCGCTCTGCTGCTATATCCTACGACATCCCGAATAAAAGGAGGGTTTCCAAGACCTTCAATGCCTTTGGACAGATTGCTTTCGCGTATGGAGGCCAGAACGTTGTGCTGGAGATACAGTCGCTGATGCGAGCACCGTCGACGAAAGCAATGTGGCACGGAGTTGTGGCAACTTACGTGATCGTTGCGTTTTGCTACATCCCCGTAGCAGTGCTGGGATACTGGGCATTTGGCAACTTGTCATGCTATGGTAATGTGCTCCGGCTGCTCCACTCGAGCCATCTGCCAAGCTGGCCCTTCTACACAGCCAATTTGTTCTTGGTGCTTCACCTCACTGGTGCTTATCAGGTACTTCCATCGGTTTTCTCGTTAAAGTTTCTAATTTTTTTTTTTTTCGAGTAACGTTTGTTCCAGGTTTACGCGCTGCCGGTCTATGAGATGCTTCAGCCGCATTTCTCGAAGATGAGTCCATTCAAGCAGTTCCCAGCATTTGTGTTTGCGCGCTACTCGTACATTGGTAAGAAAAAGGATGCCAGACTTCTCACGCAGCAGCTTTGCTTGACTTTTGGAGATTTTCTTCCTGGCAGCTTGTACATGCTTCGTCGCAGTTCTCTTCCCCTTCTTCAAGAATATAATCGCGCTGGTTGGCGGCCTTGTCATCGCCCCGTCGTCATACTTTGTACGAGCCTTGGTCGCGGCTACGCTGCCAGGTACTTACGCTACAATCGATTTGCATTGTCTTGCTCGCAGGTGCCGTGCCTATTTTGGCTTCGAATCAAGCGGCCCGAGCCACTCAGCCTTTCCTGGCTCGCAAACATGGTATTGCTCCACTCAAATCCTTGGAGAAACTCTCTAAACATTCTTTGTTTCACAGGCCTGCATCGTTCTTGGGGTGACAATCACGGTTCTGGGCTTTGTTGGGAGCTTGTGGGAGATCATTGTAGGAATGAAGGAAGGGTCGCAAACTCTCTTTCATTTCGATCACACGCGAAGTTGCTCGATCTAATGCAAGTTGGAGTTCTCAGTCCTTGTTTGACTCCTTGGACTATGTTGACCACTTCCTTTGTATGTTATATATATGTATTAACATAGTTCCCAGTCCTTGGTCGCCGTTGACCAGTTCTTTCGCTTGTTATATATTGGTTTTAATAAGAAGTCAAGTAGGCTTATTGATTACTTCTTTTGTTTAAAAACCATACAAACGATGACATTGCAAAATATAACAAGAAATGTTTTAAACTTTTATATTTATTCTTATCATGCACATCGAGCATAATCGTATGACGCATCGTTTCATATTTTATGCAAAGATTCCAGCATGGGGTACGTGAATGGCCTTCCTCTACAGAACAATGGACAGCTTTGCGACGCCATACCCAGTGCTCTTCCGCGACGGCGAGAAGGATCACTTGAAAGGCCACATTGGGATCCATCCACTCCTCTCCTTCGCCAAGTTCCAATCCCAGATGAGCCGCCTGATCGGGATCACCGCCAGCGATCTCTGCATCTATCTCGTCTCCCAGCGATCGCCAAACGACGTCACGGAGGACAATCCCAGGCCCCAGCGATTCTACATCAACGAGAACACAAACTTTGGCCTCATCGTCAGCCACCACCACCCCAGCCTGGATGGCGGCAGCCACTTCCACGCCAGCCGCAAGAGAACCAAGAGAGAGAGACGAAGCGCTCGATTATCATCCTCGGCGCGCTCCGCATCCTTGACGGACGAGCCGGATCAGCCCAATGCAGAGCTTCGTGAAACGAGGCTTCGAGCGTCGTCCACCTCTACAACTTCGCGGACTACCATGATCTGGAAGCGCACAGCCGCGGAAGCCGTGGCCGGATCTTCAGTCGCTCGCAAGCTTGTCTATACACCATCTAGCGATCCATGGCCATCACTACCATCACAACCTCGAGGCGATAAAGGCTCGTCCTCACCGGCGCAAGCTCCTCCACCACCTTCGCAAGCTCGCTCCTCTTCCAGCGATCCACCACCACAAGCTGATGATCCAGGCGATCATGGCTCCTCGTCGGTCGCGAGCATCTCCCCCTCCAGCGTTCTACGCGACGACCTCAATCTTCTCAAGCTCGACTTGGAGGATGCTAGAGCTCCGGGTGCTCCTCATCAAAGGCTCGTGGAGAGTCTGACAACACCCCCACCAGCTCGATTCCCTTGCAAAACTTGCGACGAGAGCCCAGCGATGGCGGCTGTGGAGTTCCATCATTGTGTGAATGACAGGGTCGCCAAGGCGTCTGGTCCCTCGCCACTCGGTCGAGAAATCGTCGAGAAGCCACTGCCAAAGTCTTGACTTCTCGAACATAGTACCTCTAGATCTTCCATCTCCTGTGTGATTCACATACACGAACGATCAAATAAGAGAATGCATGGCGATCATTGCTGTTTTATTCCCACTCGATCTAAAAGCCCAAGTCTCCAAATCTATCGCATTCTCTCTATACCTTGCGGAAGATCATGATGGCCATCGTCGCGATCATCGCAAACCACGCACTGGCTGCGAAGTAAATCCTCCATCACGCTCCCGCGCTCCACTCGCAATCCCCTGGTTTGCTTGTTCCAGAGATGGATCGCTAGTGACTCACCGCTTCTCAGCCATCGCAGCTTCTCCTCCCGCCATGCCCGCCCGCGCTCGCCCTCCACGCCGCGAAACAACGGCGGGATGTGGTTCCACGTCACCGGGTACAGCGCCCTCGTACGAACGACACCGCACGGAACCGTACCGGTCCTCCGCGCCCTGTCCAAAACCCGCGTGGCCAGGTACGGCCCGTTGTGGCCCCATTTGCTCCCGTTGAAAGTCAACGCAAACTCGTGGATGAAGCTATGGAGGACGGGGTGGCGCCGCTCAAACGCGAGCACCGCGTTGTTTAGCCGCTGCCACTCCCCGGTGACCGAATCCTCGGTCTGGGCGCCGATGGAATTGGAGAGATTCGCGAGGCTCCCGAGAACGAGCACGTCGGAATCGAGGTAGATCCCGCCGAAGCGGTAGAGGAGGAGGAGCCGGAGGATGTTGCCCAGGTTTTGCCGCAAGGAGATCTCGCCCGGATCGATCGCGCCGCGTCGCAGGTTCTTGAGCCACTGCGCCGCCGTGGGCGTGGAGCCGAAGAGGAATGGGAGATCCGGCGCGGCGGCCATGACGCGGTAGCCGAGCTTGGCGAGAGGGGCGAGGAGGTCTTCGCCTTGGGGGGTGTCGAGCGATCGCGAGACGATCACGACGCAGGATCGCGGGTGGTGCTTGAAGATGCTCTCCAGGCAGCGGCGCTCGCGCGGGCCGTAGGACTCCACCGCGGAGATCCAGACAAGGAAGAAGTGTGGCGCGCAGTGCCGATGGTGGTGGTGGTGATGATCGTGCGCCGTCACCTTGAGGAAGGCTTTGATTCTCTGGGAGAATTGCGCTGACCTCTCGTCCGAGTGTAAGATCTCGATGCTCGCCCAGTGCCGCTTGACCCACTCCCGCCGCTGGGCGCCGCTCGGAATCGCGAGGAGCTCCTGGAGATCGACGCCACTGCTGATCACGGGCGATGGAGCGCTCGAATTGCCCGAATTGTCACGACGCAATGGAGGAATAGAGGAAGTCTCCCACGAGCTACTGGATCGCGATCGCCCACCATGGAAGCTCCCATTGTGATCTTCTCGCCCGCCACCTCCACCCAATGGAGGAATAGAGGCATTCTCCCACGAGCTTGTGGATCGCCCACCATGGAAGCTGCCATTGTGACCTTCTCGCTCGCCATCTCTTCTCCTGGGCGAGGGGCTGGCGCTCACATTCTCGAACGTCCGCGAGTGTGAGTACTGGCGCTGCGCGAGAGCGATCACCACCGGCAAGGCATCGATGGGGATCGAGGACACCGGCCCGGACGCGTCGCGAAGTGCCAGGAACGATCTCACGTAGACCAGCAGTGACAAACCCACGAGAACAAGCGCGAAGCTCACCGTGACCGATACGTTCTTGAGCTTGCTGCCACTGCCACTGGTGCCGGAGGGGCAACCATTCTGATACTGCCGCCGCGAAGGTGTCGATATAGACATGTACATACCCTCCTCGAGAGTAGCAGCATTCCTCTTGGAGATCGAAGAAAAAGTGGATTTTTTCTCTCGCTACTCGCGCCAAGACCCTGGAATGGAACTAGTCGATCTAATCCCAGCCTCCATAGCCATGAAGTAGCATCAAAACCTGATTTTCCTGGTTCCTTGACCCATGGCAGAGGCGAGCACGAACAGTGGGACAAGCGACTGACTGTTCATGGCCTGTTCATGTGCTAAAGGGGATATCACTGTGGCCCAAAAGGAGTGAAAGAGAAACACCACCCATTTAAATCCAGGATAGCGACGCTCCAAAGCGATCTGGTCAGGCATCTAAGCAAATCCATCGCCCGTGATCTATCTATCCATCCTCCATGCCACATTTCCCTTTATAAAACCCAAGCTTGGATCTATCTAATGACCTTGTCCCTGCCAAAGTAGCTCTGATTCATCCCAGCTCGAGATACCAAGGTGGGTCGAGAGGAGGGACCGATTACTGCAACGCACACTCGCTCACGCCATCGCCCAACACCACAACACACCGAATGGAAGGAGAAAAGATCCAGAAAAGGAGAGGAGAGGACGAGCAAACAAACGATTGCGACGATCAATCGCCTGCCAGTACAATCAGTAGACACTTTTCTGCCACCAACCTATACGTCCATCCATCCATCCATCGTCTTCGATTCCAAAAACCCTTTTCTCTCTTCGATGCCATATCCTTCCCGGCAAAATAAAGCGGCTTTTTCCCGGCAAAACTTTCACATCCTCGCATCCCAGCCGTTGCCGCCGCGGGGCATCGACGGTGGTGCTTAAAAGCGCGGGAGATTTCTTCGCGGGTTCGAATCCTGGCCTTTGTTCTTCCACTGTCTAGACTTTGGAACACAATGACAATGCGCACGATCTGGTTTGTTAAAGGTTTTCGAATCGAATCATGCGCACCGTGTCGTGCGGTGAAAGGGTAGTTTTTTGGGAATTTTGCCTCGCCGCGAAACCAGCAAGGGATCGATCGAAAGTTTCATCGTTTTGACTTCGATTGATTGATTGAGAGGAGACCATTGTAATTCGTAGAGTTCCATCCATCCGAGAATTCGGTGAGTGATGAGGACCAAAAAAATCGAGAGAAGTTGCAGAAGATCTTAGCTGGGACGTCCATGTCCCTCGATTCAAGCAAGTTCTCGTCTCTAATCTTTTTCTTTAGAAATTTGAAAAAAAAAAAATAAAAGCAATAATTTGCAAGAAAAAGGACGACATGGCAGTCCCATAGTGCTGCGCCCAGCAACCCGCATTTACGAATTTATACATTTATTTTCCAGAAAAGACAGAAAAATGGAAGAAAAATAAGAATGCGTAGGATAGGCTCGCAATGCTCACCGTGTCAAATTGCGGGTGGTGTCGCTGTTGCGATCTTTATAACCGGATGGACAAACCTCCCAGCATGATTCGTGATTTTCTCGCTTGGAAAACAGTTCCCATCCATGCATTTGCCTCTGTGCGGCACTAATGCCATGGCCAATTCACCCCCAAACCTTTGTTTAAGGCCTCTTCCTCTTTGACGAAAGAGAAAAGAAAAGTTTTTCTTACACGAATCATCCCTCCTGCGACTGACCCTCAAGAATTCTCGTGGACAGTTTTACAATTCCCTCCAATGCAGCTGCCATGCACATTGAATGATCCAGTCCATTTCACGTCGTGCGAGCTCCAAAGAACGAGAGAAAGAAGACGAACAAGGAGAAGAGGGCGTTTCTTTTTTGCTTTTAACATTCTAGAGAGCTCAGCTCGGCAATCACATCACACCCCGTTCTCGCGATTCAAAAGCTCTTTTGTTGTGTTGCTGTGGTGGTGCATTCGGCGACACCGCGAGCGAAACATCGAGCGCCCAGCGTCAGTGTGAGCACAGGTAAATCCACTCGCCGCCCCGGCTAGCTCCAAGCGATTTAACAATCGCCCACAGGACAAAACCGCGGAGGAAGTCCAAGTTCTTGCAAATGCCCCGGCCGGGCATTTGCCGCGGTAACGCGGTAGAGCGGCAGTAATTTCTGACCAGAGTCACGTGTGTGTCCTCGGCTCACAAAAGCGTCCAAGGAGTGCTCTTGGCGCTTTGCTCCATATAGCTTCGTGGGCATCATCGCTGATCACACGGCGATCTAGCAACGCGACAGTCTTCCAGGAGAGAGCTATGGATCTGTAGCGAGCGAGCAAGGAAGAACCACTTTGGGTCTCTCAAGATCAGGAAAAAGGAAGCTTTGGAGAAGAGCTCGCTTGGAACTAACGCAATGCTGGTGCTCTAAAGCTCACAATGCTCATAGACATAGCTAGGAGGAAGAAGAGGAAGAACAGGGAAGGAAAAGCTGGAACTTTGCTGGGAGGCAAGGCCCTCTAAGCTTCCAACTAGAATGAGGAGGGTCTTGGTGGAGCTCGCCGGTGATAACACCTCGGAGGACAACCTTGTGCTTATCATCGCCATTATCATCGCTTCCGCGGCTCTCGTCCTTGTAGCCATCGCGTTTGCGTACTACTGCTATCTTCGACACAAAGCTCGAGCTCCTCGACAAGAAGGTACGTCACTCCCGCTAGATTTTTTGTCCTTCCGGAAGAGCTTCCTTATCCTTCTTTCATTTTTCCTGAATCTCTTGCTTCGCAGTGGCCGAGCCGGCAAAGAGCGTGACCAGCCAGTCAATTTCCCTCTCTAGACGCTCTAGCTACAATGGATCGACGAGCGAAGCACAGGTTTTCACTTACAAGCAAATGCAGGCCGCTACAAACAACTTTACTACGTCCAACGAAGTCGGGCAAGGCGGATTTGGCAGTGTTTTCCGGGGTGTTCTTCCCGACGGTAGAACTGCGGCAATCAAGCAGCTCGATCGAGGGGGCAAACAGGGTGACCGAGAGTTTCGAGTAGAGGTAATCCTTCTTCCATCAAAAATCTCTTTTTTCTTTCTTTTTTCTCACAGAACTTCTGGATCAGGTTGACATGCTGAGCAGACTACACTCTCCACACTTGTTGGAACTCATCGGATATTGCGCTGATCAAGAACACAGGCTGCTTGTCTACGAGTTCATGCCAAACGGAAGCGTCCAAGAACACCTACACTCGGATGGTATGGAAACCTCTTACCAGAAACCAACGAGAGCTCCAACTTTGCTGATCTACAGGAACCAGTGGTAGGCCACCGATGCTCGACTGGGACACTCGAATGCGCGTAGCTCTTGACGCTGCTCGAGGCCTCGAGTACTTGCACGAGATGGTGAGCCCTCCCATAATTCACAGGGATTTTAAGAGCAGCAACATCCTCCTCAACGACAAGTATAACGCCAAAGTTTCCGACTTTGGCCTCGCAAAGCTGGGCTCGGACAAAGCTGGGGGTCACGTCTCAACGCGGGTCCTGGGAACTCAAGGCTACGTAGCGCCCGAGTATGTAAAAAAACATCTCCTTGCGTTCTTTTCTCAAGAAAAAATCACATTTTTCTTCCAGGTATGCGTTAACTGGACACTTGACGACCAAATCCGATGTGTATAGCTTTGGAGTGGTTCTGCTGGAGCTTCTCACGGGTCGTGTTCCTGTGGACATGAAACGACCGCCAGGCGAAGGAGTTCTCGTCTCTTGGGTAATTGATATCAAGACTTCCTTCTTTGATCGTGTGAAAAACCAATTTTTTTGCTTCTTCCAGGCATTGCCACGGCTCACAGACAGGAACAAGATGGTAGAGATCATCGATCCGAGGCTGAACGGACAGTTTGCAATGAAAGATTTGATACAGGTGGGGCTCGAAAACTTATCCATGCTACGTGTCAAAACTTCCTTTTTGTTCTTCCAGATCGCAGCTATTGCTGCTATGTGTGTCCAACCCGAGGCCGATTACAGGCCATTTATCACAGACGTTGTGCAATCGCTAGTTCCTCTCATCAAGCACAACCGGCCGATGAGAGTGTTGAGCAGCCCCAGCTTTCTCCACGCCATCGTCACTGTAAAATCCTCATCTGCCGAGAGTGGAAGTAGCGACTGCCGATCTTCTCACGTTTCGTTTTGACAAACCTCTTGTCACTCTTTCATTGTTTTGTCAATCAAAAGCAACAGAATTTGCGTGAAAAGAACATCCTCGATCGCTTTTCTCCTCGAGCAGACTGTAAGTTACCATCTAGCTTATAGTGCTCAAGGATTGTAATGGGCGAAAGAAAGTTCTCTTTATTGTGAAGCCTGCTCGGAAGCTAAAGCACGGTCACTATCAAACTATTCCAGAGGGATTTCAATCCTCATCGCTAAAGCTTGGCTGGGTGATGTAGCAGGAGCACTCGCTGCAACCATTCTCGCAGCGGCAATAGTTGAAAGGATGAGCGCAGTACTTCTTGCTGCACGAAGAACACACGGCTCCCTTGCGAACACCAACTTCACGGCGGTCGTGATCTCGGCCTCGATCCAGATAGCTCTCGAATTCTTCCACCATATACGCCTCGGCCAACGAGCTGGTCATCACCATGAGAGCCAGAAGAAGACACGAGAGCTTGGTGACCGCCATTCTCTATAATCTTCCAATGCAGTTGGTCACATCGCTTGTCCCTCGTTGGGTTTTATGCTCGCCAACTTGCAGTTGCATGAAACGCAAGTGAACGACATGCTAGTCTTTGCATGCACAGTCTCAGTAAAATAACTATATTAGAAGATAAATAAAATGTTTAAAAACAGTTTAACAATACAGCAAGTATGAACCTGACTTCATGGCTGCATATGCCGCAGGACTGGTGGCCATGAGGTACGCACCCGCTTCGGTGTGCTGCGCAGGCATGTCTCTGTACTTGGTAGCCCTGGTGAGCACGCGAACATGGATGACCTTGTTGCGCACCAGCCGTTTTACAACTTCGTTGGCACGGTTGATCTGCCAACGGAACACTTCGGCTACCACCTTCTTGTATGTCACGGCACCACCGCCCTGCACAATCGCCTTTACGATCCCAGCCAACTCTGCTCGGGTCCATCCTTCCTCCTCCCCAAGGTCCAAAGCTATCTCCAGGTTCACCTTTTCCATGTCTATGAGATCCTGGGCTTGTGCCAGTAGATTGGTAGCACACTCACCATCGTCAAGAGAAGCGTTGCACGCCACCGTCTTCAATAGATACGGGCTTCCTCCAGCTGCCTCAAAGATGGAAGGCCAGACACTCGTCTCCCAGTCTTGCGGGAGCGTCAAGCCCACAGTTGGTGCCACGTACTCGGAGAAAAACTGCTTGGCTTCCTCGTCGCTAAAGAGGCCAAGTTCTATTGCTCTGCATCTTCCATCCGCGAACTTCTTATACAGCCACGACCGGAAGAACTCGTCCGAGGAAGCCATGATCACATGAGCTCTCTGAGTCTGCTTGGTTATGGCCTCCAGGAAACTGAGCAAGTCGTCGAGCTCCTTGTCGTAGACGCCTTCCCACTTGGCGAGCTTATGAGCATGGTCGATGACGATAACCGGCTTGACAGACTCATGTTGAGTCAGAAAGCTGTTTATGATCCCTTGGATTGCCACAAGACTTTGAACGTGTTCAATACTTTCCCAGAACGATTTAATGCTTCGAGCGAGCTTCCGAGTTCCCATTGTATGAGGCCAGAGTATACTCCAGACGCGCCGCTGCCAGCCGCCCAATTCTGTCTTCAGAAAAGCGGCCATGGCATCAGGAGACGAGCAATCGTTGAGGCACATGTCAATGATGACCATCGGAGCCAAAGTGCTCCTGCCCACATCCGAGTTCCATAGCTTGCGTAGATGCGTCAATAACAGCGACTTTCCCGTATCCTTGGGACCCAGGAGCACAGTGATTTGTAGAGGCGCATTATCCAAGATCCTGAGCAGCCTCTCCAGCTCCGCCTTGCGATTGAAGAAGGTGTAGGAAGACTGCACTTCCTCCTTAGCAACGGATCCCATTGTGCTTCAACCCTAACTAAGGTGGTAGAGAATCTCTTATCATTTGTTCTTTTTCTTGAAGACCAAATCCGATGTGACATGAAATGACTGCCAGGTGAAGGAGTCTCCGTCTCTTTGGGTAGAATCAAGACTCGCTTCTTCCAGGCATTGACACGAATAAGATGGTAGAGATCATCGATCCGAGGCAGTTTGCAATGAAAGATTTGATACAGGTGGGGTTCGTAATGTTCTCGTTTGTATGCATTTTGCATGTCAAAACTTTTGTGCAGTTTGCAATGAAATATTTGATACAGGTGGAGGTCATAATGTTCTCATTTCTATCCATTTTGCATGTCAAAACTTCTGTTTGTTCGTGTATCCAACTTGAGGCTGATTATCCATTTATCACAGACGTGGTGCAATCGCTGGTTCCTCTCGTCAAGAACCGGCCGATGAGAGTGTCGAGCAGCAAAGCTCTCCACACTGCGATCTTCTCACGTTTCGTTTTGACAAACATCTTGACACTCTCTCAAACAAACAGAATTTGCGTGAAAAGAAGACCTAAGCTCAGATAGTTCTCTTTATTTTGAAGGTCAAGATCAAACTATGGAGAGGCATTTCAATTCTCATCGCTAAAGCTTGCTGGGTGATGTAGCAGGAGCACTCGCTACAACCATTCTCGCAGTGGCAATGGTTGAAAGGATTAGCACAGTACTTCTTGCTGCACGAAGAACACACGGCTCCCTTGCGAACACCAACTTGACCGCGGTCGTGATCTCGGCCTCGATCCAGATAGCTCTCGAATTCTTCCACCATATACGCCTCGGCCAACGAGCTGGTCATCACCATGAGAGCCAGAAGAAGACACGAGAGCTTGGTGACCGCCATTCTCTATAATCTTCCAATGCAGTTGGTTCCGTCGTTGAATTTTGTGCTCGCCAACTTGAAACGCAAGTGTCTTTGCATGCACAGTAAACCTTAATAAAAATTATACTAAAATAAAAGTTTAAACTAGTTTACGTTAATACATCAGCCTTAGTAAGCCTGCGAACACCAGCTGCCACGAAGATAGGAGGCCAAACGCTCTCCTCCCAGCCGTGCCGGAGCGTCAAGCCCAGGTGTGGTGCCAAGTGCTCAGATAGAAATCGCTTGGCTTACTCTTCGCTAAAATGGCCGAGTCCGATTGTTTTGCATCTGCCATCCATGAACTTCTTACTCAGCGACTATGACTATCAACAATTGATGAAGAGTAAAAGTAGAAATTAAGAATCTAGTTTTCTTTTAACCATTTTGTGTGATCAAAACCCAAATTGGACAATTCATATTTATAATGGCACCCAGTTGGTTGATGTATGTGTGGAATATTACACATGATCCTGAACGACAGTGGCAGAACTCCATTTATTCCATTCTCCAGTCTTTTGTTTCCTCTCAACCGATCTCCCTTGCAGCACTTCCAGCCAGCTTTAAAGCTACCTCATAGAAGAATTTGCTCCACTTGGAGTTGAGCCAAGCCAAGGAATAATATCATCATCTCTCCAAAGTGATATCACAAAAACAATAGCCACCGAACATGGATTCCAGGCAGGAAGCCCCCCTGTTAATGACATCTAATCCAATAAAGATTGGTGGGAATCGAACCGTCCACCAGCCTGACGGGTGACGGGTCATGTCCACTCTGGCCACGTGGCGACAGCGAGGCCTACAGCATACACCCAATCCCAGCCGTTGGATCCGCGAGGGCCGCCAGATCATAGCCGTTGGGACGCCGCTGCAAAGCTGTCTATGGCAGCCCCCCACTTGCCGCCAAACGAACGGAATCCTCGGCAGCCACGGATAAAACCGAGTGGTAAAAAGCCAGTATTTTTACCCACCTGGGCAAGCCCACATTTCCCTCCTGGATAGCGGGAGCGCCGGCGTTTTTTACTCGGATTTTTTTACCGCGGGGGAGTATATAGCGGCCAAGGCTGGCTCGAACGGGAAAGAGGGAGAAATTCTTTTTTCTTCTGTTTGGGTGATCTTGGCGGCGGCTATGGCGATCCCTCCGCAGCTCAGGCACCAGATGACGCTCAAGCCATTGCTCCGTCCTCTGCTAGCGCTCAATTTCGCCCTCTACGCTGTTATTCTGGGATTCGCGGGCTGGGCCTACGACAAGCAAATGAGTGGTCGATTGGGAGGTGTGTTGTTCTTCCAAGATTCTTGGGGAGTTCTAACTTGTGTTCTTGTGATCTTTGTTCTTGGCAGGGAACAAGGTGACTCCCGATCTCATCACGTACACATTGCTCTCTGGAGTGGTGGGCATTGCCTCGGTGCTGGCGGGTCTCTACTACTTGAGGAAATGGAACTCCGAGAGCAGAGCTTCGGCGATGGCTACATCGATTCTCGCGTTGCCGGTCACAATCCTGGCACTTGGGTGAGTCAATTTCCTCCTCCCTGCTCGATCTCTTCAAGCTTCTCGGGTTTCTGACGAGGATTTCTCTTGGTTCCTGGCAGCGTTGCCTCGAAATACATCCACGCTGGTGGCCTCCACAACAAGAAGCTGGTAAGACAATTCTTTTCCTCTTCCGAGAACTTTGGAGCCGAGTTTCTTGTCTGGCTTGGATGATAGACGACGCTGGCGGCATACGCGATCATAAGTGCAATCACCCAGCTTCTCTACACTTTGCTCGTTCACGGGATCTTTGGCCACGATAAGCTCATCGGCCACACGGCGCCGGCGGCTCCAGCTGCGCCAGCGGCGGCGGGGGAGACCACGGCCACCAAGGAGGCGACGGCGCCGCCCGAGGAAGTGGAGAAGCCGCCGCCACACACAAGCGCGGAGGCGGCAGTATGATCGATCGCAAGGAAAAAAAGAAAGGAAAAGAATACAACACAACACACTCCGAGAACACTACTTACACACACCACCATGGCGGATTTTTTAGATTTTCTCCTCTCTCCTCTCTCTCCTCTCTCTCTCGATGTAAAGATTTTCGAAGATGTTTCAACTTTAAAGGATTTGCGCTAATTCTTTGCTCGCCATATCCATAGTTTCCTCTCTCCATACTTCTCTCTCTCCTTGGCCATCATCTTTGTGCTACGTGTGGGAAACATCTTTGATTTCTTTGTATCATGGCAAGACAATGCGGCCAGCTGGGGATTGGGATGCCAGGCAAGATCTTTAAATCAAGCATGGCATTGACAAAAAAGAACCAACTACATAGGAAATCTCTCAAGAAAAAAACTCATGGAGAGTTTTCTTGCGTGCTCCAAAAGTTATCTGTCACACACACGAAGGTTTGGTAAGTGGTGACAAAAACCAAAGTGGAGCCCAAAGAAGTGGAATCGAAACAAGGAGAGCCATGAACTCACCATACGATCACCACATTGACAGGAAAAGAAATAAAATTTCCTGAGCATTGTCTTGGTCAGAGAGAACACTCTCTTTTCCTTCTTTATCCATTTCTCCAAAGATGATATCATAGAATTTCTTGAGCATCCATCCACGATGTGACAAAATAACTTGGCCTGGCCACCTAGTGGATTAAGATTTCACGTGAAAAAGCTTTGGTTATAAGTGCGAGGATTCGATTTTAGGAGCGTTTGGAAGGGCAGAGCTCCAGTCCATGCACCTTGGCCGTTGTGTGTCTTGTCTTTTGAGTTCTAAGCTAAGGATAAGTTTTGGGGCGATTCCATCGCATCAGAATTTGCATCCTAGAAGTACGGTATAAGAGAGGTCTTATTCTTCTAGTTGTACGGTAGATCTCACTGTCTCTTTGTCCAATTGGTTTTCTCAATCTCTGGCTCTTTCTCGCGTTTGCAGGACAAAGCCAAACTTGAGCGATCCTTTTCGATTTCCAGCGTCAGATGTTTATGGGGGGTGTATGCAATGACCCGCTCCTTATTTCTGTTCCAGGGCGTGTACTCGTTCTGCTAGCACAGAGATGCACCACCTTGTGAGCAGCTTGAGGTGCCTCACATCACCCACGGATGAAGAATGGGAAGAGTTCGAAAGCCTTAGAGGACTTTCGAGGAGGTACGATTTGTGGTCTTTTTTCATGTGGCTAAGCAGCAGTTTGCGAAGTTGGTCGAAGACAAGATCGAGGAGGGGAATGACGGGATTTTTCTTGTGCCGTTTCGCATGAAGACAGTTCTGGTAGTGACAAAGAGTGTGGCATTCTCGCCTATGCATTCAACACGTCTCTCAAGTGTCCCTCAACCATTCTCAACTTGCTTGAAGAACCACGCTCGGAAGCCCGTGCTCAAAATGCGCGAGATCCGCTCCGAGTGAGAATCTTGAGTCTTTGCTGTTGCAGATAATGTTACTATTTGTTGTTGCTGGTGCAGAAATCCGATGCTGAAGCTCAGTGTCTGTGCCTGGATCTTGAGTGCAAAGATGACGTGAACGTGAGCATAAATGCGGTATTACAAGCTGCCATCTGTGCTGAACCAGGGGTGATTCGCAATATCAACAATGGCCACCCCGGGACAGTGCCGCTGGCTGTTTTGGGGTCTACCAAATGGATGTATGGACTCCTGGAGGTTGAGGGAACACTGCAGATTTGCCAAAAAGATGGCATAGTAAGTTTCTCATCACAATGTTTGCTGTTTTAAATAATCGTGACTACCTAACTATTAAGGTTTAGGATTCACCGCTATTTCAGTAATTAGACCAAGCAAAGTCTTTCTTTGCTCTCTCTCCCCCTCCCTCTTCATCTTTGTGCTACGTGTGGGAAACATGGTTTCTTTGTATGCTAGGCAAGAAGTTTAGATCAAGCACGGTATTGACAAAAGAACAAAGATGTAAGAATTCTGTCAAGAAACACTCCAGGGAGCTCACCATATGATCACGACATTGGCAGCAAAGTATTAAAATCTCTTGAGCATTGTCTTGGTCAGAGAGAACCCTTTCTCTTGATCCATTTCTTCAAAGCTCAAAAGGATGATGTCAAAGAATTTTCATCCACGATGTGACAAAATAGCATGGCCACGTAGTGGATTATAATTTCACGTGGAAAAGCTTGGTTATAAGTTGGTGGGAGTGAAGGGGTGAGGAATCGAGCTCTCGACTGGCCACATTTTCTAGGTCTGGGCGTTGAGCGCTTGGAAGGGCAGAGCTCCAGTCCAGGTACCTTGGCGGTTGTTTGTCTTGTCTTCTAAGCAAGGATAAGTTTTTGGGCGATTCCATCCCATCAAACTCCAACTTGGGAACCTCGAGTTTAGATCCTAGAAGTCTCTTCTTCGTACGGCATAGGAGAGAGGTCTCATTCTTTTTTTAAGGGTTTAAGTGTACGGTAGATCTTGACTTCTCGACTTCGTCCATGGTTTTCTCGATCTAGCTCATTTGTTTCATTTCTAGTTTCTGGTGAGAAGCATGAGCAACACTAGAGAGCCTTTGCTCGTTCCTGCGAACGATCCCAAGGACCACCACCTCAAGAAATGCTCGAGCGACACTGGAGCAAACTACAGCCTGGATCGACAGCGATCGACCGGGAAGCCCCCACAACCCGAGCTCCCGCCCGTTGCAAACCTGGCCATCCTCACGCCCCAGCGAGCCGCCATGATCCTCCTCATCTACATCGCCGTGGGACTCCTGTGCTTCATCTACGTCAAGCACGGGTTCGAGGGCGAGAGAACCGTGAACATCGTGGACGCCCTCTACTTTTGCGCCGTCACCATGACCACCGTCGGCTATGGTGATCTCGTCCCCCACACAAGCACCGCCAAGCTCTTCACCTGCGCCTTCGTCTTCCTCGGCTTCGGCCTCATCGGCCTCATCATCGGCAACGCCGCGAACTACTTCGTGGAGAAGCAGCAGCGACTGCTCGAGAAAGCTCTCGAGGAGCAACAGCAGCTGGAGCAGTCGGGAGAGGCCCGGATCACGAGCGTGCAGCACAAAGTTCTCGTCGCTGCTGGATTGGTGGTGATCGTCCTCGGGGCCGGCATCGGCATTCTCATGGGAGTCGAGGGCCTCGGCTTCGTCGACTCGTTCTACTGCGTTTGCGTGACCGTCACCACGCTGGGCTATGGCGATCGAGCTTTCAGGACGGAGGGCGGGAGGATCTGTGCGGTGTTTTGGATCCTGGCCAGCACCGCTTGCGTCGCGCAGTTCATGCTCTACCTCGCCGAGCTCATCACCGAGGAGCGGCAGCACGCCATCGCAAAGTGGGTTCTCTCGCGAAAGGTGACGATCTCGGACGTGGAGGCGGCCGATATTGACAAAGATGGCAGGCTCAGGTACGTAAAGCTTAACAGCTTCTCGATTGATCCTCTTTGCTGCGATCGATCCAAGAGGAAAGAACTTGATATCTGTCGTGCATGCATGCCAGTGCTCCCGAGTTTGTGATCTACAAGTTGATGGAGCTGGGCAAGATCCAGGACGCGGACGTGAAAGCGATCTTGGACGACTTTCGGGAGCAAGATGCCGATCAATCGGGAAGCATTACCATCTCGGATGTAACCTCATAACGCTGGAGCTTCGCTCAATCTCCATATAGCTTTCATAGCTCATTTGGTCAGAGCACCCGTTTAGTAAGCGGGAGGTCCTGAGTTCAACTCTCAGTGAAAGCAAAATTATTTAAATATGTTATTTTAACTATAAAAATATTCTTTATTTTTAACTCTTTTCTTAAATTAATTATTATTATTACTATTTTAGTTTACAGTGTAATATGACTTATATTTTAACTGTTATTTGTCATTTTTTATTCAGCTTTCATAGCTCATTTGGTCAGAGCACCCGTTTAGTAAGCGGGAGGTCCTGAGTTCAACTCTCAGTGAAAGCAAAGCACTTTTCTTTATATTTTTTATTGTTATTATTTATGATTTATATTGTTGAAACTATTTTTGCAGCTTTTTAAAATCTATATATTTTATCAGTCTATGAATGTATTTTTATAAATTAGTTCGCGGCTAATAATCATCGTTTGGCGGCGATGGCGTGCATCGTGTGTAACTGGGTATCGGCAAAGTTGGCGGCGGGAGTCTTGGGTGTGATTAATCTGGTCTTGTATCTCATCCTCATTGGCTTCTCGACGTGGGCTTTCGAGAATGTTGCGGGAGATCTTATGCTTGGCAAAGGTGATTATTTTCTTCTTACAACTTTGTGGAGTTCTCTCTTTGGATTTGTTCTCCAGACTTGTCTCGTTTGATGTTGATCTTGGTCTCGCTGCTGGCTGGAGTGGTCGGAACGCTATCAGCAGTAAGCAGCCTTTACTACGTGAAATACCCGGCCGCGGTTTCCCACGCATCGGCCTCGGCCACCGCGATCATCTCCGCTGCCTTCTCTCTGGTGGCTCTTGGGTAAAACTATAAGCTCCTTTTCATCCTGCAAGAATCTTAACGAGTTCTTCCAGCTTTGCGAGCAAGAACGTCAATCTCGGCAGCGACAATAGCAAATTCGTGCGTATACAATCTTACTTCTATGCTTTGGTTTTCGCTTATCTTGGTTTGTTCTTGCCAGAGAGTTCTCGAGGCTTTTTCGATCATCGTTGGAATCACGCAGCTCGGGTTCACGGTTTTGATGCACTACGTCGACGAAGTTCCAGTTGCGCCGCCGGTGGTTGCGAAGCTAGCAGCGAGTCAAGAAGCACCAGAAGTTGTCCAAGTAGCCACGGAAACTGTTTGAAATCTCTTTTCTTTATTGTTCTTTAGTGGAACCCCTGTTTGGAACTTTCTCTATGGACCGATGAAACAATCAATCGATCGATCAGTGTTTTCTTTGATGATCCTAAGAAATGCTTTTCAAAAGAACTATGCCTAGCGCGAGGCCCAGTGGCCACCACAAAGACTGGATCCGTGACGGCGCGCTGGATGGAGAGATTATCCGAAAGTTGGTTCCTACCGTGGGCGATGATCCTCCGACTGGGAAGTTGTCGCCACCATCGGTGGATGGTACTGCTGGAGCTGGCACTGCTTGAGCTTCGGGAAATTGGACTCCATTGTTATCATCGGATCTGTAACAACAATCGCGGAGGGAAACCAAAGCGTTAGCATAGAGAAGTTGCATCGAGACTAAGATCGAGCGAAGAACTCTCAAACTCCAAGTCAAGTGGATGATGGTCGCGAAATTGTATTGTACAGACAATTTACGTGATGGAGGGGCCTTCACGCAATTAAAAAAAAGAAGGCCAACGCAGTTACGAATATGTACGCGGGAGAAAACTTGGCAAAGTTGCCGGAAGAGTTGGAAGGTTTGGAACTAGAAACGAAAAAAAAAACCGTGAAAATTCTCAAAAAAATGGACAATGACCACAATCACATAGAATCTCAAACAGGATTGAAACTGACGTGGAAAACCAAACATACAAATATACGAAGAAACTAGAAAACAAAAGAAAAGAGAAAGCAAACACAGTACTGACTGCTGACAAGATGCTCTTCTGAGAAAAAGGAATCGCTTATCCTATAGGTGGCGGTGAGCAAGATAGGGACAAGCAATGGTGGTGGACAATTGACCCAAGAAAACAAAAACGAGAAAAACGAACTGAAAATCACTCCCTAGAACTGATGGATTGAAATAAACCAGAGATCAATCGACCCAAAAGAAAAGAGAAAAAAAACACGAGAAGAAAACCAACCCAAGATCATGAAAAACTTCACTCAATTCAAAGATGGAACTCTCCACGGATGGATTGAACGAAAGAAGAAAAGAGAGAGAGAGAGATACTCACAGGTCGGTCGCGGTGGGACAAAACACGATAGTGTAGCGCCCTCCCATGCACGTAAAAGTGGAGCTGAGATCATCGTAAGCGTAGCTATAAGCATTCGGGCACGACTGCTTGAAAGCTTTCGAGTAATCGGTGGGCTTGCACGTCGTTGGCAGCGCGTTCTCTCCAGTGCAGCAGTACTGCGGCTCCTTGAAAGCGTCGCAGGCGCTGCGGCATCCCACCACGTTACCGGTGCCCGTCACCTGGAGTGCCGCCGGGCAGTTCCGGTTGAGATCCCCCGTGCAGCCGGCGGCACCGCAGCTCTTGGGATCGGTCGCGTTGCGCCCCTGCCCGCCGCCGTCTGGCGATACCGCCATGGGCAGATTGTAGCCATCCACCAGCGACACGTCGTAGAAATCCATGTTGGCATAGCCGCTGAGCGTAAACTCTGCACACACGGTGACGTCGGTTAGTACCGCGCGGTGTAGCGGTTAGTACCGCGCGGCACGGTTCTTACCTACGAGCGTCGCGGGCGGCTTGCCGCCGACGGTGCACTGCTCCCGCCCGTCACAGTCGCCCATGGCGCAGGTGAAGGTGCCGTCGGTGCCGCGGCTGCATCCCGTGCGGCCCCAGAACCGGCCCCCCCAATTGGAGGGCGTGGTGACGGTCATGGTCTGGCCGGTGGAGAGCATGGTGTTGTCCAAGGTGAGCGGTTGGATGCCCGCGCTGGAGACGACGCCGAGCCATATCGTGGCGGCACAGTTGTTCTGGATGGTGAAGGTACCGTCGGATACCGCCAGCCGGACCGCCCCTGTCGCCATCGTTTGGCATTGCCACCGTTAGAGACACCATTTGTAGGGAAGAGAGAAAGGAAGTATAGGAAACGTCTCTCTTGCGACTCTCTTTGGTCTTCGCGGCTATGGCGTGGTGGCATGGCACAGAGAGAGAGAGAGAGAGAGAGAGAGAGAGCTTTAATTTCTTTTGCTTTGCTTTGGCTTGGAGTCGCGATCGTGGGCGATCGCTGGCGATGGAGACAAGGAGGAGCTACAGTGGAGCGAATGAAATGTCGCAACGCTCGCGCTAGCAACAGTCTCTGTCGCTGGCAGAGCTTGGATCTTAGCGAATTGATTAGCATTGGGACTGGAATTGTGGGGATGGATGGATCGATCGAAGAAGCAGGGGAGAAGGAATCGTATCGACCCGGATCACGGCACTAGCACCGACAAACTGGAGGAAGAACTTGAGTGGCTGCTCGAGCGAGTTTGCGACACTTAGCGAGTGTCGCGAGATCACGGCTCTAACACCGGCCAAAGATCAAAGCTTCCTGTTTGATCTCTCGTGACGTGATCGCTTTGTCAACAAGCGCTTGGATGGAGTGGAGGAAAAAAAAAAATCACATTTTTTTTGGCTTCCTTCTTTCCTTTCTCTGTGAAGAGTGTAGGTGAGTGAGAGGGGTGTGACGGCATGAAACACAAACGCGAAGAACAATGCAAGACCAGCAAAGGAGAAGAAGGAAAAATCCGAGAGAGAAAGGAGCTTACCCAGAAGCAAGGAGATGATTTGTAGAAGCACCACCATCGCCATCATCGAGACTCCAATCCAATCCTCTCTCGGGAGCTCCCAATGTCGGTCCTTTTGAAGGGAAACTCTAGAGCCTTGGCTTGCAAGCCCGAAGATCCTGGATGCCTCCCACCCACAAAGGATAAATAGCTTAGAACTGGGAATCGATGCGAATCCTTGCTCCAGCAATCGAATGGGTCCCTTTTGCGAGCCGCGATACTGCTGCGAGTGCGCGAGATTGCTTGCGACGAGGACAAAGGCGAGATTCTTCCCAGAAGAAAATCAAAAGCGAGAAGAAGACGAAGAAGAGAAAGAGCGAAAAAGAAATGTGGGCAGCCGCGCAGATCTATCCAAGTGACTCGCTCGCCCCGCCACTAAAGCCCCCTGTGGATGGAATCTAAAATCTAGAATCCAGGGAAAGAGCTCGCTACTTCTAAGAGCTCTCTCCTTTTCTAGGTGTTTATATGTGAGTTATCGATAGCTCCAAGCTAAGTAGCAGTAAAAAAGCTTCGCGATTGGAGAGAAAAAACGAGAACTGGAAAAAACAGAGAAGAATTTGACCATTGTCGGTTCATGCAGTAGTTACACGCTAGTTATACTGAGAGACACGGTGATGACGTGGTGCTCAGGTCCGCGGCTCGACTCCCCTGCCTAAACAGTGTTCTGGGTTGGAATCGAACACCCGATCTGATAGCGATGGTTTTTTAAAAGTTAGGGCTTATAGAGTAAATGGCGCCATTTTGGCTTAGGGTTTGCAAGAGAGGGCGATGGGGCCGGAGCGGTCGGTGTCCTACATTTCGCTGTTCCGGTTCGCGGATGCCAAAGATTTTGTGCTGATTGCGGCTGGCACGCTCGGCGCCGTCGTCAATGGCCTCACTTTCCCTGCGATGCTCATCATTCGCGGCCGCATGATCGACAACTTTGGTACTTTGCCACAGGACGGCGCGATGAGCACGAAGTTCTCCCAGGTGCGCGGTTTTCTCCCTGTTCTAAGTAGTGCGCTCGCTTTTTCTCCTTTGACTCCACCGGTTTTGGTGATTGGATCTTGGATTTGGTTGTGAGTGTGGATTGGTTGTTTTGCTGCAGGACGCGCTTCTTTTTGTTTATATTGCCATTGTTGCGTGGATCGCGTCATACATTGGTATCTTATCCATAGACTAAAGAAAAAGGAATAGAAGAACAACTTAGTGGGCTTGCTTAAATGTGTTTTTATCCCGTGTGGTTAAGACAGAAGTAAGCTGCTGGATGTTTACTGGCGAGAGGCAAGCGTCGAGGCTGAGAGCACTGTATCTCAGATCTGTGCTCCGCCAGAACGTTTCTTTTCTTGACAACGAGCTTTCAGCAACTTACATTGTCAACTGCGTATCGGACGATACGCTCCTGGTGCAAGAGGCAATTAGCGAGAAGGTAACGTTGTCTTTCATATATTTTTTGTGTCGCTTTCGGATATTGATGTTTGCTGTGAAGGTCTATATAGACTGGCAACTTCATCCGGAACGTTGTCCAGTTTGTGGGAGGATATTTGGTTGGATTTACGCAGTCTTGGAAGCTGGCAATCGCTATACTGCCTTTCACGCCGCTGCTCATTCTGCCAGGGGTGTTTTACGGGAGCGCCATCTTGAAGTTTGAGAATGAGAAGCAGGCCACGTACAGTAAAGCAGGGAACATGGCGGAGCAAACGATCGCGTGCATTCGTACTGTGTACTCACTTGTCGCGGAGACCAAGTCCCTTCGAGCTTATTCTCTTGCTCTCGAGGAAACCGTTGCATCTGGTTTAAAGCAGGGACTTATCAAGGGGCTGGTACTCGGTTCCAACGGCATCAGCTTCGTTTTATGGGCCTTCATGGCCTGGTTTGGAAGTGTGCTTGTCATGCACGGCGAAGCTAATGGTGCTGAGATTATCACTACCGGTTTGGCTCTGCTTAACGGAGGAAGGTACTTCTCTTTTACGTTTGGAACAAATGAAAACTTTGGTTTTTGTGATGCAGAGCTCTTGGTTTTGCCATGTCCAATCTTGGCGTTTTTGTTGAAGGACGCATGGCGGCATGGAGAATGTTTCACATCATTAGGCGGATTCCACCCATCGACGTCGATAAATCTGACGGGAAAGCAATGCAATCTGTTCAAGGGCACATCAGACTGGAGGAAGTGGTATACGGCTATCAGACAAGAGCTGACACACCCGTTCTTACCAGTTTCACACTGGACATACCCGCCGGTAACTCTGACTCTTGAGGTTTTTCGTTCTCTCATGAGCGTCAAATGCAGGTAAAACCACCGCTTTAGTTGGCAGAAGTGGCTCCGGAAAATCTACTGTTATTTCTCTGCTGGAACGGTTTTACGATCCTTCAGCTGGTAGAATTCTTTTTGATGGAGTAGACATTAAGGAGCTTGACCTCAATTGGTATCGGCACCAGATTGGTCTTGTGAGCCAGGAGCCCGCGTTGTTTGCGACAACAATAAGGGAAAACATATTATACGGAAAGGAAGATGCCAGCGATGACGAGGTCTACAGAGCTGCTCACACAGCAAATGCACATAGTTTTATTGTCAGGCTTCCCGAAGGCTACGACAATCTGGTAAGCTGTCAGTTTTGAGATCACAAACTGTTCTCATCTCCTACACAGGTTGGCGAACGAGGACTAAAAATGTCCGGAGGTGAAAAGCAAAGAATTGCCTTAGCCAGGGCGATAATAAAGGAACCACGTATCCTTCTGCTGGATGAGCCTACCAGTGCTTTAGACATGAAGTCAGAAACAGCAGTTCTGGCTGCTTTAGAGAAGGCAAGGCTTGGACGCACGACGCTTATAGTCGCGCACAGGATTTCTACGATCCGGAACGCAGATGCAGTTGCTGTTTTAGAGTCGGGAAGGATAGTAGAGACTGGAAGACACGAAGAGTTAATGGCAGTGGGGAAGGCGTACAGGGCTCTTGTTTCTTTGGAAACGCCTCGCAGTGCTCTGCTAGGCGGAGAAGATGCGGTGCATGCAAGTCCTGAGAATGCACAGTCGTCACATTCAGCACCAATTATCGCAGCCCAGAATGGTCAAGATTCAGTTCTTTATCCCTCAAGGCGGATCAGGCCATCGTTTTTCCAGCTTTTGAGTTTAGCAACACCGGAATGGAAGCAGGGAGTGTTGGGACTCGCCGGTGCTCTTGGTTTTGGCGTTGTGCATCCAATGTACGCCTTTTTGCTGGGATGCATGGTTTCCGTATACTACCTGAACGATCACGAAGAGATGCGGAAACGGATCAACCTCTACTGCGTCATCTTTCCTGCGATGATGGCTGCGTCCTTTCTCGTGAACCTC
The DNA here is from genome assembly GCF_000143415.4 of Selaginella moellendorffii. Classification (NCBI taxonomy): domain Eukaryota; kingdom Viridiplantae; phylum Streptophyta; class Lycopodiopsida; order Selaginellales; family Selaginellaceae; genus Selaginella; species Selaginella moellendorffii. Next base: position 1,253,386 of record NW_003314303.1, on the reverse strand, counting down.
GAGCAGCACTGTAACCTGGCAGCTGTTGGCGAGCATTTGTCAAAGAGGCTGCGTGAGGCGATGCTGGCGGCGATCCTGAAGTTCGACGTTGGATGGTTCGACAGGGATGAAAACAGCAGCAGTGCAGTTTGTACACGCTTGTCCTACGACGCAAACGTGGTAAGTCTTCGTGTTTTCCGTGGATATGTAACTAAGGAATCTCTTATCTACACAGGGTGGCATGTCATATCGCCGTTTTTGTGCTTACAGATTCGAGCTCTTATCACCGACCGTATCTCACTCCTCGTTCAGACGGGTAGCGCAGTAATTGTGAGTTTCACCATCGGACTGGTTGTTAACTGGAGGCTGGGAATACTCATGATCGGGACTCAACCTCTGTTCGTCTTCTGCTACTACATCAAACTGGTATGTCTGAAAGGCTTTACGCACAAGTCTGCAAAGGCACACACCGAGGCAAGCCAGTTAGCTTGCGAAGCGATAAGTCAGCACAGGACAATCACAGCTTTTTGTTCTCAAGGCAGAGTTCTGGCAATGCTCCAATCCAGGCTAGATGCGTCGGTTACAGATCTGAAGAAGCGGTCTCACACTGCTGGATTGGGCCTGGGAGTTGCACACTTCGTTTTGTACGCATCATGGGGCCTTCAGTTCTGGTATGCGGGCGTGCTTGTCAGCAAGAGAAAGATCAGCTATCAGGACGTGTTCAAGATATTTTTCGTGTTCCTGAGCACGGGACGTGTGGTGGCAGAGGCACTTGGCCTGACGCCCGACCTCGCCAAAGGTGCTGCCAGCATTGATTCGGTATTTGGGATCCTCTGTCAGAAGGGAAAGATAAATGCGAACGATCCAGAAGCTACTCCTCCGGGGAAAGTTACGGGAGAGATCGAAGCATGCAACGTGTTCTTCGCTTATCCAACAAGACCGGACGTTGTAGTTCTGAGAGGCTTGAATCTACACGTTCCAGGTGGTACTTCTATGGCACTGGTTGGTCACAGTGGCTCGGGGAAGTCCACGGTCGTCGCGCTCATCGAGAGGTTCTACGACCCTCTAAGCGGCGTGGTGAAAATCGATGGGAAGGACATCAAAAAGCTTGAACTTTACTCGCTGAGGAGACAGATCGGTCTTGTGAGCCAGGAGCCATGCTTGTTTTCGGCAACCATACATGAAAACATCGCTTATGGACGTGAAAGCGAATGCACCGAAGCGGAAGTAATCCAAGCCAGTCGCATTGCTAATGCACACAATTTCATCAGGTTGGCAGAAGCTTTTTCCTTTCTTGTTTGTGAGTCACTAAGATTGCTTTGGTTGCAGTGCACTGCCGGAGGGGTATAAGACGCATTCTGGCCGGAAGGGAATCCGTCTCTCTGGCGGTCAGAAGCAGCGAATTGCAATAGCTCGAGCGGTCTTGAAGAGCCCACAGATTTTACTGCTGGACGAAGCCACCAGTGCTTTGGATCTAGAGTCGGAGCACCTCGTTCAGGATGCGCTGGAGACAATGGCCGGAAGAACGACGCTCGTGATCGCTCACAGGCTCTCTACGGTTAGGAACTGCGACTGCATCTCGGTAATGCACAGTGGAGCTGTGGTCGAGCAGGGAACACATGAGGAACTAATGTCGATGTCTGGTACGTATTTTTCTCTAGTTCATTTGCAAGAAGCTGGCTGCAGTGGCACAAAGTGCTCCTAAGTTTACAGCTTTTCTGGTCATTTTCTTGTCGAAGTCAGAGGCATAGACAATGTATAAATGTAAAACTCTTGTATGTAATGTTGCAAACAAAGACCTAAAACTTTACCATGCAAATTATGAAAAAATAAATAAATTTATTTATTGTACTTTGGTTGTTTAAGATTTTATATTGTTATAAAACTAATGATGAACACTTTCCAACTATATTTTATAATATCATATAATAATAATGTTTATTTTTATCAGCTTACATTCTTTCAATTTTTCTTCTTAATTCTATTATATGTCCTTTCAGCTCTTCTACACTGATCTTGGTGATATTTAATTAATAAAATTTATTACTTAATTTAAATAAATTTATTAATTGTAATGTGTTAAATATATAAAATATTTATTTTTTAATATTATATCCTTTTACAAATATTATTAATCTATAAAAGATGATTGTTATAAACCCATTAAAGCTAAATATTTTGTGTTTATTCTATTTTTCTATCTTATCACCTGCCAAGTAATTTTTTTTTTTTTTTGAGATATCATTCCAATAAAGGTTTTTACAAAGTATTACCCTCATCAATGCTCAATCCCGATCACTAGATCCAAGAAAGGATGATATGAACACCACATGTACATTCAAGTGAAATTAAATAAATTTAATTTAAATATTTAGATAGTTTTTATTATGTCTATATTAATAAATTAATTAAGAAGATCAAAATCATGTTAGAACTTTTGTTTTTAATAAAGTCTTTAGAATTGATAAATTTATTATAGACAATGCTTATTTATATCAATTTTAACTCATAAAATTTAAAATATCTCTAAAAACCTCACTTTATATGTATAAATTTTATTATATTATATTTTTATTTTTAGTTCTATTTAAAATATATATTTAATATAATTATATTAAATTATAAATTTGTAAAGGTCATATATTCATTCAACCATGGCAAACTGTTTTTATTTTTGGTAGTGATATAGATGAATTCAAGATCCAAGATTTCCGAGCTCAAACTGTTTTTTGGACATGTATATCTGAATATATAAATTAAATAGGTTGGATGTAAGACTTTTTAAATCAAAATTCATTTAATTTTTTAATTGTACTCACTTTTCAATATTTTTGATTAAAATGTATATAACACTCTTTGATTAGTAAGTTAAGATTTTTAAAAACTAAATTGATGATTTTTATTTGTAATTTTTCAAAGGATTCAAAATAAAAAGAATGATAAAAAATACTTAAACATAACAAAATAATTAGTAGTGATAATTAAATCTTATATATTAAATTGAGTTACTTAAAAAATTATTTATTTCAAAAAGTAAAATAACTATTAAATAAATCTAAATCCTCATTAAACTTATGCAAATGATCTCAATTTTACATTTAGCTTTGAGTATATTATTTATTGAGATAAAGATGCAACTCAAATAATGATTTATACCGCATATAAATAATAAAAAAATCATTGTGGTCAAAACTGATCATAGAAAATATAACTAATTTATATTACTCAAAGTAAAACTAAATAAAGTTATTATTTTCTAATAAAACATTCCTAACATAGGTTTTGGCATTAAAAGTTTTTATATTAATATATAAATTATTTTTTATATCTATATCATATAACTAAAATATAAAGTACAAATTTGTGTTCCTAATATTAATAAGTATTTAGTGTAGTTTATAAGAGAAATAAAAAATTAATGTAGTTAAGTAGAATAACAAAAAAACTCAAAGGTAAGTGAAAAGCAACCATAAAATCGTCTCATTCAATATAATCCTTAATGGTGACTTTTAAAAACTATTCATCAAAATCTTTGCTATAGTGAGTTGATAAGCTCTTTTGGATCAGGAACTATAATCTTCACCCTAAGAGCTGCAACATATGTCACCAAGTTCACCTCGTTACTTCCTCGTTCTTCTTTCAACCGTCTTGAGCACAGCCTCACTTTCACCGCAGGAATCACAAACGATGCAGTCCAGGAGACCGGGTTGCCAGATCCTTTCAAAGACTTGAAGACCGCGCTCCGGCTCTTCGCGTAAGAATTGCCAGCATGGTGTGTCCAAAAACCTCACTAGTATTTCTTTGAGCTGTGATTGCTCCTCCTCAGTAAAACAAGAGTGCTACAAGGAGAGTGACACGATCATTTGCGAATACGTTCCTCTCTTCGGGAATCTCCCTTCGATGCATCTCCTTTGCTCGCGACTAGAAAAGAGATTTAAAAACCAAAGTCGCCGTGCTGGGTTTGCCACCTTCGTCAAGTATGAATTGATAGAGAGCTGATTCTTCGTCTCCATTCTCATGACATGAGATGATACTACGCGTGGCAAGAGCTTTGAAAGAACACGAACTTAAAACGATCGGCCAACCCGGTCTTGAAAGCCTTGATCTTCTTCAAGACGAGGACGACGCATTCTTGAAGACGCTGATGGTTCCATCGACGCCAGCGGCGTAGACGTGCTTGCTGTTGGTGTTCCACTTGACCGCCGTGCAAGGCCCCACCGGAGGGAGAGGCCGTAGCGGCGAGAGCATGGTGGTCATCCCCTCTGGCCCGCAAAACTCGAGGCAGTAGAGGCTCTGCCGCGTCGTGAAGGCGATCAAGCTCGGTGACGACGACGCCGACGCCATGTTGAGCACCGGCTTCCCGTCCGGAATGACGCTGGCGAAAGCTCGGTTGGTCGAGCGCAAGTCCCAGAAGTGGATGGAGCCGTCAGTGCCGGAGCTGCAAAGGGTGGTGGTGTCGAGCACTGCAAGGCCGGTTACTTGCTTCTGGTGTCCACACTGGCGGGAGGGAAGCGTGGGCTTGCTTCTCAGGTCCCAGAGCTTGATCGATCCATCGCAGGCACCGGTGATGATGCTGCAGCAAAACGCGCTGGGATGCATGCACGAGATGGCGGTGTCGTGAGCTCTCCACGAAGCTCTTGGAGCGACGATGGCCTCCACTGTCGACGCGGCGGCCAGCTCGTAGACCAGGACATCTCCTCCGAGACCAACAGCTAGAGCTGTCTTGAGAGGTCCTTTGAAAGGCTGGAGGGACGAGACGTGAACCATTCTCGAGGACCCGGCGTAGATCTGCTTGAGGAACTCGGGAGAGGTTCTCTCCGGGATTTGGATCGTTCCCTGCGAGCACCACGACGTGATTCTGGAAGGAGGACACAAGCACGGAAATTACCAGAGGCTCGAATAAGTTCTTCGTCTGGAGGCTGTGGAGAGCAACGCGAAAGGGCCTTCCCGGCCGAGGAGAGCCCACGGACATGATCACCTTGACACCCATGTCGACGTCCATGGCATCCACGACGGTGGCAGTGTTCTGCGAATGCATCAGCTGGCAAGAACGAGATCATAAAGAGTTTGCAAACGTCAAGCTTTTGAAGTGTGGCTACCTCGAGAGGGTGGCCGACTGGCTTTCGAGAGCACACCCAGAGATTGAGAAGGTTGTGTGACGCTGAGAAGAGCCAGCCTTTCTGCTCCCAGTCCCCCGAGAAGGCCTCGAGCACCGGACAGTAGAGAAGCGCCGAGATGGCCGAGTTATTGTGCTCGGACGATGGAGTCGCGAGGCATCCTTTCCAGGGACTCATCTCCACAGACAGCCTGCGAAGCTTGCAAGCTCCAAAGCAAGAGCCTTCCAGCTTGGGCTGCCATGGAAGATCATAGCAGAACTTAGCGAGAACCAAGAGGGAAGTTTGCTTACCTCATTCTCTTGGAGACCACCGCCAACTTGAGGAGCTTCCAGCACTGGAGATACCGCATTTTGATTCTCCTTCTCGGGATCTTTGAGCCGGCCCAGCCCGGCGAACGCTTCCTCGAGAGACTGGCCGAATCCTCGGCTTGCCACTGCAAGAGGGGGCGATGGCGATGGAGCATCTGTAGCACTGTTGGTGGTGGTGGTGAAGAACAAAGATGAAGAAGCTGATGGAGGAGGCGGTGGTGCAGGGATGGGTTGCAAGGCGGGGGCGATGGAGAGATTGGGTTCCAAGTTCTGGCGCTGGATCGCCAAGCGCTGCTTGAGGGCGGCGGCGGATGGCGTGACAACGTTCACAGTGAGCGTGGGCTTGTGGCATTTAGCGGCGAGCGACCATAGCCTGGCGAGCTCGACGGGGCTGTCGTCGCCAAGCTTGCTTACCACGGAGTGGAGGATGGAGGCGACTCGCTGGAGCTCCACATTGTCGAGATCCACCACCGCCTTTCTCTTCTCCTCGCTTATATGAACCAAGCCCATTAATAAAACAGCCCTAATAACTTTAATAGTATTACTCTAGCAAATGTTTAATGACAGCTCTCAACTGTATTTGTTTCTCTGGGAAGCATCAAGTTAGAAAGTAATGTTTCATTTGAATGTGTCAATCTTATGCTTCTTGAGGAACTATATAAACATTGTATCTTACTATATCGTCTATTATAGCCAGGTTGATCAGCCTTGTTCTTGTGCAGAGTGGCAAAGTTTGCTCGTGGAAGTGCTGCGCCTATCTCGTGCTGGTGTTTAGAAGCCTCGGAGTGTTTTTTGCATTGGCTTTTTGGTGAAGGAGCTAGAATCTCCCATCTGCGGCACTGATGGCATGCGAAAGCTAAAGGGATGCTGAAACCTGCCAGAGGATCCACACAGAGATTGCAATAGTAAAAATATGATACATCTCTGTCGCGAAAGTCCAAAGTCCTGCTCCTGGAAAGAGGCGACTCGCCGTATGGAAATGCCGTGTTCATGAGAGAAGAGAATTCTGCATTGAGCATTCTCGATCAAGCTCATTCTCAAGGATTTTTTACCACAGATCTGGTACCAAATGCAAGAGCAAGAATCCTTGGGGGAGGACGCTCTATAAACGGTGGCTTCATGACTCGTGCACCAAAGTCCGAGATCGACCGGATCGTGGGCTTGGATGACTACGCTCAAGTGAATGCATCTTATGAGTGGCTTGAGAACGGGATAGCGTCACTGCCTCGGACTGGACCCTTTCCAGAATGCGCTGCTTCAAGCTGGAACATCGTCCGCGTCATACCAGGTGGAGCTTAGCGCTTTTCGTCATTCTTCAAGCAACGTTTATGTTGCAGTATGAAGGCGCTATTAAAGAAGGTGGAAGGGGCCCAAGCATCTGGGACGTTTATGCTCACACTCCCGGAAAAGTAATGGATGGAACACCTGGAGATGTTGCAGTGGATCAGTATCATCGTTATAAGGTTCTGCAAGCTCTATCTGGTTTGGCTTTGCTCGTGACTGTGAACAAACAGGAAGACGTCGGATTAATGGTGCTTACAGATTTTCCATCTCCTGATCTCGGATTTTCCCTGGTAAGATACATATCAGCTACTTGCGTCTTTGTGAAATTCTTGCAGAGGGGAGTGGCAAAATAAACCAGGAAGGTGTGAAGTATTACAACCATCTTAATGTTGAAGACAATGTGCCTTTTTCTTTTGTTTTCTTAACTGATTCTTAATAGGTATTCAACCTTATGTAACTTTATTTCACTAAAAAACAAACAGACATGACAAAAACGTAGTTTTCACTAAACTTGAAGGAGTCCATTGTGCTTATAGCTTTGATCTTTACAGGGATGATTATGCAGCTTATGTCGAAGCATGCTTCAGAGCGTTTGGAGATCGTGTAAGCACTTGATTACTTTCAACGAGCCTCATGCAATCTGTAACTTTGGTTACAACTTTGGCTTGCTTGCTCCTGGAAGATGCTCGTCTGAAGTTAGCAACTGCTCTGCTGGGAACTCTTCAGGGGAGCCTTACATCGTTGGACGTCATCTTCTTTTATCTCACGCGTCCGCAGTGAAGATATATCGAGAAAAATACCAGGTCTCAAAAATTGTGTTTCGTTTCCTGATTGGATTTCTCGTTTCTTTTCTTTTATCAGGAGAAACAAGCTGGAATCATCGGTATTACGCTCGATGCACAATTTTCTCTAATTTATCAAAGGATAAAGCTGCAGCTAGGAGAGCCCTGGACTTCAATCTTGGATGGTAAGAACTGCTCTTCTGGAGTTTCTGACAAAGAATCGTTCTAGGATGCTGGATCCAATCATGTTTGTCCAGCAACAATGCGTTCTCGCGTTCGTGACCGTCTTCCAAGGTTTACGAAAGAACAATCAAAACGTCTCAAAGGATCTCATGACTTCGTCGGGATTAATGACCACCAGCTTTTATGACGCAGATTCTGCTAATTCTAATCTACCACAGGCAGCATTCTCCCACCAAGCCTATTTCAAAGACACCGGAGTTTTCTCTTAGAGAAAACAGGTTTACTCTTTCTTCAAAAGCCTGAATCCCATTGTGGTTGGTCGCAGATACGAGGAATGATCATTTAATTTTACAGAACGTGAATGGCTTTTACATCGTTCCGTTCGGAATGACGCGCCTTCTCAACTTAAAGTTTCTTTCACAAAAAAAAAAAAAAAAAACCAAAACTCGCTATCAGGAATAAGCGATGTTACAAATGTGACAGCTCCATTGAAGGTACTCACCTGGCAAACGCATGTTCTCTTTTTCATCATCTCCGTGCTTGCATAGCGGTGGCTCCGATGGTCGAGGCTACTTCGTATGGTCTCTGCTGGGTAACTTCGAGTGGACGAGAGGACTGTCAGTGAAATTCGGCCTCTATCACGTCGAGTATGGGAAGGACTTGCAAAGAATTCCCACATTGGTAACATCCGCACGGTGGTACAGGAAATTCCTTACAAAGTAGTGGTGAAAAGTTTTTCTAGCAAATAGCCTTTCATATTATACTCATCAGTTTAGCTTTTGTTCTCAACTTCTAACGTTTGTTCAATTTCCCTTTTTTTTAAAGAACAAATCAATGTTATTAATCAGTCAAAGTAAGCGGGGACAGCTCAGTTGGGAGAGCCTCAGACTGAAGGTCGCGTGTTCGTTCCACGTTCACCGCATTTTTCGTTTCAGATGTCTTGTTTCGCCAGGAGGAAGATCGAAGTTACAGCGATACGAATCCAGCTCTAGAAAAGTAGTTTCTTCTTCTAAACTGCTTCCACACCGCGCTTACGCGATGAAGAAATATAAAAAGAAAGTGAATTTAAAACCTACAAAGCTTTGAGCTTGAGCTTTAGCTCTAGACAACTATTCTAGAGCACGAAAGAAGCTGGAACACAAGATCAATAGAAAAGCTTTGGCAGTTGCTTACCAAAGCACCACCTATAGCAAGAACTTAGAACGTAAAACAAAAAAGAGAGACTTAGCGTATAATGAAAATAAAAGTCTGAGCATGGAAAGTTCATACCTTTCTCAGCTTTTTGGCTAAGATCAAATGTAGTATCTGTTCTTATCAGTTTAATAGCTGATATGGGACCACGTGTCCCAACGCTATTAACCTAATTTTTTGTGGGAGGAGGGCCACTGGTAGCTTGCTACCCGGTCTTCCACGTGTCACTTTGGCCTTACACTACCGCTTGAGCCTGGCACAACCCAACCACCCCAAATTTTAAACCCAAGAAGCAGTCTTTTAGTCTTTTGTGGCTTAGCTAGCCTTGGTGCAACTTGATTTTTCTAGTATGCTGCTACTAACAAACATAAAATTGAGCAACACATTTTAGGGTTTAAGGGAGTTATGGATTCCCAGTCTGGCCAAGTCGGTTTGCCAGCAAGCGCCATACGGTCTCGGCGAGAGGACGCTCCTCGAGTCCAGATAAGATCTCCTGCCCCAAGCTTCTTCTCGTCTGTGGTCTCGCCGCCATGGGACTGGATGCCAGAGCTCTGGAGCTCGACGTAAAGCTCTACAAGCCGCTGCTCTACGAGGCTGGAGGACACTCCAAAAGTTCCACAGGGACACGGAGAAGGAAGCTGGGATGTTTGCAACAAGGATCGTCCAGCTCCCCACGGAGGAGCTCTCGCGGCCACACCGGAGGAGCTCTCGCGGTCTGCCAGGGGCTGGAGTGCTCCAGCTTTGATTTCTCGCAAGGCAGCACTTCTTGACGATCTTCTTTTGCGACTGCTCGTGGACGTTACTGGCGGATCGAGGCTGTGCCTCCTGCTGAAGTGCAGCAGCCGATTCTAGCTGGTTTTCAGCCTAGACGTGGAGTTCATAGTGCTGCCTCGAGTGAAAGAGCTTCTCCGGGAATGGGTCGAGAAAGGCGGGGCGGTGTGGTGCAGAGAGTAAACGCGCCCAGAAGATCAAACGCACCCCTGATGCAACTCGCCACGGTAAGCACCGATCTCTACTCTAGTTTTTTCCATTTCTAAGTCTTTGTGGCTTTGGCAATAGCGTGCGGCGAGGCCGAGGACTCAAGAGGGAGATGATGATAGCTACAATGACGATGACTATCGCCTGTATTCATATGCATACTTTCTCAACCGCGAGGAGTACAAGAGGAAGCACTTGGCGATCCCGCCAAGACTAGCCTCTCGTTTGCCGGGCTCAAGGGCCACGACCGAGAACGTTTCTAGCTGCGATCAAGGCTTGCGGCTGCTGCGCAGTGAAGGGGGAGGCCGTGGAGATCGACTCCCGGCTCGTCAAGCTCGCTTCTCTGAAGAAAGGTATGGCTCACTCCAGCATTTTCCCTCGTCGACATGTACGCGGAATCCGCAGGGAGTTTTCGACTCCATGCAAGATCGCAACGTCATCTCGTGGACGTCCATGATCTTTGGCTGCGTCGACAACGGCCAAGACGAGCTCGCTCTGGAGCTCTTCCGGCGCATGGTGCGAGAGATCCACGAGCAAATCCGGGACAAAGAGTCGCCATTTGATGCGTGTCGTGGTCCACATTAGATTCTCTGTCTCGCGTCCGCGGATCGAGTCCAAGTCCGAGAACTTGAACATCATTTAGGGTTTCAAGTCCCAATGGATTCTCGTGAATACCACTCCCTAGGAACGACCCCGCTGATGCGCTTCAGAGATGTTATAGAGCTCATGACGAGGTCGGGCGTCAGGCCAAGTGCCTCTGCCACCACACGTCCCGTGCTCAGGAACACGAAAAATATCTTGAACACGTCCTGATAGCTGATCTTTCTCTTGCTGACAAGCACGCCCGCATACCAGAACTGAAGGCCCCATGATGCGTACAAAACGAAGTGTGCAACTCCCAGGCCCAATCCAGCAGTGTGAGACCGCTTCTTCAGATCTGTAACCGACGCATCTAGCCTGGATTGGAGCATTGCCAGAACTCTGCCTTGAGAACAAAAAGCTGTGATTGTCCTGTGCTGACTTATCGCTTCGCAAGCTAACTGGCTTGCCTCGGTGTGTGCCTTTGCAGACTTGTGCGTAAAGCCTTTCAGACATACCAGTTTGATGTAGTAGCAGAAGACGAACAGAGGTTGAGTCCCGATCATGAGTATTCCCAGCCTCCAGTTAACAACCAGTCCGATGGTGAAACTCACAATTACTGCGCTACCCGTCTGAACGAGGAGTGAGATACGGTCGGTGATAAGAGCTCGAATCTGTAAGCACAAAAACGGCGATATGACATGCCACCCTGTGTAGATAAGAGATTCCTTAGTTACATATCCACGGAAAACACGAAGACTTTACCACGTTTGCGTCGTAGGACAAGCGTGTACAAACTGCACTGCTGCTGTTTTCATCCCTGTCGAACCATCCAACGTCGAACTTCAGGATCGCCGCCAGCATCGCCTCACGCAGCCTCTTTGACAAATGCTCGCCAACAGCTGCCAGGTTACAGTGCTGCTCGAGGTTCACGAGAAAGGACGCAGCCATCATCGCAGGAAAGATGACGCAGTAGAGGTTGATCTGTTTCCGCATCTGTTCGTGATCGTTCAGGTAGTATACGGAAACCATGCATCCCAGCAAAAAGGCGTACATTGGATGCACAACGCCAAAACCAAGAGCACCGGCGAGTCCCAACACTCCCTGCTTCCATTCCGGTGTTGCTAAACTCAAAAGCTGGAAGAACGATGGCCTGATCCGCCTTGAGGGATAAAGAACTGAATCTTGATCATTCTGGGCTGCGATAACTGGTGCTGAATGTGATGACTGTGCATTCTCAGGACTTGCATGCACCGCATCTTCTCCGCCTAGCAGAGCACTGCGAGGCGTTTCCAAAGAAACAAGAGCCCTGTACGCCTTCCCCACTGCCATTAACTCATCGTGTCTTCCAGTCTCTACTATCCTTCCCGACTCTAAAACAGCAACTGCATCTGCGTTCCGGATCGTAGAAATCCTGTGCGCGACTATAAGCGTCGTGCGTCCAAGCCTTGCCTTCTCTAAAGCAGCCAGAACTGCTGTTTCTGACTTCATGTCTAAAGCACTGGTAGGCTCATCCAGCAGAAGGATACGTGGTTCCTTTATTATCGCCCTGGCTAAGGCAATCCTTTGCTTTTCACCTCCGGACATTTTTAGTCCTCGTTCGCCAACCTGTGTAGGAGATGAGAACAGTTTGTGATCTCAAAACTGACAGCTTACCAGAGTGTCGTAGCCTTCGGGAAGCCTGACAATAAAACTATGTGCATTTGCTGCGTGAGCAGCTCTGTAGACCTCGTCATCGCTGGCATCTTCCTTTCCGTATAATATGTTTTCCCTTATTGTTGTCGCAAACAACGCGGCTCACAAGACCAATCTGGTGCCGATACCAATTGAGGTCAAGCTCCTTAATGTCTACTCCATCAAAAAGAATTCTACCAGCTGAAGGATCGTAAAACCGTTCCAGCAGAGAAATAACAGTAGATTTTCCGGAGCCACTTCTGCCAACTAAAGCGGTGGTTTTACCTGCATTTGACGCTCATGAGAGAACGAAAAACCTCAAGAGTCAGAGTTACCGGCGGGTATGTCCAGTGTGAAACTGGTAAGAACGGGTGTGTCAGCTCTTGTCTGATAGCCGTATACCACTTCCTCCAGTCTGATGTGCCCTTGAACAGATTGCATTGCTTTCCCGTCAGATTTATCGACGTCGATGGGTGGAATCCGCCTAATGATGTGAAACATTCTCCATGCCGCCATGCGTCCTTCAACAAAAACGCCAAGATTGGACATGGCAAAACCAAGAGCTCTGCATCAGAAAAACCAAAGTTTTCATTTGTTCCAAACGTAAAAGAGAAGAAGTACCTTCCTCCGTTAAGCAGAGCCAAACCGGTAGTGATAATCTCAGCACCATTAGCTTCGCCGTGCATGACAAGCACACTTCCAAACCAGGCCATGAAGGCCCATAAAACGAAGCTGATCCCGTTGGAACCGAGTACCAGCCCCTTGATAAGTCCCTGCTTTAAACCAGATGCAACGGTTTCCTCGAGAGCAAGAGAATAAGCTCGAAGGGACTTGGTCTCCGCGACAAGTGAGTACACAGTACGAATGCACGCGATCGTTTGCTCCGCCATGTTCCCTGCTTTACTGTACGTGGCCTGCTTCTCATTCTCAAACTTCAAGATGGCGCTCCCGTAAAACACCCCTGGCAGAATGAGCAGCGGCGTGAAAGGCAGTATAGCGATTGCCAGCTTCCAAGACTGCGTAAATCCAACCAAATATCCTCCCACAAACTGGACAACGTTCCGGATGAAGTTGCCAGTCTATATAGACCTTCACAGCAAACATCAATATCCGAAAGCGACACAAAAAATATATGAAAGACAACGTTACCTTCTCGCTAATTGCCTCTTGCACCAGGAGCGTATCGTCCGATACGCAGTTGACAATGTAAGTTGCTGAAAGCTCGTTGTCAAGAAAAGAAACGTTCTGGCGGAGCACAGATCTGAGATACAGTGCTCTCAGCCTCGACGCTTGCCTCTCGCCAGTAAACATCCAGCAGCTTACTTCTGTCTTAACCACACGAGATAAAAACACATTTAAGCAAGCCCACTAAGTTGTTCTTCTATTCCTTTTTCTTTAGTCTATGGATAAGATACCAATGTATGACGCGATCCACGCAACAATGGCGATATAAACAAAAAGAAGCGCGTCCTGCAGCAAAACAACCAATCCACACTCACAACCAAATCCAAGATCCAATCACCAAAACCGGTGGAGTCAAAGGAGAAAAAGCGAGCGCACTACTTAGAACAGGGAGAAAACCGCGCACCTGGGAGAACTTCGTGCTCATCGCGCCGTCCTGTGGCAAAGTACCAAAGTTGTCGATCATGCGGCCGCGAATGATGAGCATCGCAGGGAAAGTGAGGCCATTGACGACGGCGCCGAGCGTGCCAGCCGCAATCAGCACAAAATCTTTGGCATCCGCGAACCGGAACAGCGAAATGTAGGACACCGACCGCTCCGGCCCCATCGCCCTCTCTTGCAAACCCTAAGCCAAAATGGCGCCATTTACGCTATAAACCCTAACTTTTAAAAAACTTTCGCTATCAGATCATGATTGTGCGCGGGCTGCGCTTCACTCGCTGCCTGGATCGCCTATCACTCAACATCATGTGTGCAATGCGTAGAAAGAAAAATATAGAGTACCTTAAGCAAGTGCTGATCCACGTACTTGTAACTCCGATGTCCACCATTCACTTCGGCAACAGATAACAAAAAAGATTTAATGCTTGTGTGTTTGATGCGTTCAGGCTCAGATCACTCGGATTTCCTGCGCGAAGATCTCATGCATGAGAATTATAAATACCAGAGCGTACTGGCACTTACCTTTTTCTTAAACTTTAGACAGCTTGAGGACGCTGTGGAAGCAGCAGGTTGTAAAACTTGTAACGCAAGAAAAACTCGCGGCTGGTGTCGCTCACGGCCTACACCAGCCTCCACTCCGGATGCTCTTGAGGTCCTCTCCGCCCGTGTAGTAAGGATCCAGAATAAGAAAAGCGCTCTCGCCAGTAAGTTTGTTGTAATCCACGCCAAGTAATGTATATGCCAGGACTCCACCCCCTGTGTTTAACTTCCTTGGTTATAAAGAGAAAAGATCATATTCTATGCTTGAAGTGTACTGATCATAACTGGAGTGCCTTGCGTGCCAAAATGTGCCGCAAGCTCCCGGCATTTTTCCGGTAAATCTGCTCACGCTTAGTATCTTCGAAGTCACCTGCACAGAAACAAACAAGTCATTGAGAGATCAAGAAAACAACAAAAAAGAAGTTATGCTTTCGAGTAGTGAACACGTACCCCGAGAAGTTTGTCTAGTACAAAGCTTAACTCGATCGCTCGAACCCATTCTTGAGATCCAACAAAAGAAGGCTCCTTGTCTCCTATTTCTACACGTGAAAGCAAAGAAAGCATTAGTTGCTGACCATTGATGATTCCACCTGTGAGAAGGTTCTTTCATAAAAGTGTAATGCTGCAGCCTAAACCACGACATTATAGTCTGCAAGGATCGATATGCGCAACCCCAGCCCTGGAAAGCAAGCAATCCAAAGTCCCGGGAGTTGCAAAAAAAAGGAAAGCAGAAAAATTGTTTTTTTTACTTTGTCGTCCATTCGATCCTGAAGGTAGTGACAGTACTCGTACGAGCGGTCAATGACACTCACTTCTCCACCAGAAACTATGAATAACCGATGTGAGCTAACAAAGAACATAATACAAATGAAGAACTCACAAGACCGAGATGAACATCCAAACGTCGCTTTCCTGGAAAAATTTGATCCAAGTGCTTACAAACGAAGATTTAAAGCCAGATCATCGCATGGCTGCCCCGCGCAAGCGCATCCCTTCCGACGATCGAGCAGCACGACGCCTTTGTCCGCCTCGCCAGCGGCGCTCGCTAGCGATCGTATTGGCGATGGCGCCAGAGACTCCCTCGCATCGATGATCTTGACTCCAAGAACCACGATCGCGATGGTAGAAACAGCTGCGACCACATTCCAGACAGATATTTCGGGAGCACGATTCTTACCAGCGAGGAAGCACGCCAAGAACAGTGAAAATCCTCGGTCGCTTGGAATCCATGAGTGATCGG
The DNA here is from genome assembly GCF_000143415.4 of Selaginella moellendorffii. Lineage (NCBI taxonomy): Eukaryota > Viridiplantae > Streptophyta > Lycopodiopsida > Selaginellales > Selaginellaceae > Selaginella > Selaginella moellendorffii. The sequence continues at coordinate 1,237,908 of NW_003314303.1, read as the reverse complement.
CTCGCGCGAGCTTGGATTCCTCGCTCGCCAAGGAGCGCCTCGTCCATTGCTCGTCACATGCAAGGTACAAAATTTTCTCAAATAGGGCCTTTCAAGTTCGAATCCCGGGACTTATAAGGTCTCAAGTTCGAATCACGGGACATACAGGGTCTGCAGTTCGATTCTTGAGAAATTTCCCTGGCTTTGAGAGCTCCAGTGATACTTTAGATAGCTTGAATCAGAGCTGAATGCTTGTTCGTTTCTCTAGAGAATTTTTTAGTGTTCTTGGTCGTTCCAAATTAGTAACATGTTTTATTTGGTCTGGCCATTTTATCGTTGGCGTCTTCCAGGTACGAAAGCTTTGCATAAGCCGATATCATCGCGTTCCAGGAGACAACATTGAGCTCGAGCATGGAGTCGCCAATGCAAGGTACTTATGGTTTTGTGTTCTTGCCGCCCTTTTCTGGAGCACGGAGATGACACTGACGCAGCCATAGATTGGATCTTCCACTCGCATGTCCACCTCGTACGCCAAAGTGTCGATGCAATCCTCATGGAAGTAGACGAGGAGCTCGTTGAGCATCTTCCTCACGTTGGAGACGCCAAAGACGTTGTGAACGTTGGCAAAGCGCTCAGGCTGGTCCGGCAGGAAGTATGGCGCGAACAGGCACTCGGGCGTGCAGCGCCACTGGAGGTTTCGGCAAGCTGTGCAGGCGGAGGTGGTGCTCGACTGCTGGTGGTGGCTGTGGTGGTGATTTTGAGTTTGAGTTTGGTGGTGATTAGGAGAGATTTTGGTGGTGGGAGGAGAGATTTTGGGGGTGACTTTGGAGATTTTGGTGGTGGTGGTGCGCTTCAGTTGGAATGTCAGTTGATGAAGAACCGTTTCAAAGCCTTCGTTTTTCCCCCTTTTTTTTGTTTACTTATGCTGATTAAATAAAACTACTTTGCTCATGGCAGTAGCAGTCACAAAAGAGATTAGTGATACATCAATGTATTCTGGCTATTTATCTGATTATACAACACAAAGAAGTTTCATCTTTGATGAAAGCCCTACTTCTTTATTCTCTGTCCAAATTATATGTTTGTACAGTTTGGTTACAAAATTATGTGTGAGTGATGTTTTAGTGGACAGTTTGCCATGCTCCATTTACACATCGCAGTCGAATCTTCTTCGGCTCGATCATTATAGTTTTCAAGTGTTCTTCTTCCCGCTTTCTTTTCACACACCATTTTCCGGGCTTTGACTGCTGGAAAACCAATTTCAAACTCATTTTCCCTGCCTTTGTTTGATCCTCGAGCTCTTCCATCGTCAATTTGTGTTGTGGACTCGACAAATTCCTCACCACCCAAGGATGTTTCTTCACTTTCCGCAAGGACAGCCTCTTCTCAGGGTCAATGTTGAGCAAGTGCAGAATGAGTTTTTTAGCTTTGTCGCTTATGCCTATCCAATCGAGAGAGTTCATTGGCAAATCCTCCAAACATCCTAATCTCTTCTCAATTTCCTGCGATGCCAACCTTGGAAATGCACACTTTCCAAACAACATCTCATAAAGAACAATCCCCACACTCCACACATCAACCCTCTCGTCATAAACACGGCCAGGAGATGACATCTCAGGAGCTCTGTACCTCTCTGTCCCAACCATCCCCCTCATGATCATACCTGGTGGTGACCCCTTCTTTGAAAACCTTGACGATGTTCCAAAGTCTGCCAACTTTACATTCCCAAATAAGCTTTCCCCAAACCCAAGAAGGATGTTCCCAGGCTTAATGTCCCTGTGAGTGACACCCCTCCTGTGCATCTTGTGGACTGCCTTGGCCACTTGCTTTATCACAATTGCAGCTTCGTGCTCACTAAGCCTCTTTTTTCTAAGTAGTACATCTCTTAGTGAACACTGACATAGCTCCATGACGAGATGATAGTAATCCTCATCCCTAAAAACCTCCACAAGCTCAGGTACCATTGCTCCACCACTCGGACTATGCATCTTTGAGAGATGCACCAGTGCCTCAATCTCTGCCTCGGCTTCTTCTCGTAAGCCTCCATCTGGGAGCATGTCATCGGTGATCGAGTCCTCAATTGTATAATCACTCACTCGGATTGTTTTACATGCGAAAAACTTGCCATCTACCTTGCGCTTCATCTTGTATACGATTGCTTAGCCACCACGACCGAGCTCTTCCTCCAGAGTATAAAAGTTCTCTATATCACTCCCCATTCTCGCTGCTCTCTGTCCTCTCCTAACAATATACCCTAACAAAAGGATTCCGTAGTAAAGGCAAATATATTTCTGCGTTATTCTGAGGAAAAATGCTTTAAAAATTAAAAAAATGTATTTCTAGTCAGTAAAAGAGAAAACAAGCAAGAAAAGAAAAGATACCAGTGCCACCTCCCCAAGATGGAGGAGGCATTCCAAGAACAGCCGGCCCTTCGGCCCACCCGGCCCTTCGTTGGTAATCAGCTCCAGCGTCCTGGCCAGCTCCTCGTTGCGAAGAACATCACCAGCTTTCGCCAGCTTCCCATTCGGCGAGAGGAACTTTCGAAGCGTTCTGTGAGCTAGAATCCCCTTGAGACTCTGAGCAATTTCAAATTCCAGGTAAGGTGTTACCACGAATCCATCCCGGGCTAGCTTGATGGCCGGCTCCAAGAGCGATTTCCAGGGCAGCCTTCCAAAGTGTTGCCACGCGAGGTGGAGTCCAGCGAGCTCGCCAGGAACTCCAGCGGACGAAGCACCATCGACTTTAGAGGATGGCTTCTTTGCGTACATGTCCTGGAAAAAAAGAGAGGAGTTCTCCGTGGATGGAATGTAATGTAATGAAAGAAAGAAAAAAATTCCAAGTACCTTGGATGCCGCGGCTGGGGCGATCTCGCGCATGTCATAGGCGATGGCGGAGCCATTGGCGAGTTGCAGGAGCAAGAACCTCGCAAACAGCCAAACCGGTTGGAGATGAACTGTGGCCCTCTGATAGTTAATGCATTGGCAACGCGAAAAAGTGGACGATCTAGTGGCAAGCCGAGCCGAGAATGCAATGCTCTCCGGAGGTCAACTACAATAACAACACACACTTTGACAGTGAGTCAAGCAAGTAATAAAAGTTCACCAGAGTCGCGTTCAAGCTGGTTCTTATCGAAGATGGCTGTTACAGGATGCACGCTAGCGGGAACTTTGAAATGATATGGGCGCAACTACGTCGTCCGTGTAAGTAAGCATGGCTCTCTACTCTACTCACGAGTCATACCTGAAGACTGGTATTCCTTGCCGACAAAGCTTTACCAATGGATTTCCAGTTGAATCGTCAGAGCACGAGTGATTGTGTTCATCGCTTTGTGCAAGGCGGAGTTCCTGGAAACTAAGCATAGCACGTCCAGGGAAACCGTGGCTGTGTGTAGCAAGGTTCCGTCTGCAGCTATGTAAGGAGAATGAGAAGCGGATAAACAAACCGGCACCACTTACAAGGAGTGTAATGAGATCAGTCTGCTTGCTTTGCTGCGTCAAAAGCTTGCCAACCAGGGGATGTGCTATCTGGAAAGCAAACTCATCAGAGTTCTTACAAACTTGTGTTTGAGAGCTTACCAAAGAGTCGAAAAGAGCTGAATCTGGGAACACAGATTGTAGCTCTTCGTTAGATTGAGAGCGAACGAGAAATCTTCTCGACGATCCTTCCATAATACATACAGTGCTTGAGCTCGTGAAACTCTGGGGAAGGTCTCTAATTTTCCCATCCAGCTGCTTCTTAAGATCTAATGTCACACAGTTAGAAATGTATAAGAGAAAAAAAGTACCTGAGGAAGTTCCAGAAGATGTGTAGAGCGAAAGGCCAAGCTCGACTTGACAATGAAGAAGCGCTGTGGATTCCCAAAACTCTTTCGCGGAAAAGGAAGATTGCTCGATCGGTTGTAGGGCCTGAGAGAAGAACGTAATGCCATCGCTGGAGCTGGATCGAGTAGCAGCATCGTTCGATGAGACCAGAGGCTTTTCCTGGCCACAGCACACGCCATTGCAGCATCCGATCCAACCAGCAATGCTCCAATCACTTCCAGCCCCGATCCGCAATTCACCTGGAATATCGGATCACGAAATCTCTGTGCCTGGAGCCCTACCTTCCTCAGCGGCGTAATCTGGATCGCCATCCTTGTAGCGCAGGCAGCGGATCGAGGAAGCGATCGTCCGGGACTCCAATCAGCCACGCCACGCCGGCATTCTCTTGTCTGTGCTTGGCGAGATCGCACAGCACCCTAAGTTGACTTGCTGACTAGAAAGTTTTACCATCATTGACTGACAAGAACTTTGCTTAATTCTTGGGAGTTTTCGCAAATCCTCCTAGTAATATAGCTGAAACAACACTACTTTCACGCGATTCTTTGCAATTACAACTATCTACAAAACGTTCATACTTCTCATCGCTTGGATCTCTTGCCTCTCCTTCCACAGCCCGAGACTTCCATAGATGTTCGCCATAAGAGCGTAGGCCGAGTCTAATCTCCTGTCCAGAGCAATCAAACGCTGAAACGCCAATCTCCCCACCATCGAGTTCTTCCATTTGTGACACCCCGCGAGCACTGTCGTCCAAGTTACCAGCGTCGGCTCAAATGGCATCCTCGCCACCATAGCCACCGCTTCCTCGAGCCTGTTACTTCTGTTGAGAAGATCCACCACACAGTGGTAGTGATGGATCCCGGGAGCCAGCCCAAACTTTGAGCTCATCTCGTCGAAATAACGCTTGCCAAGATCGACCAAGCCGGCGTGGCTGCAAGCCGAGATCATCACGTCTGGACGAAGGCCTTTGTCTAGCAGCGCCTGGAAGAGCTCGAGAACTCGTGGAGTGTCTCCCTGCCTGCTATATCCTGCGACCAAGGCCGTCCAGGCCACCATATCCTCCTGCGAGCTTAGCTGGAATGCCTCGAGAGCTTCATCCATGCTTCCACACCTTCCATAGAAATCGACCAGCGTCGCGGCGATGGAGGCCTCTCTTTCCAGTCCAGCGTCCCGGATTTGCTCGTGGATCTCTTGGCCAGTTTCCCCCGCACGCCTTGAGAGCCGCCACGAAAGTCCAGGCATCGAGAGGACACCGCTTCTCTTCCATCATGCGCCGGAAGAGCTCGAGAGCGAGCTCGTCTTGGCTGTTGTCGACGCAGCCAAAGATCATGGACGTCCACGAGATGACGTTGTGATCTTGCATGGAGTCGAAAACTCTTTGTGCGTCGGCGATGTTTCCATACTTTCGCGATCTAGCGACACTGCCACACCTGGAGTACATGCTCACCAGGCTAGATCCCACGAACAGGTCAGAATCGAGGCCGCATTCCACCGCCGCCGTGTGGATCCTCTTGCCCCGCGCTAGATCCTTGCGCTTGGCGCCATATACTAACTGCTAATTGAAGAGCAGACTTCAAATCAGAATAAATCAAATAAGCAAACTGTGTTGATGCATATTAAGTAAGTATAATCAAGTAAATCGTAATGAAATTTAAGACTGCTAATCAAAGTCGACTGAGGATTCGTCCCTGGAGAGAAATCAAACACGCTGCCATCAAGCACTCAGAGTTTTTCGACCCCAAGAACTTTGTAAGTTCCACCACCTTTCCCACTCTACAGCTACCATGGTAGGGTAGTGATACATGATTGCCAGACCACCTTTCCTGGGCTTCAGTAAAGGATTCCTTCGATTTGAAGCAGCCACAATCCCATCTGATTTGTGAGATAAACCATGGCTTAGCCTTAAGGGCCTTAAAGTAGTTTGTTAGGTTAAAACACATTATATTTAATCAGTAAATCATATTTTATCACATCGGCTTTTAAGTTGAACAACTCTTTGAATTGCACTCGACTTGTAGAGGCTCCGGGAGAAAGCAGCTGGTGCGATGAAAGTCCTGCTTCCACTTCCCTTGGAGCACCATCCAACAAGACCGGTGTGAGGAACAAGCTCTGGAAAACTTGCTCTCGTTGGTTGCCAAGTCTCATGTCCCATCTGCTGTACTTGGCAAGTTTGTCCCTCAGTTTCGCTGTGCTTAATATGTCTGTATCACCGGCTGCCAAAAGAATTTCTGCTTCCAGTGCAGATACCCACTGCGTTGAAAGATGTTCAGGCAGTCTTCATGACCAAGTATAGGCTCTCTTGATGATCCTGTATGAGCCTGGTGACCTTTGATCCATAATCCTCGTCTTTGTGCTCCAGCTCGGCTCTTTGCTATGATATAATCACTGCTCTTACGGCCTCGTGGAGGTCTTCGACTTCCTCCACGTCATCGGTCGCGTGTCCTCGACAACCACATAATCAAGCCACGTCAAAGCCACTTCATCGTTGTGGACGCAACCGAAATCTGTGGAATCTACGAGGCGCAACACCAAGTCTTGCAATGTCATGCTGTAGTGCTTGCAATACCTCATGGCCATCAATTGCATGCGCCTTGACAAACGCAACTCCAAAGGTGCTGCCAGCATTGATTCGGTATTTGGGATCCTCTGTCAGAAGGGAAAGATAAATGCGAACGATCCAGAAGCTACTCCTCCGGGGAAAGTTACGGGAGAGATCGACGCATGCAACGTGTTCTTCGCTTATCCAACAAGGCCGGACGTTGTAGTTCTGAGAGGCTTGAATCTACACGTTCCAGGTGGTACTTCTATGGCACTGGTTGGTCACAGTGGCTCGGGGAAATCCACGGTCGTCGCGCTCATCGAGAGGTTCTACGACCCTCTAAGCGGCGTGGTGAAAATCGATGGGAAGGACATCAAAAAGCTTGACCTTTACTCGCTGAGGAGACAGATCGGTCTTGTGAGCCAGGAGCCATGCTTGTTTTCGGCAACCATACATGAAACATCGCTTATGGACGTGAAAGCGAATGCACCGAAGCGGAAGTAATCCAAGCCAGTCGCATTTCTAATGCACACAATTTCATCAGGTTGGCAGAAGCTTTTTCCTTTCTTGTTTGTGAGTCACTAAGATTGCTTTGGTTGCAGTGCACTGCCGGAGGGGTATAAGACGCATTCTGGCCGGAAGGGAATCCGTCTCTCTGGCGGTCAGAAGCAGCGAATTGCAATAGCTCGAGCGGTCTTGAAGAGCCCACAGATTTTACTGCTGGACGAAGCCACCAGTGCTTTGGATCTAGAGTCGGAGCACCTCGTTCAGGATGCGCTGGAGACAATGGCCGGAAGAACGACACTCGTGATCGCTCACAGGCTCTCTACGGTTAGGAACTGCGACTGCATCTCGGTAATGCACAGTGGAGCTGTGGTCGAGCAGGGAACACATGAGGAACTAATGTCGATGTCTGGTACGTATTTTTCTCTAGTTCATTTGCAAGAAGCTGGCTGCAGTGGCACAAAGTGCTCCTAAGTTTACAGCTTTTCTGGTCATTTTCTTGTCGAAGTCAGAGGCATAGACAATGTATAAATGTAAAACTCTTGTATGTAATGTTGCAAACAAAGAGCTAAAACTTTACCATGCAAATTATGAAAAATAAATAAATTTATTTATTGTACTTTGGTTGTTTAAGATTTTATATTGTTATAAAACTAATGATGAACACTTTCCAACTATATTTTATAATATCATATAATAATAATGTTTATTTTTATCAGCTTACATTCTTTCAATTTTTCTTCTTAATTCTATTATATGTCCTTTTAGCTCTTTTACACTGATCTTGGTGATATTTAATTAATAAAATTTATTACTTAATTTAAATAAATTTATTAATTGTAATGTGTTAAATATATAAAATTGTGAGGGCCAAGTGTACGGCATCGTAGCCGTATACTAATATTAGCGTAGTGGATTTTGGTAGCCGTCGGATTGGTTTCAATCCGGACCACTCGCTCCTGTATATAAGCTAGGGTTTTTGGGTTAATTGATATGCACATTTCTGTATTCCCTTTCCATATTCCATGCACGCACATTGGTGGAGATGAGGGGCACCTTTGATTGTCCCTGGGGAGTGCTTGGATTTGGGATTTCGGTTTAGATCTAGCTTTTGCATTGTCTAGATCTAGCTTTTTCCATTTCCTTTCTTTTGTTCTTTTCTTTCAGGATTTTGGTTTAGATCTAGCTTTTTGCATTGTCTAGATCTACCATTTCTTTCCAGCTTTTTGTCATTTCTCTTCTTTTGCTCTTTCTTTCTCATTCATTTTCATGGCCGATCCGCAATCTCCTCCTTTGACTCTAGAGCAGTAGTTGGTTCAATTGCTTGATGCTATGCGCCTGCAATTGAACAACCAAACTCAGTTGATGGCGGCGTTCACGGCACATGGTACAACTCCTCCTATTTTTGGTGCCAATCCTCGCGTTCGGCCGAAGTTCTTTCGTGGGAATCCTGGGGATGATGTGTACCATTGGTTCGATCACTTCACGGTGATTGCCACATATCATTCTTGGGATGATGCTCGACGTTTGCGTGAGTTCCCCACATGTCTTCAAGGGACGGCATTGCAGTGGTACAATGGGTTGAGCGCAGCTACTCGTGGCGATTGGAGTGTTCTTCCGGACGTCTTCAAACGCGCCTTCAGACACGCCGACGATTGTGATGATGCCTTCCAACAATTGCATCGTCTTCGCCAAGGGCCATCTGAGTCGGTGATGCAATTTGGCGTTCGTTTCCGAAGTCTTTTGCTTCGTGCGGAGCCAAATATGTCGGAGCGGATCAAGCTAGGAATGCTGTGGCCAGCACTTCGTCAAGATCTTGTCGGACTTGTGCATGCACTTGCTCCTGCCACTCTTGACGATGCTCTTCGCTTGGCGCAACGTTATGAGACGTCGCCTCTTCCACTTCTTGCTACACGTCCTTCAGCTCCACTTCCTATGAGTGATAGTCCTGTTCCCATGGAGGTTGATGCTGCTGCTACTCGAGTCCAAGGACAAGGGCGAGGACGTGGTCGTGGCCGTGACATTCATTGCTGGGCGTGTGATGAAGTTGGTCATACTTATCGGCGTTGTCGGCGCTTTCCGGATTGGCGACCTCCATTTCCTGGGTGGAGACCTTGGCGTCAGCAACGTCCCGTTGGTGCTGCTGCGGTGGAAGGTTTGGATACCGAGGTGCATTCGGGAAACGAGGAGTCGCGCGAGTAATGGAGGGACCTTGCGTGAATAAGTTAGTGACCCCTCCATCTTTCTTTCGGGAGTATCATCAAGGGGTTCACTCGGCACCGGTTCATCCAGTGTTTACTTTCCAAGCTCGTTTTTATAACAAGAGGTCTCCTATTCTTCTCTCCGTGTTGGTTGATACAGGTTCGAGTTTATCTTCTATTGCTCGACCTGTTGCCACACGTTGTCGTCTACACTTGCGTCGTGCGGCGGATCCAGTTTTCATTCTTTATGGCAACGGCCGTACACATGCATGTGCACGAGATGAGGCGGACCTGGTTGTGCATGTGGGCGATCTCGAGCTTGAGTTGCAGTCGTTGCGGGTGGTGCCGAGTCAAGCTTTTGACCTCATTCTTGGTATGGATTGGTTGCAGCACAATCATGCCAAGTGTGACTTTGAGGCTTTTCCCCCTTGTCTCATACTTCCTTATGTTTCATCCATTCCTCTCACTTCTGTACCTCTTCGTCCCTCTACTTCTACCTCTGCTTCCATTACTTTTGTTCCCCCATTATTTCCTCTTGTGTTTCCATCTTGTTCTGCTCTTCCCTTTTCCGATCCCTCCGATGATCTTTGTGTTGCAGCTGTTGACCAGCTCATGAAGGAGTATTCTGATCTCTTTGAATTTGACCTATCGTCTGGGGCCAAGATTGCCACACGTCATCCCATTCCAACCGGGGATGCTCGTCCAATCAAGGTTCATGTTCGTCGTCGGTCACCCAAGGAGATCAAGATTTTACGTGCAAACGTCAAGGAGATGTTGGAGAAGGGTGTTATTCGGAAGTCACGGAGTCCTTGGGCATGTGAACCTCATCTTGTGACGAAGCCTGATGGGAGTATTCGTTTCTGCATCGACTATCGTCCGTTAAATGAAGTGACGATCCCGGACGTACCCTCTTCCTCACACTGCTGATCTCTTGGATCGTCTGGGGCGAAGTCGTTGGTTCACCAAGCTAGATCTTGCTTCTGGGTATTGGCAAGTACCGATGGCTGAAGACGATATTCCTAAGACTGCTTTTCGTACACCATTTGGTTTGTACGAGTTTTTGGTGATGCCGTTTGGTTTGAACAATGCTCCAGCAACTTTTCAGCGAATGATGGATGAGGTTCTTTGCGATATGCCGGAGGTGACGGCTGACTTCATTGATGATGTCTTGATCCACTCGGAGGGGACATGGGAGGAGCATGTTCATGATGTTTGTAAAGTGTTGGATCGGCTACACGACGTTGGTTTAAAGCTGAAGCGGTCGAAGTGCGTGTTTGGGTCCAAGGACACAACTTATCTTGGGTACCGTATTTCTCGTGAGGGTTTGCAAGTTGATCCTGACAAACTTGTGGCTGTTCTAAAGTTCCCTACTCCGAAGTGTGTGAATGATGTGCAGCGTTTTTTGGGTAAGGTGCAGTATCTCGGTCGTTTTGTGGATCATCTTTCCGATCGCACTGTACCATTGCGAGCGTTGCTGAAGTCATCAACGTCATCTTTCATCTGGTCTCCCGATTGTGAGCGGGCGTTCGTGAATCTCAAAGAGCTATTGACGACTCCTCCGGTTTTGGCATATCCTGACTACACTCGACCTTTTATTTTGCGCGTGGATGCTTCTGACATTGGTCTTGGAGGTGTGTTGATGCAAGAGAGCTCGAGTGTGCCTGGTCAGCGCCATCCCATTGCATACATAAGCCGTACATTACAACCAGCGGAGATGAACTACTCCACGACGGAGAAGGAGTGTTTAGCAGCAGTCTGGGGTTTCGAGAAACTTCATGCCTATCTACATGGTTCTCGGACGTTACTTGAAGGTGACCATGCTGCTGTTACTTCATTATTGAAGCGGAAGAACCTGGTTGGTCGTACGGCTCGATGGGCTTTGAAGCTTCAGATATATGATTTCAATGTTGTTCATCGCCCAGGGAGTTCTATGGCTGATGCTGATGCCCTTTCTCGAGCTCCTCTTCCTTCTCCACTCACTTCTCATGTTTTTGACGAACCTGTTGTTCCAGCATCTGTGGATTTTCTAGATGAGGATTCTGTGCCGTCGGCGGTTGCTGTCCTTGACGTTCAGTGTCCACAGGGCGTAGAGCAAGATCTACCTTCTCTGGATGAGGTTCGCGAGGCTCAAAAGATTGAGCCGTGGATTCGAAGGCTTCGAGATGGGTTTGAGAATCCTGCATCACTTGCTGATGACTTGCCTTTTCGGCATTTACATTCTCAATATCGCCTTGAAGATGGCCTTCTTTATTTTGTGGGGACGGATCCTGATGCTCATTTACGGCTGGTGGTGCCTTCGGTGTTTATTCCGCGGTTTCTCCATGCTTACCATGATTCTCCTATTCTAGGTGGGCATATGGGACACCGTCGTGTCACCGAGAAGTTGCGCAGATCTTTCTATTGGCCAGAGATGCGACGTGATATTATCCGGTATGTGCGTAGCTGCGTTTGGTGCCAAGCTCGTAATACTCCCCCTTGTGCTGCAGAAGGACGGTTGGAGTCAATTGCAGTTTCTCGTCCGTTTGAGTTGGTGGCGTTTGATCTTATGGGACCTTTTCCGCGATCGACTGCTGGCAATGAGTATGTTATTATTGCTTCTGACTACTTGACTCGTTGGGTGGAAGTTGGTGCTCTTGCTAGTGCCTCTGCAACTGCTGTTGGATACTTCCTCCTCAATCGAGTGGTGTTCCAGCATTCTTGTCCAGAACAGATTCTTTCGGATAATGGTCCTGCATTTATGGCTGAGGTATTTCATGTTTTGACATCTCGGTTGGGGATACGCCACACTTTTACGAGTGCTTATCATCCACAATCAGACGGTCTGGTGGAACGGCTCGTTCGAACATTCAAAGGGATGATTGCGAAGTATGTGAACTTTCAACATTCGGATTGGGATGGTTATTTGCCGTCTCTTCGGTATGCTTATGTCACAGGGGTGCAGAGTTCTGTTGGTGCTTCACCATATAAACTTCTATATGGTCATGATCCAATATTACCAACAGAGCTAGGTTTACCTTCGCGATTGCCACGAGCTCCTGATGCTAGGTCATGGGATCAATATTTGACAAGCATTCTTCCACTTGTCCGAGCAGAGTCTGCTGAACACTTAGGCCGCGTACAAGTGGGACAACAATGGCGCTACAATTCCCATCATCATCCACCAGCGGAGTACAAAGTGGATGATTTGGTGTTAGTCCGTTTTCCCCATCTTACGGTACATGGTTTATCTAAGGGGCTCCTTGCGCAGTGGAAAGGACCGTATCGGGTGTTGCGGCAAGTTGGACCACAAGTTTATGAGGTTCGGCATGACGTTCAGCAGGCTGATCCTCCGGAGATTGTGCATGTGCAGCGGTTAAAACGCTTCATACAGAGGGATCAGGAGCAGTTAATACCGTCTATAGATCCACCGATGCCTCCTCCTAACGTTCCTCTAGATCCCGGCCCATCTACAAGAGAACCCTGACGGCCTTCCATTATTCCGAGAGGAGGGGATGATGTGAGGGCCAAGTGTACGGCATCGTAGCCGTATACTAATATTAGCGTAGTGGATTTTGGTAGCCGTCGGATTGGTTTCAATCCGGACCACTCGCTCCTGTATATAAGCTAGGGTTTTTGGGTTAATTGATATGCACATTTCTGTATTCCCTTTCCATATTCCATGCACGCACAAAATAATTATTTTTTAATATTATATCCTTTTACAAATATTATTAATCTATAAAAGATGATTGTTATAAACCCATTAAAGCTAAATATTTTGTGTTTATTCTATTTTTCTATCTTATCACCTGCCAAGTAATTTTTATTTTTTTTTTGAGATATCATTCCAATAAAGTTTTTTACAAAGTATTACCCTCATCAATGCTCAATCCCGATCACTAGATCCAAGAAAGGATGATATGAACACCACATGTACATTCAAGTGAAATTAAATAAATTTAATTTAAATATTTAGATAGTTTTTATTATGTCTATATTAATAAATTAATTAAGAAGATCAAAATCATGTTAGAACTTTTGTTTTTAATAAAGTCTTTATAATTGATAAATTTATTATAGACAATGCTTAGTTATATCAATTTTAACTCATAAAATTTAAAATATCTCTAAAAACCTCACTTTATATGTATAAAGTTTATTATATTATATTTTTATTTTTAGTTCTATTTAAAATATATATTTAATATAATTATATTAAATTATAAATTTGTAAAGGTCATATATTCATTCAACCATGGTAAACTGTTTTTATTTTTGGTAGTGCTATAGATGAATTCAAGATCCAAGATTTCCGAGCTCAAATTGTTTTTTGGACATGTATATCTGAATATATAAATTAAATAGGTTGGATGTAAGACTTTTTAAATCAAAATTCATTTAATTTTTTAATTGTACTCACTTTTCAATATTTTTGATTAAAATGTATATAACACTCTTTGATTAGTAAGTTAAGATTTTTAAAAACTAAATTGATGATTTTTATTTGTAATTTTTCAAAGGATTCAAAATAAAAAGAATGATAAAAAATACTTAAACATAACAAAAAAATTAGTAGTGATAATTAAATCTTATATATTAAATTGAGTTACTTAAAAACTTATTTATTTCAAAAAGTAAAATAACTATTAAATAAATCTAAATCCTCATTAAACTTATGCAAATGATCTCAATTTTACATTTAGCTTTGAGTATATTATTTATTGAGATAAAGATGCAACTCAAATAATGATTTATACCGCATATAAATAATAAAAAAATCATTGTGGTCAAAACTGATCATAGAAAATATAACTAATTTATATTACTCAAAGTAAAACTAAATAAAGTTATTATTTTCTAATAAAACATTCCTAACATAGGTTTTGGCATTAAAAGTTTTTATATTAATATATAAATTATTTTTTATATCTATATCATATAACTAAAATATAAAGTACAAATTTGTGTTCCTAATATTAATAAGTATTTAGTGTAGTTTATAAGAGAAATAAAAAATTAATGTAGTTAAGTAGAATAACAAAAAAACTCAAAGGTAAGTGAAAAGCAACCATAAAATCGTCTCATTCAATATAATCCTTAATGGTGACTTTTAAAAACTGTTCATCAAAATCTTTGCTATAGTGAGTTGATAAGCTCTTTTGGATCAGCAGCTATAATCTTCACCCTAAGAGCTGCAACATATGTCACCAAGTTCACCTCGTTACTTCCTCGTTCTTCTTTCAACCGTCTTGAGCACAGCCTCACTTTCACCGCAGGAATCACAAACGATGCAGTCCAGGAGACCGGGTTGCCAGATCCTTTCAAAGACTTGAAGACCGCGCTCCGGCTCTTCGCGTAAGAATTGCCAGCATGGTGTGTCCAAAAACCTCACTAGTATTTCTTTGAGCTGTGATTGCTCCTCCTCAGTAAAACAAGAGTGCTACAAGGAGAGTGACACGATCATTTGCGAATACGTTCCTCTCTTCGGGAATCTCCCTTCGATGCATCTCCTTTGCTCGCGACTAGAAAAGAGATTTAAAAACCAAAGTCGCCGTGCTGGGTTTGCCACCTTCGTCAAGTATGAATTGATAGAGAGCTGATTCTTCGTCTCCATTCTCATGACATGAGATGATACTACGCGTGGCAAGAGCTTTGAAAGAACACGAACTTAAAACGATCGGCCAACCCGGTCTTGAAAGCCTTGATCTTCTTCAAGACGAGGACGACGCATTCTTGAAGACGCTGATGGTTCCATCGACGCCAGCGGCGTAGACGTGCTTGCTGTTGGTGTTCCACTTGACCGCCGTGCAAGGCCCCACCGGAGGGAGAGGCCGTAGCGGCGAGAGCATGGTGGTCATCCCCTCTGGCCCGCAAAACTCGAGGCAGTAGAGGCTCTGCCGCGTCGTGAAGGCGATCAAGCTCGGTGACGACGACGCCGACGCCATGTTGAGCACCGGCTTCCCGTCCGGAATGACGCTGGCGAAAGCTCGGTTGGTCGAGCGCAAGTCCCAGAAGTGGATGGAGCCGTCAGTGCCGGAGCTGCAAAGGGTGGTGGTGTCGAGCACTGCAAGGCCGGTTACTTGCTTCTGGTGTCCACACTGGCGGGAGGGAAGCGTGGGCTTGCTTCTCAGGTCCCAGAGCTTGATCGATCCATCGCAGGCACCGGTGATGATGCTGCAGCAAAACGCGCTGGGATGCATGCACGAGATGGCGGTGTCGTGAGCTCTCCACGAAGCTCTTGGAGCGACGATGGCCTCCACTGTCGACGCGGCGGCCAGCTCGTAGACCAGGACATCTCCTCCGAGACCAACAGCTAGAGCTGTCTTGAGAGGTCCTTTGAAAGGCTGGAGGGACGAGACGTGAACCATTCTCGAGGACCCGGCGTAGATCTGCTTGAGGAACTCGGGAGAGGTTCTCTCCGGGATTTGGATCGTTCCCTGCGAGCACCACGACGTGATTCTGGAAGGAGGACACAAGCACGGAAATTACCAGAGGCTCGAATAAGTTCTTCGTCTGGAGGCTGTGGAGAGCAACGCGAAAGGGCCTTCCCGGCCGAGGAGAGCCCACGGACATGATCACCTTGACACCCATGTCGACGTCCATGGCATCCACGACGGTGGCAGTGTTCTGCGAATGCGTCAGCTGGCAAGAACGAGATCATAAAGAGTTTGCAAACGTCAAGCTTTTGAAGTGTGGCTACCTCGAGAGGGTGGCCGACTGGCTTTCGAGAGCACACCCAGAGATTGAGAAGGTTGTGTGACGCTGAGAAGAGCCAGCCTTTCTGCTCCCAGTCCCCCGAGAAGGCCTCGAGCACCGGACAGTAGAGAAGCGCCGAGATGGCCGAGTTATTGTGCTCGGACGATGGAGTCGCGAGGCATCCTTTCCAGGGACTCATCTCCACAGACAGCCTGCGAAGCTTGCAAGCTCCAAAGCAAGAGCCTTCCAGCTTGGGCTGCCATGGAAGATCATAGCAGAACTTAGCGAGAACCAAGAGGGAAGTTTGCTTACCTCATTCTCTTGGAGACCACCGCCAACTTGAGGAGCTTCCAGCACTGGAGATACCGCATTTTCATTCTCCTTCTCGGGATCTTTGAGCCGGCCCAGCCCGGCGAAGGCTTCCTCGAGAGACTGGCCGAATCCTCGGCTTGCCACTGCAAGAGGGGGCGATGGCGATGGAGCATCTGTAGCACTGTTGGTGGTGGTGGTGAAGAACAAAGATGAAGAAGCTGATGGAGGAGGCGGTGGTGCAGGGATGGGTTGCAAGGCGGGGGCGATGGAGAGATTGGGTTCCAAGTTCTGGCGCTGGATCGCCAAGCGCTGCTTGAGGGCGGCGGCGGATGGCGTGACAACGTTCACAGTGAGCGTGGGCTTGTGGCATTTAGCGGCGAGCGACCATAGCCTGGCGAGCTCGACGGGGCTGTCGTCGCCAAGCTTGCTTACCACGGAGTGGAGGATGGAGGCGACTCGCTGGAGCTCCACATTGTCGAGATCCACCACCGCCTTTCTCTTCTCCTCGCTTATATGAACCAAGCCCATTAATAAAACAGCCCTAATAACTTTAATAGTATTACTCTAGCAAATGTTTAATGACAGCTCTCAACTGTATTTGTTTCTCTGGGAAGCATCAAGTTAGAAAGTAATGTTTCATTTGAATGTGTCAATCTTATGCTTCTTGAGGAACTATATAAACATTGTATCTTACTATATCGTCTATTATAGCCAGGTTGATCAGCCTTGTTCTTGTGCAGAGTGGCAAAGTTTGCTCGTGGAAGTGCTGCGCCTATCTCGTGCTGGTGTTTAGAAGCCTCGGAGTGTTTTTTGCATTGGCTTTTTGGTGAAGGAGCTAGAATCTCCCATCTGCGGCACTGATGGCATGCGAAAGCTAAAGGGATGCTGAAACCTGCCAGAGGATCCACACAGAGATTGCAATAGTAAAAATATGATACATCTCTGTCGCGAAAGTCCAAAGTCCTGCTCCTGGAAAGAGGCGACTCGCCGTATGGAAATGCCGTGTTCATGAGAGAAGAGAATTCTGCATTGAGCATTCTCGATCAAGCTCATTCTCAAGGATTTTTTACCACAGATCTGGTACCAAATGCAAGAGCAAGAATCCTTGGGGGAGGACGCTCTATAAACGGTGGCTTCATGACTCGTGCACCAAAGTCCGAGATCGACCGGATCGTGGGCTTGGATGACTACGCTCAAGTGAATGCATCTTATGAGTGGCTTGAGAACGGGATAGCGTCACTGCCTCGGACTGGACCCTTTCCAGAATGCGCTGCTTCAAGCTGGAACATCGTCCGCGTCATACCAGGTGGAGCTTAGCGCTTTTCGTCATTCTTCAAGCAACGTTTATGTTGCAGTACGAAGGCGCTGTTAAAGAAGGTGGAAGGGGCCCAAGCATCTGGGATGTTTATGCTCACACTCCCGGAAAAGTAATGGATGGAACAACTGGAGATGTTGCAGTGGATCAGTATCATCGTTATAAGGTTCTGCAAGCTCTATCTGGTTTGGCTTTGCTCGTGACTGTGAACAAACAGGAAGACGTCGGATTGATGGTGCTGGGCTCTCCTAGCTGCAGCTCTATCCTTTGATAAATTAGAGAAGGTTCGTGCCATTGTGCATCGAGCGTAATACCGATGATTCCAGCTTGTTTCTCCTGATAAAAGAAACGAAACGAGAAATCCAATCAGGAAATGAAACACAATTTTTGAGACCTGGTATTTTTCTCAATATATCTTCACTGCGGACGCGTGAGATAAAAGAAGATGACGTCCAACGATGTAAGGCTCCCCTGAAGAGTTCCCAGCAGAGCAGTTGCCAACTTCAGACGAGCATCTTCCAGGAGCAAGCAAGCCAAAGTTGCAACCAAAGTTACAGACCGCATGAGGCTCGTTGAAAGTAATCCAGTGCTTAAACGATCTCCAAACGCTCTGAAGCATGCTTCGACATAAGCTGCATAATCATCCCTGTAAAGATCAAAGTTTTAAGCACAATGTACTCCTTCAAGTTTAATAAAAACTTACACTATTCTAGAGCTCAGCCATGTCTTGTAGGCGTCTTCCAAAACTTGAGGACTGTCCAGAAAAACAAAGTTACATAATACCTATTAAGAATTAGTTAAGAAAACAAAAGAAAAAGGCACATTGTCTTCAACATTAAGATGGTTGTAATACTTGACACCTTCCTGGTTTATTTTGCCACTCCCTTCTGCAAGAATTTCACAAAGACGCAAGTAGCTGATATGTATCTTACCAGGGAAAATCCAAGACCCAACGACACGACGAGGGTGAACTTCTTGAAGTCCTACCTTTCCAATCTTTGAGCCGCAATTGCGTAAGCTTCCTAACCTGGCAAACGCATGTTCTCTTTTTCATCATCTCCGTGCTTGCATAGCGGTGGCTCCGATGGTCGAGGCTACTTCGTATGGTCTCTGTTGGATAACTTTGAGTGGACGAGAGGATTGTCAGTGATATTCGGCCTCTATCACGTCGAGTATGGGAAGGACTTGCAAAGAATTCCCACGTTGGTAACATCCGCACGGTGGTACAGGAAATTCCTTACAAAGTAGTGGTGAAAAGTTTTTTCTAGCAAATAGCCTTTCATATTATACTCATCAGTTTAGCTTTTGTTCTCAACTTCTAACGTTTGTTCAATTTCCTTTTTTTTAAAGAACAAATCAATGTTATTAATTAGTCAAATTAAGCGGGGATAGCTCAGTTGTCAGACTGAAGATCTGAAGGTCGCATGTTCGTTCCACGTTCACTGCATTTTTCTTTTCAGATGTCTTGTTTCACCAGGAGGAAGATCGAAGTTACAGCAGTACGAATCCAGCTCTAGAAAAGTAGTTTCTTCTTCTAAACTCTGAGCTTACGCGATGAAGAAATATAAAAAGAAAGTGAATTTAAAACCTACAAAGCTTTGAGCTTTAGAAAGAAAATCAAAGACAACTAACTATTCTAGAGCACGAAAGAAGCTGGAACACAAGATCAGTAGAAAAGCTTTGGCAATTGCTTACCAAAGCACCACCTATAGCAAGAACTTAGAAAGTAAAACAAAAAAGAGAGACTTAGCGTTCCAGGAAAAAGCTCATTTACTAATCATAAACATATATAAACAGCATAAAACAAGAATGTTTATGACGATGAAAATAAAAGTCTGAGATGGCAACCACCTGTACCCTAATTTTTGACACGTCGGCGCTCGACGTGGGTAAAGGAGTGCGCGACACGTAAGCGTGCGCCCTATCCCACATGCGAAGGCGCATAATCGTGCCGGGGCTTGAGTATATAAACAGAGGGCTGGTCATAGAACACTCATACCTTTCTCGGCCTTTTGGCTAAGATCAAGTGTAGTATCTGTTCTTATCAGTTTAATAGCTGATATGGGACCACGTGTCCCAACGCTATTAACCTAATTTTTTGTGGGAGGAGGGCCACCGGTAGCTTGCTACCCGGTCCTCCACGTGTCGCTTTGGCCTTACACTACCGCCTTAGCCTGGCACAACCCAACCCCCCAAATTTTAAACCCAAGAAGCAGCAGTATTATTCTAGAGTTTTCAATACAAAGGAAAACAAGCTTACTTTTCTAGAGCACGGTTCTCTTGAAATAGAAGTAAGAAAGATCCAATCCACCCACATTTTAGGGTGAAAGAGAGTTATGGATTCCGGGTCTGGCCAAGTCGGTTTGCCAGCAAGCGCCATACGGTCTCGGCGAGCATTCCAGATAACATCTCCTGCCCCAAGCTTCTTCTCGTCTGTGGTCTCGCCGCCATGGGGCTGGATGCCAGAGCTCTGGAGCTCGACGTGAAGCTCTACAAGCCGCTGCTCTACGAGGCTCGAGGACACTTCAAAAGTTCCACAGGGACACGGAGAAGGAAGCTGGGATGTTTGCAACAAGGATCGTCCAGCTCCCCACGGAGGAGCTCTCGCGGCCACACCGGAGGAGCTCTCGCGGTCCGCCAGGGCTCCAGCTTTGATTTCTTGCAAGGCAGCACTTCTTGACGATATTCTTTTGAGACTGCGAGCACCAGCTCGAGGACGTTACTGGCGGATCCTGGTTTTCAGTCTGGACGTGGAGTTCATAGTGCTGCCTCGAGTGAAAGAGCTTCTCCGGGAATGGGTCGAGAAAGGCGGGGGCGGTGTGGTGCAGAGAGCAAACGCGCCCAGAAGATCAAACGCATCCTGATGCAACCCGCCACCGTAAGCATCGATCTCTACTCTAGTTTTTTCCATTTCTAAGTCTTTGTGGCTTTGGCAATAGCGTGCGGCGAGGCTGAGGACTCAAAGAGGGAGATGATGATAGCTACGATCTACCCCTTGTATTCATATGCATACTTTGTAAACCTCGAGGAGTACAAGAGGAAGCACTTGGCGATCCCGCCAAGACTAGCCTCTCGTTTGCCGGGCTCAAGGGCCACGACCGAGAACTTTTTTAGCTGCGATCAAGGCTTGCGGCTGCTGCGCAGTGAAGGGGGAGGCCGTGGAGATCGACTCCCGGCTCGTCAAGCTCGCTTCTCTGAAGAAGGGTATGGCTCACTCCAGCATTTTCCCTCGTCGACATGTACGTGAAATCGGCGACGCGCAGGGAGTTTTCGACTCCATGCAAGATCGCAACGTCATCCATGATCTTTGGCTGCGTCGACAACGGCCAAGACGAGCTCGCTCTGGAGCTCTTCCGGCGCATGGTGCGAGAGATCCACGAGCAAATCCGGGACAAAGAGTCGCCATTTGATGCGTGTCGTGGTCCACATTAGATTCTCTCTCTCGCGTCCGCGGATCGAGTCCAAGTCCGAGAACTTGAACATCACAATACCATTCCCTGGGGATGTGCTTCAGAGATGTTATAGAGCTCCTGGAGTTGCGTTTGTCTAGGCGCATGCAATTGATGGCCATGAGGTATTGCAAGCACTACAGCATGACATTGCAAGACTTGGTGTTGCGCCTTGTAGATTCCACAGATTTCGGTTGCGTCCACAACGATGAAGTGGCTTTGACGTGGCTTGATTATGTGGTTGTCGAGGACAAAAAGAACGCGACCGATGACGTGGAGGAAGTCGAAGACCTCCACGAGGCCGTAAGAGCAGTGATTATATCACAGCAAAGAGCCGAGCTGGAGCACAAAGACGAGGATTATGGATCAAAGGTCACCAGGCTCATACAGGATCATCAAGAGAGCCTATACTTGGTCATGAAGACTCTGCCTGAACATCTTTCAACGCAGTGGGTATCTGCACTGGCCACAGTCGCGGAAGCAGAAATCCTTTTGGCGGCCGGTGATACAGACATATTAAGCACAGCGAAACTGAGGGACAAACTTGCCAAGTACAGCAGATGAGATTTGGCAACCAAGGAGAGCAAGTTTTCCAGAGCTTGTTCCTCACACCGGTCTTGTTGGATGGTGCTCCAAGGGAAGTGGAAGCAGGACCTTCATCGCACCAGCTGCTTTCTCCCGGAGCCTCTACAAGTCGAGTGCAATTCAAAGAGTTGTTCAACTTAAAAGCCGATATTAAATATAATGTGTTTTAACCTAACAAACTACTTTAAGGCCCTTAAGGCTAAGCCATGGTTTATCTCACAAATCAGATGGGATTGTGGCTGCTCCAAATCGAAGGAATCCTTTACTGAAGCCCAGGAAAGGTGGTCTGGCAACCAATCACTACCCTACCATGGTAGCTGCAGAGTGGGAAAGGTGGTGGAACTTACAAAGTTCTTGGGGTCGAAAAACTCTGAGTGCTTGATGGCAGCGTGTTTGATTTCTCTCCAGGGACGAATCCTCAGTCGACTTTGATTAGCAGTCTTAAATTTCATTACGATTTACTTGATTATACTTACTTAATATGCATCAACACAGTTTGCTTATTTGATTTATTCTGATTTGAAGTCTGCTCTTCAATTAGCAGTAACAGTGGTTAGTATATGGCGCCAAGCGCAAGGATCTAGCGCGGGGCAAGAGGATCCACGCGACGGCGGTGGAATGCGGCCTCGATTCTGACCTGTTCGTGGGATCTAGCCTGGTGAGCATGTACTCCAGGTGTGGCATTTTCGCTAGATCGCGAAAGTATGGAAACATCGCCGACGCACAAAGAGTTTTCGACTCCATGCAAGATCACAACGTCATCTCGTGGACGTCCATGATCTTTGGCTGCGTCGACAACAGCCAAGACGAGCTCGCTCTCGAGCTCTTCCGGCGCATGATGGAAGAGAAGCGGTGTCCTCTCGATGCCTGGACTTTCGTGGCGGCTCTCAAGGCGTGCGGGAACTTGGCGGCGCTGGAAACCAGCCAAGAGATCCACGAGCAAATCCGGGACGCTGGACTGGAAAGAGAGGCCTCCATCGCCGCGACGCTGGTCGATTTCTATGGAAGGTGTGGAAGCGTGGATGAAGCTCTCGAGGCATTCCAGCTAAGCTCGCAGGAGGATATGGTGGCCTGGACGGCCTTGGTCGCAGGATATAGCAGGCAGGGAGACACTCCACGAGTTCTGGAGTTCTTCCAGGCGCTGCTAGACAAAGACCTTCGTCCAGACGTGATGATCTTCTCCTCGCTTCTCTCGGCTTGCAGCCACGCCGGCTTGGTCGATCTTGGCAAGCGTTACTTCGAAGAGATGAGCTCAAAGTTTGGGCTGGCTCCCGGGATCCATCACTACCACTGCGTGGTGGATCTTCTCAGCAGAAGTAACAGACTCGAGGAAGCGGTGGCTATGGTGGCGAGGATGCCATTTGAGGCGATGCTGGTAACTTGGACGACCGTGCTCGCAGGGTGTCACAAGAGATTGGCGTTTCAGCGTTTGATTGCTCTGGACAGGAGATTAGACTCGGCCTACGCTCTTATGGCGAACATCTATGGAAGTCTCGGGCTGTGGAAGGAGAGGCAAGAGATCCAAGCGATGAGAACTATGAACGTTTCGTAGATAGTTGTAATTGCAAAGAATCGCGTGAAAGTAGTGTTGTTTCAGCTATATTACTAGGAGGATTTGCGAAAACTCCCAAGAATTAAGCAAAGTTCTTGTCAGTCAATGATGGTAGTCAGCAAGTCAACTTAGGGTGCTGTGCGATCTCGCCAAGCACAGACAAGAGAATGCCGGCGTGGCGTGGCTGATTGGAGTCCCGGACGATCGCTTCCTCGATCCGCTGCCTGCGCTACAAGGATGGCGATCCAGATTACGCCGCTGAGGAAGGTAGGGCTCTAGGCACAGAGATTTCGTGATCCGAGATTCCAGGTGAATTGCGGATCCTTCTTCCCGGGGGCTGGAAGTGATTGGAGCATTGCTGGTTGGATCGGATGCTGCAAAGGCGTGTGCTGTGGCCAGGAAAAGCCTCTGGTCTCATCGAACGATGATGCTACTCGATCCAGCTCCAGCGATGGCATTACGTTCTTCTCTCAGGCCCTACAACCGATCGAGCAATCTTCCTTTTCCGCGAAAGAGTTTTGGGAATCCACAGCGCTTCTTCATTGTCAAGTCGAGCTTGGCCTTTCGCTCTACACATCTTCTGGAACTTCCTCAGGTACTTTTTTTCTCTTATACTTTTCTAACTGTGTGACATTAGATCTTAAGAAGCAGCTGGATGGGAAAATTAGAGACCTTCCCCAGAGTTTCACGCTTCTTCATGTCAAAGTCGAGCTTGGCCTCTCGCTCTACACATCTTCTGGAACTTCCTCAGGTACTTTTTTTCTCTTATACTTTTCTAACTGTGTGACATTAGATCTTAAGAAGCAGCTGGATGGGAAAATTAGAGACCTTCCCCAGAGTTTCACGAGCTCAAGCACTGTATGTATTATGGAAGGATCGTCGAGAAGATTTCTCGTTCGCTCTCAAGCTAACGAAGAGCTACAATCTGTGTTCCCAGATTCAGCTCTTTTCGACTCTTTGGTAAGCTCTCAAACACAAGTTTGTAAGAACTCTGATGAGTTTGCTTTCCAGATAGCACATCCTCCGGTTGGCAAGCTTTTGACGCAGCAAAGCAAGCAGACTGATCTCATTACACTCCTTGTAAGTGGTGCCGGTTTGTTTATCCGCTTCTCATTCTCCTTACATAGCTGCAGACGGAACCTTGCTACACATAGCCACGGTTTCCCTGGACGTGCTATGCTTAGTTTCCAGGAACTCCGCCTTGCACAAAGCGATGAACACAATCACTCGTGCTCTGACGATTCAACTGGAAATCCATTGGTAAAGCTTTGTCGGCAAGGAATACCAGTCTTCAGGTATGACTCGTGAGTAGAGTAGAGAGCCATGCTTACTTACACGGACGACGTAGTTGCGCCCATATCATTTCAAAGTTCCCGCTAGCGTGCATCCTGTAACAGCCATCTTCGATAAGAACCAGCTTGAACGCGACTCTGGTGAGCTTTTATTACTTGCTTGACTCGCTGTCAAAGTGTGTGTTGTTATTGTAGTTGACCTCCGGAGAGCATTGCATTCTCGGCTCGGCTTGCCACTAGAACGTCCACTTTTTCGCGTTGCCAATGCATTAACTACCAGAGGGTCACAGTTCATCTCCAACCGGTTTGGCTGTTTGCGAGGTTCTTGCTCCTGCAACTCGCCAATGGCTCCGCCATCGCCTATGACATGCGCGAGATCGCCCCGGCCGCGGCATCCAAGGTACTTGGAATTTTTTTCTTTCTTTCATTACATTACATTCCATCCACGGAGAACTCCTCTCTTTTTTTCCAGGACATGTACGCAAAGAAGCCATCCTCTAAAGTCGATGGTGCTTCGTCCGCTGGAGTTCCTGGCGAGCTCGCTGGACTCCACCTCGCGTGGCAACACTTTGGAAGGCTGCCCTGGAAATCGCTCTTGGAGCCGGCCATCAAGCTAGCCCGGGATGGATTCGTGGTAACACCTTACCTGGAATTTGAAATTGCTCAGAGTCTCAAGGGGATTCTAGCTCACAGAACGCTTCGAAAGTTCCTCTCGCCGAATGGGAAGCTGGCGAAAGCTGGTGATGTTCTTCGCAACGAGGAGCTGGCCAGGACGCTGGAGCTGATTACCAACGAAGGGCCGGGTGGGCCGAAGGGCCGGCTGTTCTTGGAATGCCTCCTCCATCTTGGGGAGGTGGCACTGGTATCTTTTCTTTTCTTGCTTGTTTTCTCTTTTACTGTCTAGAAATACATTTTTTTAATTTTTAAAGCATTTTTCCTCAGAATAACGCAGAAATATATTTGCCTTTACTACGGAATCCTTTTGTTAGGGTATATTGTTAGGAGAGGACAGAGAGCAGCGAGAATGGGGAGTGATATAGAGAACTTTTATACTCTGGAGGAAGAGCTCGGTCGTGGTGGCCAAGCAATCGTATACAAGATGAAGCGCAAGGTAGATGGCAAGTTTTTCGCATGTAAAACAATCCGAGTGAGTGATTATACAATTGAGGACTCGATCACCGATGACATGCTCCCAGATGGAGGCTTACGAGAAGAAGCCGAGGCAGAGATTGAGGCACTGGTGCATCTCTCAAAGATGCATAGTCCGAGTGGTGGAGCAATGGTACCTGAGCTTGTGGAGGTTTTTAGGGATGAGGATTACTATCATCTCGTCATGGAGCTATGTCAGTGTTCACTAAGAGATGTACTACTTAGAAAAAAGAGGCTTAGTGAGCACGAAGCTGCAATTGTGATCAAGCAAGTGGCCAAGGCAGTCCACAAGATGCACAGGAGGGGTGTCACTCACAGGGACATCAAGCCTGGGAACATCCTTCTTGGGTTTGGGGAAAGCTTATTTGGGAATGTAAAGTTGGCAGACTTTGGAACATCGTCAAGGTTTTCAAAGAAGGGGTCACCACCAGGTATGATCATGAGGGGGATGGTTGGGACAGAGAGGTACAGAGCTCCTGAGATGTCATCTCCTGGCCATGTTTATGACGAGAGGGTTGATGTGTGGAGTGTGGGGATTGTTCTTTATGAGATGTTGTCTGGAAAGTGTGCATTTCCAAGGTTGGCATCGCAGGAAATTGAGAAGAGATTAGGATGTTTGGAGGATTTGCCAATAAGCTCTCTCGATTGGATAGGCATAAGCGACGAAGCTAAAAAACTCATTCTGCATTTGCTCAACATCAACCCTGAGAAGAGGCTGTCCTTGCGGAAAGTGAAGAAGCATCCTTGGGTGGTGAGGAATTTGCCCAGTCCACAACACGAATTGACAATGGAAAAGCTCCAGGATCAAACAAAGGCAGGGAAAATGAGTTTGAAATTGATTTTCCAGCAGTCAGAGCCCGGGAAATGGTGTGTGAAAAGAAAGCGGGAAGAAGAGCATTTAAAAACTATAATGATCGAGCCAAAAAAGATTCGACTGCGATGTATAAATGGAGCATGGCAAACTGTCCACTGAAACATCACTCACACATAATTTTGTAACCAAACTGTACAAACATATAATTTGGATAGAGAGTAAAGAAGTAGGGCTTTCATCAAAGATGAAACTTCTTTGTGTTGTATAATCAGATAAATAGCCAGAATACATTGATGTATCACTAATCTCTTCGGTGACTGCTACTGCCATGAGCAAAGTAGTTTTATTTAATCAGCATAAGTAAACAAAAAAAAGGGGGAAAAACGAAGGCTTTGAAACGGTTCTTCATCAACTGACATTCCAACTGAAGCGCACCACCACCACCAAAATCTCCAAAGTCACCCCCAAAATCTCTCCTCCCACCACCAAAATCTCTCCTAATCACCACCAAACTCAAACTCAAAATCACCACCACAGCCACCACCAGCAGTCGAGCACCACCTCCGCCTGCACAGCTTGCCGAAACCTCCAGTGGCGCTGCACGCCCGAGTGCCTGTTCGCGCCATACTTCCTGCCGGACCAGCCTGAGCGCTTTGCCAACGTTCACAACGTCTTTGGCGTCTCCAACGTGAGGAAGATGCTCAACGAGCTCCTCGTCTACTTCCATGAGGATTGCATCAACACTTTGGCGTACGAGGTGGACATGCGAGTGAAAGATCCAATCTATGGCTGCGTCAGTGTCATCTCCGTGCTCCAGAAAAGGGCGGCAAGAACACAAAACCATAAGTACCTTGCATTGGCGACTCCATGCTCGAGCTCAATGTTTTCTCCTGGAACGCGATGATATCGGCTTATGCAAAGCTTTCGTACCTGGAAGACGCCAACGATAAAATGGCCAGACCAAATAAAACATGTTACTAATTTGGAACGACCAAGAACACTAAAAAATTCTCTAGAGAAACGAACAAGCATTCAGCTCTGATTCAAGCTATCTAAAGTATCACTGGAGCTCTCAAAGCCAGGGAAATTTCTCAAGAATCGAACTGCAGACCCTGTATGTCCCGTGATTCGAACTTGAGACCTTATAAGTCCCGGGATTCGAACTTGAAAGGCCCTATTTGAGAAAATTTTGTACTTTGCATGTGACGAGCAATGGACGAGGCGCTCCTTGGCGAGCGAGGAATCCAAGCTCGCGCGAGCCGATCTCTCATGGATTCCAAGCGACCGAGGATTTTCACTGTTCTTGGCGTGCTTCCTCGCTGGTAAGAATCGTGCTCCTGAAATATCTGTCTGGAATGTGGTCGCAGCTGTTTCTACCATCGCGATCGTGGTTCTTGGAGTCAAGATCATCGATGCGAGGGAGTCTCTGGCGCCATCGCCAATACACTACCTTCAGGATCGAATGGACGACAAAGGAAAAAAACAATTTATCTGCTTTCCTTTTTTTTGCAACTCCCGGGACTTTGGATTGCTTGCTTTCCAGGGCTGGGGCTGCGCATATCGATCCTTGCAGACCATAATGTCGTGGTTTAGGCTGCAGCATTACACTTCTGTGAAAGAACCTTCTCACAGGTGTAATCATCAATGGTCAGCAACTAATGCTTTCTTTGCTTTTTACTTTGCAGAGAGATCCTGGCAACACGTGTAGAAATAGGAGACAAGGAGCCTTCTTTTGTTGGATCTCAAGAATGGGTTCGAGCGATCGAGTTAAGCTTTGTACTAGACAAACTTCTCGGGGTACGTGTTCACTACTCCAAAGCATAACTTCTTTTTTGTTGTTTTCTTGATCTCTCAATGACTTGTTTGTTTCTTTGCAGGTGACTTCGAAGATACTAAGCGTGAGCAGATTTACCGGAAAAATGCCAGGAGCTTGCGGCACATTTCGGCACGCAAGGCACTCCAGTTATGATCGGTACGCTTCAAGCATAGAATATGATCTTTTCTCTTTATAACCAAGGAAGTTAAACACAGGGGGTGGAGTCCTGGCATATACATTACTTGGCGTGGATTACAACGAACTTACTGGCGAGAGCGCTTTTCTTATTCTGGATCCTTACTACACGGGCGGAGAGGACCTCAAGAGCATCCGGAGTGGAGGTTGGTGTAGGCCGTGAGCGACACGGGCCGCGAGTTTTTCTTGCGTTACAAGTTTTACAACCTGCTGCTTCAAGCTGTCTAAAGTTTCAGAAAAAGGTAAGTGCCAGTACGCTCTGGTATTTATAATTCTCATGCATGAGATCTTCGCGCAGGAAATCCGAGTGATCTGAGCCTGAACGCATCAAACACACAAGCATTAAATCTTTTTTGTTATCTGTTGCCGAAGTGAATGGTGGACATCGGAGTTACAAGTACGTGGATCAGCACTGGCTTAAGGTACTCTATATTTTTCTTTCTACGCATTGCACACATGATGTTGAGTGATAGGCGATCCCGGCAGCGAGTGAAGCGCAGCCCGCGCACAATCGAACAGTGAAGATCATCCAGCTATCAACATATCCCTTTTTGCTCGAAGCGCAACTTCACGATGTGTCTCGCAAGAACAACACAAAGGTTGGTGTCGCTTTCTCAGCTTTTAGCTCAGTTTGGAGGAGTGGTTTTTTCCAGAGGATGGAGTCGAGCTCACTCCATCCATCGCCAAGTTTCTAGCGCTCCAGCGCCCATGATTCCAATAACACTGGTGGCAGTGATAAGTTAAATCGCCGCTTGCAAAGGTTGCCTCAAAGTTCTATCAAAACCTTTTCTTTGATGTTTTATAACGGAAGAACTTGTAACGTGTAAGTGAAGTGGTATCAGTGCTTGCTATTAAGAGTTTTCTTTTTCTAGAACTGTAATACTGTAATCAAAAGCATATGTTTTGCAAGTTAAAAAAAAGTTTGCTGCCGCATTCAACCAAGATTCTCTCGCAATATGCTTCCACTATTTTTGTGCGCAAGGGTAGCAATTTGGCAATGGAGGAGCCAATGACGAATGTGATTTTCGATTTGGACGGGACATTGTTAGACACAGGTGGGTTTTCTTTGTTTGCGTGGCTGCTCTGACACCATTGTCCTTGCCTTGTAGAGAGAATTGTGGACGAAGTGTGTGAGGAGTTTTTGCTAGCTAAATATGGCAAACAGTGGGATAGGAGGAACTTGGAAAAACGGCTTGGCAAAAAGCCTCTTCAAGCTGTAGCAGCGATTGTGGAGGATTATGAGCTTCCTTGCACTCCGGAGCAGTTTATGGCTGAAATCGTGGATCTAGTACGTGGAAGGTAGTAAATCTTTTACAGCATCCTTGTTTTCAGAGGTCATTTACAGGTTCTGAAACGCTAAAGCGCTCCCAGGTGCTAATCGTCTTCTCAAACATTTAGTTGCGCACAAGATACCAATTGTGATCGGCTCGAACACTTCTTGGAGTTCTATTGCAGAAAAACTCGCTCCACATTCAGGTAACTTGATCCGGGTAGAAGCGTTTGTTTACATATTACAATTTTTCTCAGGCTGGACTGAAACTTTTCCGGTGATTGTGGCTGTGGATGAGGTCCAAGAACCCAAGCCTTCTCCACAAATGTAAGTGCCACATTTATTTATTTATTTATCCTGGCTTTTGTAAGCAAGAAAATGTTCCCAGATTCTTGGAGGCCGCTACACGACTCAATGCCACTCCAAGCTGCTGCCTTGTCATTGAAGACTCTCCGTAAGTTCAAAAACGTTCAAGTTAGTCCTTGGCATTTTGTTCTGACTATCCGACTCTACAGAAGTGGTATCACGGCAGGCAAAGCCATTTCAAGACTGTAAGTCATCTCATCAAACTTTTCTCAGTCCTGATCGAATGGATTCTCAACAGGGATAGCAAATGCGCTACCAATAGAGCCCTGGTACATCTCTGGACCCGTGATCAGAGGCTTTGGTCGAGGCTCCAAAGTCCTCGGAATTCCCACTGGTACGTAAAACTTCTTGCAAGGCGGGCTTGATCATTTGTTTCCTTCTGTGCAGCGAATCTCCCAACTGGAGCATTCTCCAAGCAACTAGCAGAGCAAGTTTGCGGGATTTATCTAGGCTGGGCGAGGCTTTCGGACAAGGGAGTGTTTAAGATGGTGATGAGCGTCGGCTGGAATCCATATTTCGACAATGCAGAAAAAAACAGTGGTAAAGTGCAAGTTTTACGTTTGTTAGGAAGGAAGCTCAGGTGCTGCTACTACAGGAACCCTGGTTATTGCACGAATTCCCAGAAGATTTTTACGGAGAGGAGCTCCGGCTCGTTGTTGTCGGCTACATTCGGCCCGAGGTAAACAATCCTTATCCATTTCGTTTCAGAAACAATGGTTGTCTCTGTCCAGGCCAATTTCTCGTCGCTAGAGGATCTGATTAACAAGATCCACGAAGATGGACGTATCGCCAAGGCAGCTCTTGACGTGCCACCTTACTCAGCTTTCCAGGAGGACAAATTCTTGCAATAGTAAGTAGTTCATGATCATCAAATCAAAAATAAATAACAGTTCCTTTCCAAAGGAAGAAGAAATCAAACACTTTCTCGCATGTTTTTTATTGCTTCTTAAGATCCAAGCGTTTAAAGCTCTAGCAGAATAAGGATGTTTCAACAAATTGCTGATAGAACCAAGAAATTCTGAAAAGAAATCTAGAGCCGTCATTGTAGAGCTTTTGAGCTCACAAAAGCTCGAAAAGTCAACAGCAGTCCATATTAGTCAAAACAAATCCCATTGACTAACAGCTCCAAGGTAACGTAGAATCTACGGCACCTTCTAGCGGGCACAGGTGTTCTTATGTTTCCATGTGAGTCTCATGGAAAATGCGTCTCAATTTCTCAAAAATGAATACTACAATATGGTTTTCGCTGCTTCTCTTTTCCTTGGTGTCACTGCTAGTCTGAGGACGAGGTTGCGGTTCTTTTGCAGTTTCGATCCAATCTGGAGAGCAGTTTTAAACGACTGGAAGCAGCAAAGTAGCAATCCATGCGTCTGGATTGGAGTAGCGTGCGACAGCTCCAGTTCCTCGGTTAGAGGACTCAATCTCTCCGGCATGAGCTTGCGCGGACAGGAAAATATATATAAGCTTCTTAAACAGTTTCTCGCTTTATATTTTGTAGAAAACGTTTACATCAGTGATGTCGACAAGAAGAGGAGCAAGGAGCCCCAGTGTCAAGCTCGTGAGGCAAGTCACTGGATGGACCAAACGCCCAGCGCCAAAATCGACGAGGATGCATCACAGAAGAGCCATTCATTCGATTGCTAGCTCCTGCAAAACGAATAAAGGATAGAGAAAAGCTTCCAAGAGGAGTACTCGATCGATGGAAGAGAAAATCTCGTGGAGCGCATCAGCGTGCTATGCCAGTGGCAGTGTTTCTTTGTACTAAATTCAAGGGCATCCAGTCTTTTTGGATCTTTCTATCTTTCAAGGATTTTCCTGGGATCAAGCAACATCTTAGAGAGAATCCAGGGATTTTGATCATGTTGGGGAACTCAGTGAGAAAGAACATGGAAAACTCTACCACGTTTCCACAGTAATGTCTAGCGGACCTTGTTTGGAGCCACACAAAATACCAAATCGAATCTTTATCTAGTGTTTTGCTTGGATCGGGAATGGCTTCAACACCAGATTTGAAGCTTCAACGACCTCGGAGGATGGCGGCGCCGCCACTAAGGTTTATAACCATCCAGCTTGCGCATACGAGCACATAATCGCACAGCCAAGTAGAGGCCCTACAATAAACTCGTCAGCATACTTGTGAAAGAGGCGCTCGAGATTCTCGGCATCATTGACTGTATACTTTTTACTGGACATTACTCTCATGGGCAACTGCTTTGCGCTCCTTGCATCCTATCGCGAGTCTAAGAATTAAGTTGAGCGCGTTTGCCATATGAGTAGAAGCTTTCCTTCATAACAAGAACCGAGATACCATTTTTGGGAGCCATGGCTGCGAAATGAGCTTTCAATTGTGCTGTCCTTGGCATACTCATGAGAAGAGGTGCCTCAATAGCCCATGGGATATAAAAGACTTCTGCACACAAGAACCCACAGCCTAGAAGCTCCCATGTGCTGGAATTTAGCATAGCTTGATTGATTCATGTAGTTTTATTATAATATTCTACAAAGTAGATGGTAATTCAAAAGCTCCACCAAAGGTTTCAGCAAAGAATATTACCTTAGTTCACCATAATGTAAAATGATTTATTAATTACCACACATAAGCAGTTTGTTTATATAAAAATTAAATTGTTTTTAATTTACAATAATTGCAATCTAAAATCCTGGGAGGTCTGGTCATAATATTTGCTTAAAAGATCCTTGGCTTTTGGTATGTGCTCAAGATTGGTGATTTTCATTCTAAAGACATTAACTTTAATTAGTAGAGCTTATGCCATGGTTTTTCTACAAACTCCTTACCCCAAAAGATCCTGGAAGTTGCTATACATCTCTATAAGGCTTTTTCTTTCTCATAAGTGACATTAGAAAAGTACAAGAAGGTTTGACATGCAAAAAAAACCTACATATATATGTGATCCTTGAAATGAGGTATAAGCTGTTTATAAACCAATGTAAAATATAGTGTAAGATTATAAGAGGGAATCACATGGGCATTATGGTGAATTGTGGACTTCTTGGGGCTGAACGTAAAAAAGAGATTAAGGGCCATTTTGAGTTATAAAATAGTTGGTTGCAGCCAGCTATTATAATTAACAGATTATAATTTATATGATTATGCAAATAAATAATTAATTATGGATATATGTTAGTTTAGAAATTTTGATTGTTTATTATTATCAGTATCACAAATAAAATATTCAGATATAGACATAATAGCCTTTGCAAAATCTCTTGACTCAAAGCCAAAGTTCCACATAACTATTGAATAGTTTTAACACCATCTATGTCATTTATTCATATTTTATCCCTTACCACCACATAGTAAATATTGATTTTTGCAATGCTTAAAGAAATCTAAGGCTTCTAGATTAATCTGGAACATTTTCACTAATGAGAAAAAATACATTTATATAGCAACTTTTTTTCTATATTTAGTTAGTTATTAGTCATATGTCTCTAAAATTTTAAATTTTTATAAAATATAATTACATATAAATATAAATTAAGAAACTTTTAAATTTCAAAAGAGATAAGTCATGGTATAAATCACTTTTAAAAATTAATAATTGTATAAATCATTGAAGATATAACTTTATATAATATGTAGAGGTAGAATCTGAATAATTTATTAAAAAATTTAGAATTTTTTTATTTAAAATAACTAAGATATTTCAAGATTATTTTCTAAACCATATATAATATTCATTCCTTTAATATCTTTTATAGTTGAACATGTAATTTTTCATTTAATAAGTACTTTGATATTTTTTTTATGAAGGAAGTGCTTATATTGAATTTGCATAAGTTGCAAATAAAAAATATCTTTAGTGAACTTTTTTAATTAAATTATATATAGCTACAATAATAATAGCTTTTGGTTGTAAGATATTAATTTTTCCAAATTAAATCATTAAAAATAAAAAAGTATAAAAAAATAGTAACTAAATTATAAAATTTAATATATTTATAAATTTCAGCTTTATGCTTATAATTAAAAAAGTTAAATTGAAAATTTAAAATAAAATAATTCTCTATCAATATTAATAATAAATAATTAAATAAAAACTAAATATAAGTTTTAATAACATATTATTAATTATAAATTAAGTTAACTTTTTATTAGTTTAATAAAGCCAAAAGTCTCAACATCCAAAAGAGTTATATTTGTGAACAAAAGCCATTAAAATAAACTTTTCTTGAATTTTTTTCTACCATATGATTTTGGGAGTAGTAGTTTCTATTTTAAAAAACTTATATACCATAAACTAAAGTTTTTTATATGTATGTTTCACATAATATGTACTTGCCATATTTTTGTATTTACTGAGGAGTATATTCACTACTAATTGCCACTATAAAAATCAAACCTTAAACCTTTACTGATGGAATTTAAACTCAAAACATGGATGAGTATTTAGGACCATGTCTTAATTAGATTTCTAGATTAGCTTGGGATTGGATTAAAAAATTTTAAGCCTTTATAAGTATGGTTTTAAAGTAAACATAAATCCATATTTTTTTTCTTAAGTATTTATCTATAGTTTTGTTGTTTTCAATACTTATCAGTTTCTTAAAAAAGCAACCTCAAATGAGCTGACACAAAAAGATGAGATAGTTAATAATTGTTTGAGCAATTCTAAACACCATTTCACTATATAACTCTTACAATTTGAGATCAAGTGCTCCGATCAAAGGGGACATTCTAACCATGAAGGTGAAAGTGTAGTTTTGTTTGCTCATGCTAGCAAAGTTTTTCCATGAAGAAAACATGGAGTTTGCCGTGAAACCAGCAAATTGCACAGCTCACTGCCCCACTATCGCATTAGATCCTATCAAGGTTTGCTCAGATCTTTGTCGTCTTGAGCATAATTGTTCTTTGCAGAGCTTCCACTGCAACTGATTGGTGTTCTTCAGAAGGCCAGTATCATTGACGATCTCACTTGTTTATCCCGGACAACACAGGCTGGTGCTCACATCTTCTGTAGCAGAAGGTATTGCCTTAAGTCTCTCCATTCTGTTCTTGCAATCTCGCTGCTTAAATCTCAAACCAAGGTGGCCGAGGGGCTCTTGAAGTGCTTGGAGCTTTTCGATTCTGTCTACGCTTGCCTTGGCTTCACATACGGCTCGACGGTGTAGTACATTGTTCTTGTCAAGTCTTGGTGTGTAAGATCTTGTCTATCTACACAGAGGCTCGAGAGATTTGCGGGAGAAGCACCCTTGTCGGACGCCACACTCGTAAACGTCTTGAATTCTCTTGGCAAACCATGGGAGGTAACAAACACGAAAGAGTCTCGTCATGGACTGCTAATCAATTTCCAACCTATGATTGAAGCTCAACCAATGCCTTGGACGCTCCAAAAATCGAGTTTTACATTGAGGCGCTCGAAGCAAAGCAAGCCTGTGCGTTTCTTACTGTCTCTTTAGCTGGATTTTGTGCTGCCCTCGCGATTCAACCTGGCCTTCTCCACTGCGGAAGAAGCAAGAAGATGGTTTGGCATTGTGATTGGAATGGTTACTCGAGTAAAGAAACTAAAAGGAAGAACAAAAGAAGCTCTAGAGAAAGATTGTGTCAACCAAGTGTTTACATTTATATGATCACTCAAAATCGAGTTCTTCTTTGCGTTCTTTACAACTCAAAAGTGTGACTTATCATCTACTTCCTCTTGGCTCTCGAAGAGCTGGCTTTGTTTCGAGGGGGCAGTACTCTCTTGGTGGGGTTGGCTTCGCTCCCCCTGCTCGCTGGAGGAGCTCTTCTCGTGTAAGGCTTCCTCGGGGGCTGCTCGTCGTCCAATCCATCCGCCAGCCTCTTTGGCCGCTCGCGTTTGCGCTTCCCATCCAATACCACCGGCGTAACTTCAACAAACTTCTTCTCGGGAATCACCTGAGTTGGCTTTGAGACCGGTTGCTTCCTGACCTGGCCAGAGAGAAATACGTGAACAAGAGATGAAAACCAAAGCAAGCCATGGTACCTTCTTTCCGCCTTCTTTTGGAGCCCAAAGAATCCATTCCCCGTTTTTCCAGACAAGGGACGGGCGTAAGTGGCTGATCTTAGCCACACCAATGTCTCCCTCTCCTGTTGAAAGCACAGCGTCTCCCTGATAAGCACGACCACACAGATAATACGATGGTACCTGGGAAAAACAGCGTCACTTGCTTTTGGTTCTCGCTGTTAATACCCTCTACTATTCCTTCCCACCACCTGAAGTTTCGGACAACACAGTGTAAGAGAGACCCATGGAAGAGAAACTTTACAAACCCACCCGTCATTCATCCAAGCATCAACATGATCTCCAACTGAAAAGTTGTTCCTTTTCAGCGGGAGATCAGCCGACGTCACGGGATGAGCCAGCCGGATTTTGGGGGCGTCGTTCATCAAATCGCAAGAGGACACCCATTCTTGCAGCATAGTTTGTCCTGGAAATTTGAGAAATAATTCAGGAAAAGAACAAAGAGAATTTTTTTTTTCTTACCATCTTCATGGAGAAGATCGGTGTAGACAACCTGCACTTTGTCTTTCCGAACTGTCCGAACCTTCCCCGAGAACCAAACTCCGTGAAGTCCGTCTTCGTCCGAAATAACCTGAATGGATTGATTAAGTTGATTAGAATTCCCTTCCCTCGATCGAGAAACCGCAAACAAGCATACGAACCTCAACCATAGCTCCTTGCACAATCTCTTTCCAATGCCGCCTTAGCCCTTCCTCTGTGTTCGAGATTTTGCTGGTTTCAGCATCATCAATCTCCATTGACTCAGCCTTTTCGTCCGTCAAGTCCCCTGGATCTCTGGACGTGTTGTCCTCGGAAGCTTTGCAATGAGCTTCTTCTTCTTCTTCTTCTTCTTCGCCTTCTCCTTCCTCTTCGCCTTCTTCTTCTTGCCTCCCCTTCTTCTTGCCAGCAGTCGGAGGAAGATCGCTCATCGCTTTGATGGCGGAAGCTGCTAGCTGCTCGAGCTCTGTGTCCGCTTCTTCTCCACCTTGCTTCTCCTCCTCCTCCTCACTATTGCTCTGAGTTTCAGTAGCATCCGTGATGACTTGCTGCACGACGACGACATCCGAATCCAGATCCGATATGTTCTTCTGCTTCACACTTTTCTTCCTGCTTTGGTTGGCCGTCGCAGCTTTGGAGGCCTTGCGTTTGATAGCAGGCTTCGCGGCTTTCGTCTTCGCTGGAGGAGCCGGAGATGGTGCTGCCGATGCCGCCTTGCTCTTGCTCGGTTTCTTTGCTCGAGCACTATTGAACGAAGCAGCTTGCCAGATTTTCTCCCATGCACTCCTGCCCAGATTCCCTTCGTGAAAATCCTCCACACTACTTCCTGTGTCATAACTACAGCTTAAGAAACTTAAAAGCTCTATCGAGAACGAGAAGAGTAAACTCACCCGTGGATATGTCCGCGAAGCACAAGCTCATCAAAGTTTCCTCGGGAGCGAGCTCCCGGCTGAGGAGAGACGAGAGAGAATTTAAGAAAGAGGGAAGAAAAGATGAAAGAAACTTACACGATGGAGCCATAGACAATTATCTGCGCACGTAGCTGGACTTGCTGCGCTTCGCTGAAAGGATTGAATCGTCCAATCACCACCTCCGGCGGGACGGGAAGAAATCCGCAACAAGAGGACGGCTCCATCGCGATGAATTAGCAGTCATTGATCGATCGATCGATCGATCGATCGCTCGCTCGCTCGCCACCTCCTCCCTAGGAAATTTCCCTTTCTCTCTTTCCCTTTTGTCCACTACTACGAGAACCTACTGTGTTACCTCGATCGATCCGGCGCGATCGATCACTCAACTGCGGCGATTGGCCGAGGACGGGGCAGCGCCGCCGCGCAAGAATTTGTCCAGCTCCACGAAGGCAATGTAGCCCACCGCCATGAGCGCAGCGGCAGCGGCCACCACCGCCGCCACCAGCGTCGCGGATGCCGCCGCAGCTGCCACCACCGCGCACAAGCCCAGGATTGGCCCTTCGATGTTGGGCGCCATTTCCTCACAAACAAGGGCTCCTCCTCTCCTCCACCTTGTTCTTCATTCTTCTTGAACCCTAGGTAGACCCAGGTAGATAGAAGTAAAAAAGTTCCAGGGCTCTCTCTAGAGAGCGCTTCTTCCTAGAGCTCCGCCATCGATCGTTCGAGATGCTTGCATTGGGATGGAAAGATCTTTCGGCCGCGATGAAAGGGGAAACTTCTAGCTAGCACCGGATATTTCGATCGGCAGGGGCAGCGTCGCGGCATTGGATCGCCGGCAGCAGCATCGCATGAAAGATCTTCGCTGGAAATCTTCGCGATTCTAGAAGTTCCAGGGGGTAGGATCGATCGTCGGAAGAGCTCTAGATGCTTGCGGCCGCGATGACAGATCTAAGCTGGGAAATTTCGAGCTAGCACTGGATATGTCGATCGGCAGGGGGCACAGATGCTTAGATTGCGCCACAGCATCGCGGCATTGGATCGCCGGCAGCAGCATCGCATGGCCGCGGTGAAAGATCTTCGCTGGGAAATTTCGAGCTAGCACTGGATATTTCGGGACATAGATGCTTAGATCGCGCTGCAGCGTCGCCGGGTTGGATCGCCGGCAGCAGCAGCAGCAGGTCCTCAAGGAAGATCTCGCAAGACTGGTGCGATCTTGCGACACTGCTGAGGAGGTGAGGGAAATCCATGCCAAGATCGCGAGCGGCGCCTTTGCCAGGAGCCGATTCCTGGCCAATGTCGTGGTGCAAATGTATGGGCAGTGTGGGAGCGTGGATGATGCGCGGAGGGTGTTTGAGGCCATCCCGGAGCCCAACGTCTTCTCCTGGAACGTGATGCTCCAGAGCTATGTGCTTGCCGGGAGGATCCAGGATGCCCGGGCGATTTTTGAGAGAATGGCTGATCTCAGGGACATTGTGTCGTGGACTACGATGATAAGCGCCTATGCCGACAGTGGCGAGATGGATTCTGTGCGTGATCTCTTCGAGACGATGCCTCAGAGGGATTTGGCTTGCTGGAATGCCGTGCTCACAGCAAATGCCGAGAATGGGGATATGGGTGGAACGAAGCAGTTGTTCCAAAGGATGCCCGAGTGGAACGTCAAGTCGTGGAACATCATGATCTCGAGCTATAGCTCGCATTTGCGGATCGATGAAGCAAGAAAGATCTTCGACAGTATGAGCCAGAGGGACATCGTTTCGTGGACAACGATGGTTCTAGCATATGCCCAGATAGGGGATCACGAGAAATTCCGGGAGATCATCCAATCCATGCCGGAATTCAGCATCGTGTCGTGCAACGCCCTGATAGCCGCTCACGCAGAGGTCGAAGACGTGGCTGGCGCGAAGAAGATCTTCGACGCCATGATCGAGCGCGACTGTTCTTCGTGGAACTCGATGATCTCCGCGTATGCCCAGCTCGGGGATGTGGAAGAGGCCAAGAAGTTCTTGGACGAGATGCCCAAGCACAACTCTCTCTCGTGGGCCGCGCTGTTCCAGGCCTACGCTCACAGCCGGGAACGAATCCAGGAAGCCAAGGTGTTCTTCGACGAGATCCCAGAGGGAAGCGTGGTTATATGGACGTCGATGCTCCAGCTCCTTGCCGAGAGCCGGCGACTGGAAGAAGCCAAGGCGATGTTCGATCGAATGCCTTCGGTGGACGTTGTGGCGAGCACTGCGATGATCTACGCTTACGCAGCCAGCGGCTTCGTGGCGGAATCGAGAGCCCAGTTCGAGCAAATGCCGGTGAGAGACACGGTCGCTTGGAACACGATGCTGTCCGGGTATGCCCACAACGGGTATATGGCTCAAGCCGAGGCATTGTTTGAGCGTCTCCCACAGCCAAGCGCGGTGTCATGGACTTCGATCATTGCCGCAAATGCCCACTCTCGGATCATCGCCAGTGGTAGCAGCAGCAGGAGCTATCCAAGACGAGCTCTCCAGTTCTTCCAGCGGATGCTTCTCCAGGGAGTGGACACGGACGAGCCAACGCTGAGGAACGTCTTGGTGGCGTCCACTCACGTCGGGACGCTGAGCGTAGGACTCGGCTGCTTCAGAGGGATGCTCCATGATCACGGCGTGGATCACTCGCTCTTCCACTACTGCTGCATTGTCAACATCCTGGGACGGGCAGGACAGCTGAGAAACGCGCAGGATCTCGTGGAGGGCATGCCGTTCTCCGCGGACGCTACTGCGTGGGGGATCCTGCTAAGTTGCTGCGCGATTCATGGGGATCTGGAGAGGGCTGCGGTAGCGGCCGAGCGAGTTCTCGAGTTTGACAGGAGAGAGGCTGGAGCGTACGTGTCGCTAGCCAACATTTACTACACTATGCGAGAACAAGAGCAAAGCAGCACAGTGTCGTCATCATAGGGCTTCTTGCGAGTTGCTGGCCGGGTAAGTCTCTCGATTCCGATGCTTGGTTTGCATCTGAAGTTTTGGCTGCATCCTCTTGTGAGTTTCTCTGATGAGTCGATGGTCATGGTTTTGCAGGCTCCAATTGGTGCTCGGCGACGAATCAAGATCCGCCATTGCTGTGGTGGCATGAGGAGTTTTCTAGCTTCCAAGCTGAAGCGGCAGCCAGAAGGTAAGATCCAAGACCATCGTGACTGTTCTTGAAAAAATTGTCTTTTGTAGGTGCTGGAGCTGCAGGAGCTGCGGGAGCTATGAGGGACGAGGACATTATCATCAATGGAAACTTCGACAGTGGATTAGAGGGCTGGAGGGCCTCGTATGGATGCAAAGTTTCGCTCTGTGATCCGAACGCGCTACAAGGGATCCAGCCTCGCGGCGGTGAGTTTGTGGCTGTTGTGTCGGGGAGGACGCAAGGGTGGCAAGGGATTGAGCAGGATATCAGTGAACGGGTTAAGCCAGGCATCAAGTATGAAGTTCTTGCGTTCGTCAGTGTGGCTGGAGTTTCCGAAGCGGATGTTCTTGCTACCGCGAAACTGGAAAAGAAGGATTCTGATACGAAATATATGCAGCTTGGGAGGTAATTGCTCTGATCTTTTCCCTGACAAAGTTTGAGTTTCCATTGCAGAGCAAGAGCTTCAAGAGGCACTTGGACAAGAATACAAGGACCGCTGCTTCTAAACGAAAGTTTTGACAAAGTCTTGGTGTACTTGGAAGGACCGCCTGCTGGAATTGATATTTTAGTCGACAGCGTGAGCATCACCACACAAAGTTCTGGCATAGTGCCTGGGAAACAGGATTACTCGGTGCGCTACTTTTTAGATTTCTTGAGCTCAAACATTGTTTTTTATGCAGGACGTGCCCGACACTTCCCCCAGTGATTCGGTCATAAAGAATGCTTGCTTTTCTCGGGGTTTGCAAGGGTGGTCTGCAAGATCGTGTACACTTACACTGGATGATCCTCATGTCTCCCCCTGCACAGGAGATCACTTTGCAATAGCATCGAATCGAACACAGACATGGCACGGAATCGAGCAAGACGTAACGGGACGCTTGTCTGCGAACATCATGTATGATGTGAGGGCTACTGTTCGCATCCGTGGAGGCCTTTCACGAGCGGAAGTTCTAGCGACTCTGTACATTCAAAAGTCCAACATGCAAGAGCAATACATGACCATTGGAAGGTATGTTTGCAACTTGGTTGGGTTTCGGTGTGCTTATGTTGTCCTTTCCTAGGACAACTGCTTCAGCCGAAAGCTGGTCGAGTTTGCAAGGCTGCTTTACCATCCATAGCATGCCGAAACGAGCTGTGATTTTCCTTGAGGGTCCGGCACCTGGTGTTGATATTCTGGTTGATTCATTCTCTGTGTGTCCAGCAAAGAAACCCGAGCCAAGCCCTCCGCCGTCTTTCCAGGTGATCAGAATACTTAACTGTTTCTTACTGGTGAAAACTTGTTACAGAATCCCATGTTCGGCATCAATATTGTAGAGAACTCGGATCTCCACAAGGGACTGTCGAGCTGGTTTTCAATGGGATCATGCTCCCTTCGTGTTGCAACTGGTGCACCGAAAATTCTTCCACCGTCCGCAAAGCTGTCTCTGGAGTTCCACCCAGAGTTTAGCGGAAACTACATCGTTGCAACAAACAGGAAGTTCGGATGGGAAGGTCCTGCTCAAAAACTCACGGAGAGAATCCAGCTCTTCCTTCCTTACCAAGTCTGTGCCTGGGTGCGCATCGGTGGAAGCAGCCAGTCTCTTGCGAGAGTAAACGTGGCTCTCTCCGTGGACGGGCAATGGATGAGCGGTGGCGAAGTAGATGCAAGCCCGAGCTCCTGGACAGAAGTAGCGGGTTCTTTCCGGCTTGAGAAGAAGCCTTCGGAAGTCATGGTTTACGTTCAGGGTCCTGACGCAGGTGTTGATATCATGGTGGCAAACCTCCGGATTTTTTCAGTGAATCGCAGCGATCAATACGCCGCTCTGAAGAAGCAAGCTGACCAGGTACTAGAAAACTCAACTGGAAGCTTTCAGATCTTATTTCTTTGTTCTCGATACAGGTTAGGAAACGCGACGTGGTGCTTCGAATCAAAAGCGATAAGTCTGGCACTCCTCTACGCCTACAAGTCAAGCAAATATCCTCGAGCTTCGCGCTGGGAGCTTGCATCAACCGCATCAATCTGGAAAACACCAAGTACGTGGACTACTTCCTCAAGACTTTCAACTACACGGTGTTTGAGAACGAGATGAAGTGGGGATGGACAGAGCCCGAGCAGGGAAAGCTCAACTTCAGAGAAGCGGACGAGCTCTGCAAGTTCTGTGCCGATCACAAGCTCCCTGTCCGAGGCCACTGCGTGTTCTGGGAGGTGGAGCACTGCGTCCAAGGCTGGTTGAAGAAACTTAGCAAGGAGAAGCTCCAAGCAGCAGTGGAGAGCCGCATAGAAAAGCTGGT
Source organism: Selaginella moellendorffii (assembly GCF_000143415.4). Taxonomy (NCBI): domain Eukaryota; kingdom Viridiplantae; phylum Streptophyta; class Lycopodiopsida; order Selaginellales; family Selaginellaceae; genus Selaginella; species Selaginella moellendorffii. Next base: position 1,195,275 of record NW_003314303.1, on the reverse strand, counting down.
GTCGCGATACCGGGGCAAGTTCCAGCACTACGACGTGAACAACGAGATGCTACACGGGGATTTCTACAAGAGCAGGCTGGGTGACGAGGTCCACGCCAACATGTTCAAGCAAATCCATCGTCTGGATCCCTTGGCCAGGCTCTTCGTCAATGACTACCACGTCGAAGATGGTCGAGAGGCGAACTCCTCGGCTCGGAGATACGTCCAGCAAATCGACAGTTTGATCGCGCAAGGTGCTCCAGTCGGTGGTATCGGCGTCCAAGGCCATGTCGACGTTCCCGTGGGGCCGATTCTTCGCGGCTCGCTGGACGAGCTCGCGATGCTGGGACTTCCAATCTGGCTCACGGAGGTGGACGTGTGTTCGAGCAACGAGCACGTCCGAGCGGACGACTTGGAGGCTGTGCTGCGCGAAGCGTTTGCTCATCCGGCGGTGGAGGGAGTGGTGCTGTGGGGATTCTGGCAGGGGTGCTGTAGATCAGATGGCCACCTTGTGGAGGTGGATGGGACGCTGAACGAGGCTGGGAAGAGGCTGGAAGCTCTGAGAGGAGAGTGGCGGACGGAGCTCTCTGGCTCCACGGACAAGGAAGGGAAGTTTGCGTTTCGCGGGTACTTTGGAAGCTACAAGGCCTTGGTCGAGAAGAGCGGTGGAAAGAAAGTGGAAGTGAGCTTCGATGTGAGCCAAGATACAAACACCATAGAGTTACGCCTGTGATCGCAAATCCTTGGAGTGCAAAGTTGTGAGCAGTTCGATAAATTCAATAAAAAATAAAAGTTTATACAAAAACTCTAATAACTATGCTTAAACACCTTCTGCTTTGCTGTCTATCAGGTAAGCATTTGTTAAATTTTGATTTTGTGCTGATTTTAAAATTGATGAATTTACAGGTTTGCCAATCTACGTGGAAACCGCTTATTTCAAAGCTCTTCCAGCAATAAGATTCTATACGCAAGCAGCATCATGTTCATGAATTATTCTGGCTTCGCAGAGTTTGATATCGTTTTGAACTTTCATTCCTCAACTATAATAAAATCACGTGACGTCACGATAATCTTCACCAAACACTCTCTTAAACACTCGTTCCATACATCCATGGCTAGAAGGTCTCTCCTGGAATACAGTGTACTTTCAATTCAATATGAAGTGTAATAACTATGCTTAAAACTATTAATTACCGCTGATTTGTTTTAATCTAATGGCATTATAGCTACCAAATAGAACACCACACACACACCACGAATTGCAGAATTTGATATCGTTTTGAACTTTCATTCCTCGACTATATATAATCACATGACGATTATCTTCCCCATCAAACACCCGTTCACAATTATTTTCAACATCAAACACTCGTTCGTGATTATCCTGTTCCATACATCCATGGCTTCTACCAAAGCCTTTGCTGCTTTCTTCATTGCCACCACGCTGCTCTTGGCATTTGCGGAGCCAAGCCTAGGAATCGCAAGCAAAGCCACTTTCTACAACCAATACAAGCGTAAGAACTTAAGCTTTCACGAATTCATCATGCACAGTAACACCTAAAAATGTTTTTCTCTGATCCACCAGCATCAGCTTGCTATGGCTATGGTTCTCTTCCATCAGATTATAGCTTTGCAGCAGCGGCTCCATCTATTTACAGCAATGGAGCCGCTTGCGGACGCTACTACTGCGTGAAATGCACGAGCAATGGCTGCAGGAACAGCAATGTTATCCGCGTGAAGATCGTGGATCTTTGCCCGGGCTGCCCAGGTGCCTTTGATCTCTCCCAGCAGGCATTTGCAAGAATTGCAAACCCAGGTGCCGGTGTCATCAACATCGACTACTACCAGTAAGAATGATAAGGAATCTTTTGTTGGTGATGCTATAATCTCTTAACTATTATAGGTGCTAAGCATTTGGGACGTGATGAAAGGTTTAAGCCGAAGTAAGTACGTATTTCAATGTTGAAAAACTAACCACTCGTATGATATGAATAAGCCTTAATGCAAAACAAAGATTTCATGTCGTGTTCAATTGGATAGACTTGATAATATTGTGGCCATCGTTTTCAATTGACTTACTTGATAATCTTACGGCTCGTGTCTCAGAGAACGGTAAAACCCTTTTCTACGTAAACTTGAACACGACTCTAGAATGGAGAAACGAGATAACTGATCTTGAGGATAAGTCGTGTTGGAAATCTCACGTCCATTACTCAGAGTTGTTTTTGGTGGCCCGCTGTGAAACTTCAAAGTAGAATACATGTCTCTCGAGTATAAAGTCCTCGCACACTCGAGTTACTCGTCTCAAGCAGCCCCAGTTCTTCTTCAAACAGTCTCGCTCATGACTTCTAGCAAAGGATTTGCTGCTCTAGTCATTGTCGCCGCGCTTTTCCTGGCAATCGTGGAGCCAAGCGTGGCCCAGGGAATTTCCAGCAGGGCTACATTCGACACACCTCCATAACTGCATAATATCTTTGTATAGAACATCTCATCCGTAATCAAATCTTGATCAACTTCCTGTCTTGCTCCTCATGCAGCGTCGTCTTGCTTTTCCTCTTCCAGCAGATTTCCTGTTCGCACGTCTGATTGACAAAACTGTTTTTCCAGATCCTGGCACATTCTTTGCACTAGTGGACTTCAGCCATGGATTGCCCATCCTTGACGCTCCCGTCGACTCTGGTTAAAGCTCTCCATGGAAGTTGTCCAAGCATCACATATTCACATCTTAGAGCACACATTAATCCTGAAGACATTTACCGATCACACTATGGTTCCCACAGGTATTTGCTAGTGGCGTTCTGTTTTCAGTATTTGGCATCCTTTCATAGGCAGATTTTGTGGTGGTGGACTACCAACAGCTTGGCTCCACACCTTTGAAGGATTCCATAATCCTTGAATGCGGATGGCATAAGCAGGTGAATGGCATCACCATTTGGAAGCTTGGAAAGATGGACATCTCCAATGGACATTCAAAGGCCACACTCTATAATGCCCATGGCCACTATCTGAATGCACAAGATTCTTCACAAGTCGTCACATCCTCAACTACAAGTCCTTCCCATAAACTGTTGAGTTGAACGAAGATTTTTCATTGCCCAAGATGGAAACTTTTCATTGCAACAGCACTGACATTGAAGTTATCAACCACTTCACGTTTGAGGAACACCTTGCAAACATTGACACTCAGCTGAGGCAACTTCTTTCTCTTCCAGAAAGACTTTGCCATGCAAGATCACTACATACCACGCCATTAAAGCTTGGAAAAGATTTCAAAGCTCTCACGATTGTGTATGGGTAAGAAGGCTAGAATCGAGAACGATTCATCAATCCTCTTGATAAATTATTGTGTATGATTGCTGATCATGATATCAGAGATATTTAGCATGCGTTGTAGTTGACACTGATAACTCCAACAGCTGGGTCTGCAATCCGTGCAAATGCCTCTTGGGAGAGATCAAAAGCACCTGGACAGCCCGGGCAAAGATCCACAATCTGCACTCGGATAGTGTTGCCATTCCTGCAGCCATTTCCAGTGCATCTCACGCAGAAAAAGGTCCCACAAGCTGCGCGATTGTTGAAGACTGCCGGAGACGCCGCTGCGAACAGAAAATCTGCTGGGAGAGGATCAAACCCAAAGCAAGAGGACGCTGCACGAGAAGCAACACAAGAAGTTGAAGATTTTCACGAATGAGAGTTTAGAACTGCAAAAAGCTTACGCTGGTATGGAGGTGTGTAGAACGTAGCCCTGCTGGAAATTCCCTGGGCCACACTTGGCTCCACGAGTGCCAGGAGAAGCACGGCGGCAATGACTAGAGCAGCAAATCCTTTGCTAGAAGCCATGATTTGTGTAGCAAGAACGAGAATGTTTGAAGAAGATATGGAGCTGCTTGAGACGAGTGTATTGAAAACTCGGACTTTATACTCAAGAGCTCGCTGGGACGGGAATGCAACGATTGTTCTACTTTGAAGTTTCACAGCGGAGTTCCTGGGCCACCAAAAAGGACTCTGCGTAATTGACGTGGGATTTTCAACACGTTTTTCCTCAAATCAGTTGTCTCGATTCTCCGTTCTAGAGGCGTGTTCAAGTTTACGTATAAAAGAGTTTGCCGCTCTCTGAGTCACGAGCAATACGATTATCATGAAAGTCTATCCAATTCTAAACGATGAAGAGTTTGGGTGCGAAGTTTTCGTATATCTCACTCTAGAAAACTTGGAGTTGTCACGGGCAAGATTATCGAAGTCTATCCATTTGAAAACGACGTGAAAGACTCTTATCTTTGTTTTCATATAATCCTTATGACATCTGTAGAAGTATTCGTTTTGGCCAACTGTTAATTTATGTTGGTTTATGTTAGTTTGTAAAAGTTTAAGCCCCATTTTCCATTAAGTGAAAATTGCATAAATGGAATTTGTCATATTTGCAAAAGCCTAATAACGTCTGGCTTATTATATCCAAGAAGCATGGTTGAAAACCTGGTAGGCATTAAGAATTGCCATTCCCCAAGTTGTTTGGGACTAACAATCTATGTGAACAATGGCAGTAGACATTCCATCACAATCACAAACACTATAGGTGAGCGTGAAAGCATGGAGATCTTCCTTTCCTCTTGAAGTTCTTAAACTTCATAAGGATATTAAAACTTCAAGGGGCATAATTCAATGAGCTTGTAAAGCTCTTCGTATGGGTAAGATGATGATGGCTTCATCTGAATCCCACACAATCATAGAAAGTTATGGACCTTGGCTTTGCTCATCACTAGTGGACTAACATCTACAGACGGGAAGTCCCTGCATGCTCAGGCTGGGTGTGTGGTGTGGCAAGGGAATTGCCATCGTCTTGGAAATTCTGGATGTCTGCTGTGAATCACCCGAAGAGCATTCTGTGCTGAGGGTGACAACTCAGTGCCATGGAGGCCCGGGCCTGGATTAAGAGTCAAGCCCTAAGATGCGGCACAAGGAGACAGCTGGAAGCAAGTCGATCAACAATCCACAGCGATGTCAATATGATAAGGGCAAGTGCAAGTTACATTGAGAAATTTAAAAGGCTTTCTAAAAATTCATAAGAAATATGTGAAAATCAAAACCATTATTTTAGAAGCATTGGTTTAAAACAAGGGAAAATTGCATACTCTCAAATGTTTATGACAGTGTTACATACCACATCCGTATTCGTGGTCATTTCAAAGCTCTCGCAATTATAAGTGGGAAGGGAAGCTAGAATCGATCAGCCAAAAATGAGATCCTTTGATTTACCAATCCTCTTGATAGATCGTTTATTGTGTATGATCATGGAAACACGTGCGAGTGAGATATCAGAAGGATATCAGAGACATTTAGCATCAGTTGTAGATGATGCTGATAACTCCAACATCTGGGTTTGCAATTCGTGCAAATGCCTCTTGGGAGAGATCAAAGGCGCCTGGACAGCACCCACGATCTGCACTCGGATGGTGTTCCCATCCCTGCAGCCGTTTCCAGTGCATCTCAAGCAGAAGAAGCTCTGAGATTGTTGAAGACTGTCGGAGATGCTGCTAACACTATGAGGAGAAGAGGAGATGCCTCTGCTGAGTGGGCAAAATTCTCAAGTCTGTCTGAATCCTGGAAGAGTCCATAAAAGCTTCCAGGGTGACAGGCTTAGAGCAACCTCTAGAACGTGATCAGGTGGTAGAGAGAGCCCTGCCTTCAGTTCCAACACTGTGACGTGAACAACGACAGGGATTTCTACAAGAGCAGGCTGGGTGACGAGGTTCACGCAACATGTTCAAGCTCTGGATCCACCGGTCAGGCTCTTTGTCAATGACTACCACGTTGAAGATGGTCGAGAGGTGAGCTCCTCAGCTCAGAGACACGTCCAGCAAATTGAGAGTTCAATCGCACAAGGTGAAGAGATATGTGGAAGCTATGATGGACAAGGATAGCTTGAATATATTGTCATAGCTAAATATACATGATCAAGATCTAGCGTACATGAGATGGCACCACGCTCATGTCATAGAAAGCATATATACTTAACACTCTCTTAATCTCAATGACATGAATCCCCTCTGCATCCAATCATTCTCTCATATCCATGACAGGACTCTATTTCCCTCTCAAAACCTTACAACTCTGATACCATGAAGAGATATGCAGAAGTTACAATGGACAAAGATAGACATGATCAAGAAACACACCTCTAGCCTACACCTGGATCAGTGAGGTGGCATTACTGCTATTTAAGCTCACGTCATAGAGAGTGTATATACACAACATAAGGTGCTCCAGTCAGTGGTATCTGAGTCCAAGGTCATGTCTACATTCCCGTGGGGGTAATTCTTTGTGGCTTGCTGAACGTGTCTTCGAGCAATGAGCACGTCCGAGCGGACGACTTGGAGGCTGTGCTGCACGAAGCGTTTGCTCATCCAGCGGTGGAGGGAGTGGTGCTGTGGGGATTCTGGCAGGATGGCCACCTTGTGAATGAAGCTGGGAAGAGGCTGTGGCAGACGGAGCTCTCTGGCTTCACAGACAAGGAAGGGAAGTTTCACACTGGAAGCTACAAGGCCTTGGTCGAGAAGAGTGGTGGAAAGAAAGTGGGAGCTTTGTGAGCCAAGATACAAATAAATCTTTGTACAAGTTCGAATCCTGACAATAAAAAAATTCTAATAACTACCTTTAATTACAGCTTATTTATTTTTAATCTAATGGTTCTGCTCGCATTATTGAAGTTTGGTGTTAATGAATTTACAGGTTACACGGAATTTTATGGCTTTCAAATAAGCTCTTCCAGCAATAAGATTCTATACGCATCCAGCATCATGTTCTAGTCTTGAATTATTCTGGCATCGCAGAATTTGATATCGTTTTGAACTTTCATTCCTCAACTATAATATAATCACATGAGGATTATCTTCATCATCAACCACTCGTTCACGATAAGCTTCAACATCAAACAGTCTCTTGAACACTCGTTCTACTTTCAATTCATTATGAAGTATTCAACTTGAGATAGGTTTGCCAAGGGCTTTGAAATAAGATCTTTTCTTGAATTGCAGAATTTAACTTTTACACATCTAATCACATGACGATTATCTTCCCCATCGCACGATTATTTTCAACATCAAACACTCGTTCGTGATTATCCTGTTCCATACATCCATGGCTTCTACCAAAGCCTTTGCTGCTTTCTTCATTGCCACCACGCTGCTCTTGGCGGAGCCAAGCCTAGGAATCGCAAGCAAAGCCACTTTCTACAACCAATACAAGCGTAAGAACTTATAATAAGCTTTCACGAATTCATCATGCACAATAACAACTAAAAATGTTTTTCTCTGATCCACCAGCATCAGCTTGCTATGGCTATGGTTCTCTTCCATCAGATTATAGCTTTGCAGCAGCGGCTCCATCTATTTACAGCAATGGAGCCGCTTGCGGACGCTACTACTGCGTGAAATGCACGAGCAATGGCTGCAGGAACAGCAATGTTATCCGCGTGAAGATCCTGGATCTTTGCCCGGGCTGCCCAGGTGCCTTTGATCTCTCCCAGCAGGCATTTGCAAGAATTGCAAACCCAGATGCCGGTGTCATCAACATCGACTACTACCAGTAAGAATGATAAAAGAAATCTATGTTGGTGATGTTATAATCTCTCTTACTTATCATAGGTGCTAAGCATTTGGGACGTGATGAGAAGCCGAAGTAAGTACGTATTTCAATGTTGAAAAACTAAACACTAGTATGATATGAATAAGCCTTAATACAAAACAAAGATTTCATGTCGTGTTCAATTGGATAATATTGTGGCTCGTGACGAGCCCAGCACTTCATCGTTTTCAATTGAACAGACTTACTTGATAATCTTACGGCTCGTGTCTCAGAGAACGGTAAAACCCTTTTCTACGTAAACTTGAACACGACTCTAGAATGGAGAAACGAGATAACTGATCTTGAGGACATACGAGATAAGTCGTGTTAGAAATCCCATGTCCATTACTCAGAGTTGTTTTTGGTGGCCCGCTGTGAAACTTCAAAGTAGAATACACGTCTCTCGAGTATAAAGTCCTCGCACACTCGAGTTACTCGTCTCAAGCAGCCCCAGTTCTTCTTCAAACAGTCTCGCTCATGACTTCTAGCAAAGGATTTGCTGCTCTAGTCATTGTCGCCGCGCTTTTCCTGGCACTCGTGGAGCCAAGCGTGGCCCAGGGAATTTCCAGCAGGGCTACATTCGACACACCTCCATAACTACATAAGATCTTTATATAGAAACTTTCATCCGCAATCAAATCTTGATCAACTTCTTGTGTTGCTCCTCATGCAGCGTCGTCTTGCTTTCCTCTTCCAGCAGATTTCCTGTTCGTACATCTGATTGACAAAACTGTTTTTCCAGATCCTGGCACATTCTTTGCACTAGTGGACTTCAGCCATGGATTGCCCATCCTTGACGCTCCCGTCGACTCTGGTTAAAGCAGCAACATCATCTCCATGGAAGCTGCCCAAGCATCACATATTCACATCTCAAAGCACACTTTAATCCTGAAGACATTTGCTAATCACACTATGGTTCCCACAGGCATTTGCCAGTGGCGTTCGGTTTTCAGTATTTGGCCTCCCTTCATAGGCAGATTTTGTGGTGGTGGACTACCAACAGCTTGGCTCCACACCTCTGAAGGATTCCATAATCCTTGAATGCGGATGGCATAAGAAGGTGAATGGCATCACCATTTGGAAGCTTGGAAAGATGAGGCAGTTCCTGGGTAGGGCGAGCACGTTCCCGCCCAGAACAGGCGAGCCGGGCGTTAGCCCGGCAAGCGCCTTCTGGAGGGAACGAGCAAGGCCGTGCCCGGGAACGGCTTTAACGGGCTGTGGCGAGACCATTAATGGACACGTGGAATAACATTATTGGAGGATGAGAGGGTTCTCCAGAATTGGCAGCTGGCAACTAGGTTCTGGAGAACCTGGCAGTTGTCAACCACGTTCTCGCAGAGAACGTGACTCAATCCGACAATTGCCAATGGTCGAATCAAGTTAATGGGCGAGCCACAGCCTGTTAAGGACATCTCTAATGGACATTCAAAGGCCACACTCTACAATGCTCATGGCCACTATCTGAATGCACAAGATTCTCCACAAGTCGTCGCATCCTCAACTACAAGTCCTTCCTGTAAACTGTTGAGTTGAACGAAGATCTTTCATTGCACAAGATGGAAAGTTTTCATTGCAACAGCACTGACATTGAAGTTACCTACCACTTCACGTTTGAGGAACACCTTGCAAACATTGATACTCAGCTGAGGCAACTTCTTTCTCTTCCGGAATCACTTCCAGCATTGCCACCTTCATATTTGCAGTGAAGCTCCCGATCTTTTGTGTCAAGGTCTTGGACTTCGGCTGACGTGGAGAATGTTTTGACAGACTCCCAACCTTTGATGGCACAAGGTGGCTTCTTTCAGTGCGACATCTTTCAGTATTTCTTCCCTTGAAGCCTCGAACTCCACGTCCCAGACTTTGCCATGTAAGATCACTACATACCACGCCATTAAAGCTTGGAAAAGATTTCAAAGCTCTCACGATTGTGTATGGGTAAGAAGGCTAGAATCGAGAACGATTCATCAATCCTCTTGATAAATTATTGTGTATGATTACTGATCATGATATCAGAGATATCTAGCATGCGTTGTAGTTGACACTGATAACTCCAACAGCTGGGTCTGCAATACGTGCAAATGCCTCTTGGGAGAGATCAAAAGCACCTGGACAGCCCGGGCAAAGATCCACGATCTGCACTCGGATGGTGTTGCCATTCCTGCAGCCATTTCCAGTGCATCTCACGCAGAAAAAGGTCCCACAAGCTGCGCGATTGTTGAAGACTGCCGGAGACGCCGCTGCGAACAGAAAATCTGCTGGGAGAGGATCAAACCCAAAGCAAGAGGACGCTGCACGAGAAGCAACACAAGAAGTTGAAGATTTTCACGAATGAGAGTTTAGAACTGCAAAGATCTTACGCTGGTATGGAGGTGTGTAGAACGTAGCCCTGCTGGAAATTCCCTGGGCCACACTTGGCTCCACGAGTGCCAGGAGAAGCGCGGCGGCAATGACTAGAGCAGCAAATCCTTTGCTAGAAGCCATGATTTGTGTAGCAAGAACGAGAATGTTTGAAGAAGATATGGAGCTGCTTGAGACGAGTGTATTGAAAACTCGGACTTTATACTCAAGAGCTCGCTGGGACGGGAATGCAACGAGTGTTGTACTTTGAAGTTTCACAGCGGAGTTCCTGGGCCACCAAAAAGGACTCTGGGTAATTGACGTGGGATTTTCAACACGTTTTTCCTCAAATCAGTTGTCTCGTTTCTCCGTTCTAGAGGCGTGTTCAAGTTTACGTAGAAAAGAGTTTGCCGCTTTCTGAGTCACGAGCAATACGATTATCATGAAAGTCTATCCAATTCTAAACGATGAAGAGTTTGGGTGCGAAGTTTTCTTATATCTCACTTTAGAAAACTTGGAGTCGTCACGGGCCATAAGATTATCGAAGTCTATCCAATTGAAAACGACGTGAACGACTCTTATCTTTGTTTTCATATAATCCTTATGACATATGTAGAAATATTCGTTTTGGCCAACTGTTAATTTATGTTGTTTTATGTTAGTTTGCATAAAAGCTCCTGGTTAGAGGTTCCACGTGGCAGATTTTAGAGCAGCCTAATAGCGTCTGGCTAAGAAGCAAGGTTAGACACACTTCTCCATCTGGTTGAAAACCTGGTAGGCATTAAGAATTGCCATTCTCCAAATTGTTTGGACTAACAATCTATGTGAACAATGGCAATAGACATTCCATCACAATCACAAACACTATAGGTGAGCGTGAAAGCATGGAGATCTTCCTTTCCTCTTGAAGTTCTTATTAAAACTTCAAGGGGCATAATTCAATGAGCTTGCAAAGCTCTTTGTAAGTGGTTTTGAATGGGTAAGATGATGATGGCTTCATAGACAGTACCTCAAAGTCACATGCTGTGTGTGTACCAGAAGGAGTTCCCATATGTGACTCCATAGTTGAGCTGTAGAGAAACAATTGGCCTCGCTTGAGAGGACACTGTTGCGTGGCCATCAAATCAGGGAGTTCTTAATTGCTGAATCCCACACAATCACAGAAAGTTATGGACCTTGGCTTTGCTCATCACTAGTGGACTAACATCTACAGACGGGAAGTCCCTGCATGCTCAGGCTGGGTGTGTGGTGTGGCAAGGGAATTGCCATCGTCTTGGAAATTCTGGATAGAGAATCACCCTAAGAGCATTCTTTGCTGAGGGTGACAACTCAGTGTCATGGAGGCCCGGGCCTGGATTAAGAGTCAAGCCCTAAGATGCGGCACAAGGAGACAGCTGGTCAAGCAAGTTGATCAACAATCCACAGCGATGTCAATATGATAAGGGAAAGTGCAAATTACATTGAGAAATTTAAAAGGCTTTCTTGCAAAATTTAAAAGTTCATAAGAAATATATGAAATTCAAAACCATTATTTTAGAAGCATTGGTTTAAAACAAGGGAAATTTGCATACTGTCAAAACCGTCAACCAGACTTTGCCATGCATGTTTATGACAGTGTTACATACCACATCCGTATTTGTGGTCATTTCAAAGCTCTCGCAATAATATATGGGAAGGGAAGCTAGAATCGATCAGCCAAGAATGAGATCCTTTGATTCACCAATCCTCTTGATAAATCCTTTTATTGTGTATGATCATGGAAGCACGTGCGAGTGAGATATCAGAAGGATATCAGAGACATTTAGCATCCGTTGTAGATGAGGCTGATAACTCCAACATCTGGGTTTGCAATTCGTGCAAATGCCTCTTGGGAGAGATCAAAGGCTCCTGGACAGCACGGCCAAACATCCACGATCTGCACCCGGATGATGTTCCCATCCCTGCAGCCGTTTCCAGTGCATCTCAAGCAGAAGAAGGTCCTGCAAGCTCTGAGATTGTTGAAAACTGTCGGAGATGCTGCTAACACTATGAGGAGAAGAGGAGATGCTTCTGCTGAGTGGGCAAAGTTCTCCAAAGTCTGACCGAATCTTGGAAGAGTCCGTAAAAGCTCCCAGGGTGACAGGCTTAGAGCAACCTCTAGAACGTGATCAGGTGGTACAGAGAGCTCTGCTTTCAGTTCTACAACGTGAACAAGGACAGGGATTTCTACAAGAGCAGGCTGGGTGACGAGGTTCACGCCAACATGTTCAAGCTCTGGATCTACCGGTCTGGCTCTTCGTCAATGACTACCACGTTGAAGATGAGCTCCTCAGCTCAGAAACACGTCCAGAAAATTGAGAGTTCGATCATGCAAGGTGAAGAGATATGTGGAAGCTATGATGTAGCTTGAATATATTGTCATAGCTAAATATACATGATCAAGATCCATGTCATAGAAAGCATATACCCTCTTAATCTCAATGACATGAATCCCCTCTACATCCAATCACTCTCTCATATCCACGACAGGACTCTGTTTCCTACTCAAGAACTTACAACTCTGATACCATGACGAGATACGCAGAAGTTACAATGGACAAAGATAGACATGATCAAGAAACACACCTCTAGCCTACACCTGGATCAGTGAGGTGGCACTACTGCTATTTAAGCTCATGTCATAGACAGTGTATATACTCAACACAAGGTGCTCCAGTCAGTGGTATCTGCGTCCAAGGCCATGTCTACATTCCCGTGGGGGTGATTCTTTGCGGCTTGTTGGACGTGTCTTCGAGCAACGAGCACGTCCGAGTGGACGACTTGGAGGCTGTGCTGCGCGAAGCGTTTGCTCATCCAGAAGTGGAGGGAGTGGTGCTGTGGGGATTCTGGCAGGATGGCCATTGTGAATGAAGCTGGGAAGAGGCTGTGGCAGACGGAGCTCTCTGGTTCCACAGACAAGGAAGGGAAGTTTCACACTGGAAGCTACAAGGCCTTGGTCGAGAAGAGTGGTGGAAAGAAAGTGGAAGTGAGCTTCGATGTGAGCCAAGATACATACAAATCTTTGTACAAAGTTAATAACTACATTTAATTACAGCTTATTTATTTTTAATCTAATGGTTCTGCTCGCATTATTGAAGTTTGGTGTTGATGAATTTACAGGTTACATGGAATTTTACGGCTTTCAAAGTTTTAGTCTTGAATTATTCTGGCATCCCAGAATTTGATATCGTTTTGAACTTTCATTCCTCAACTATAATATAATCACATGAGGATTATCTTCATCATCAAGCACTCGTTCACGATAAGCTTCAACATCAACAGTCTCTTGAACACTCGTTCCATAAATCCATGACTAGAGTGTCCCTCCTGGAATACAATGTACTTTCAATTCATTATGAAGTATTCAACGTTTGCCAAGAATTTTAGGGCTTTGAAATAAGCTCTTTCCTTGAATTGCAGAATTTAACTTTCATCACATGACGATTATCTTCCCGTTCACGATTATTTTCAACATCGAACACTACTTCGCGATTATCCACATCCATGGCTTCTACCAAAGCCCCTTTGCTGCTTTCTTCATTGCCACCACGCTGCTCTTGGCATTTGCGGAGCCAAGCCTAGGAATCGCAAGCAAAGCCACTTTCTACAACCAATACAAGCGTAAGAACTTAAGCTTTCACGAATTCATCATGCACAGTGACACCTAAAAATGTTTTTCTCTGATCCACCAACACCAACTTGCTATGGCTATGGTTCTCTTCCATCAGATTATAGCTTTGCAGCAGCGGCTCCATCTATTTACAGCAATGGAGCCGCTTGCGGACACTACTACTGCGTGAAATGCACGAGCAATGGCTGCAGGAACAGCAATGTTATCCGCGTGAAGATCGTGGATCTTTGCCCGGGCTGCCCGGGTGCCTTTGATCTCTCCCAGCAGGCATTTGCAAGAATTGCAAACCCAGATGCCAGTGTCATCAACATCGAAATCTATGTTGGTGATGTTATAATCTCTCTTACTTATCGTAGGTGCTAAGCATTTGGATAAAAAAGGGGGTTTGCAAATAAGTACGTATTTCTCTGGAAAGAAGCGTTGAAAAACTAAACGCTAGAACTTATGAATATGTGTCATATGGATTATAAAAGAGCCTTTCACGTCGTATTCAATTGGATAGACTTCGATAGTCATAGGGCTCGTGGCACCTTGGAGATGTAAGAAACTTCGCCACCCAAACTCTTCATCGTCTAGAATTGGATAGACTTTCTTTCGTATGGCTCGTGACTCAGAGAACGGCAAAACTCTTTTCTACGTAAACTTGAACACGCCTCTAGAACGAGAAAACGGGACAACTGATCTTGAGGAAAACTGAGATGAGCCGTGAGGAAAACTGAGATGAGTCGTGTTGAAAATCCCACGTCAATCACCCAGAGTCGTTTTTGGTGGTCCAGGAACTCCGCTGTGAAACTTCAAAGTAGAACACTCTTTGCATTCCCGTCCCAGCGATCTCTTGAGTATAAAGTCTGAGTTTTCAATACAAGCATTCTCACTCTTGCTACACGAATCATGGCTTCTAGCAAAGGATTTGCTGCTCTAGTCATTGCCTCCGCACTTCTCCTGGCACTCGTGGTGCCAAGCATGGCCCAGGGAATTTCCAGCAGGGCTACGTTCTATACACCTCCATACCAGCGTAAGATCTTTGCAGTTCTAAACTCTCATTCGTGAAAATCTCGATCAACTTCTCGTGCAGCGTCGGCTTGCTTTGGGTTTAATCCTCTCCCAGCAGATTTTCTGTTCGCAGCGGCGTCTCCGGCAGTCTACAACAATGGCGCAGCTTGCGGGACCTTTTTCTGCGTGAGATGCACTGGAAATGGCTGCAGGAATGGCGACACCATCCGAGTGCAGATCGTGGATCTTTGCCCGGGCTGTCCAGGCGCCTTTGATCTCTCCCAAGAGGCATTTGCACGTATTGCAGACCCAGCTGTTGGAGTTATCAGTGTCAACTACAACGCATGCTAGATATGCTCCAAAGCACTATCGCTGCCCTAAAGAAGAACTACAATGATCCATGATCACAATAAAAGGATTTATCAAGAAGATTGACATCTTGTTATTTCTTTCTCGATTCCAGCCTTCTTACCCATACACAATTGTGAGAGCTTTGAAATCTTTACCAGGCTTTAATGGCGTGGTACGTAGCGAGCTTGCATGGCAAAGTCTGGGACGTGGAGTTCAGAGGCTTCAAGAGAAAAAAATGGCACCATTGCGGTCTCTTTGGAAAGAGAATTTTTACTGTAGTCTAGCGCTTCTTGGTCGAGTATAAATACGCAATGCGTACGCACGCGTTTCTCGACAAGTTCCATGTCGCATTTGCATTTCCTCCATGATGGCTTCTACTGCCAAAGCCTTCGCTGCTCTTGCCATTGCCACCGTAGTGTTCATGGCAGTCCTCGAGCCAAGCCTGGGAATTCTTAGCGCAGCTATGCACCACAAACAGAAAGAGTGTAAGAAGATAACTGGAACTTTTCACTATACCAGTAGGATGATGACCTCTCTCTTTCGTCTCGCAATAGGCCTGCTACGAGAACGGCGATCTTCCATCAGATTTTATGTTTGCAGCGGCATCGCCAGGGATCTATAACATTAAAGCCGCATGTGGACACTTCTACTCCACCAAATGTATTGGTAATGGCTGCTGTCCAGGAGCTTTTGATACCCAGAAGGCATTCGGAAGAATCGCAGGAGTCATCGATATCGACTACTCCGCGTGAGCACTTCGATATTCTTTTCGCTGTCTTGTTTGTGGATCATCCATAACAAAAATAAGTACGAAGTTTGAGTTTTATCATACCTGCCTGAGAATCAAAACCTGAATCATAGCTACCAGTCTCTCAAAATTTGGAACTCTTGGCTATAGCCCGGCGGCTACAGGCGCTTGCAGTGCCCGCATAACTTCCTCCCCCATTTGCTTGCATCCGACGAGTGTCTGTGTACGCAGGAGAAGGAAAAGATGATAAGGAGTTTTGCTTGATCAACGAAGGACGTACCTTTCCCTCGGACACGATGTCCCCCGTTCGGAACCCCCTGTCCAGTGTTGCTAAGACTGCTGCTTCAATGCGTTCCGCGGCCTTTTTCTCGCCCAGGCCGTACTTGAGAAGCATGGCAACGCTGAGAATTTGCGCTAAAGGATTGGCCTTGTTCTGCGAGAAAGTAAATTGGAAATTCTAGCAAAATGAGAGAAAGTACCTGGCCAGCAATATCTGGAGCTGATCCATGAACTGGCTCAAAGAGACCCGGCCCCTGCAACAAACTTAATTCTGTCTTAACATAAGGAAGTCTTAAATTTTTGGAAACAAACCGATTGGCCAATGCTGGCTGATGGAAGCATGCCTATACTACCCGTTAGCATAGACGCTTCATCAGAAAGAATGTCACCAAATATGTTGTTTGTCACAATCGTATCGAACTGCAAATGAAAACAATTAAGATCATAGGACTTGAAAACTAGAACTTTGAGCATTACCTGCTTCGGGTTTCTAATAAGCTGCATTGCAGCATTGTCGACGTACATGTGAGAGAGCTCCACATCGGGATACTCCTTCGCGATCTCTATGACACGCTCTCGCCAAAATTGTGACGCCTACACCAAATGCACCAGTGAGCTACGCATGGCAAATAACATGAAAGTTTACCTCCAGCACGTTAGCCTTGTCGACCGAGCAGAGCTTCCCAGTTCTCTTACGGGCAGTCTCAAAACCAACGCGAGCTATGCGATCAATCTATAAAAAACAAGCTCATCAGAAGAACAAAACTCACAGACGAACCTCGGTTGCCGAATACACTTCCGTATTAAAGCCAGTTCTATCGCCATTTTTGTTGGTGCCGAATCCTTTAGGCTCACCAAAATAGATCCCTGGCCGCGATCCAAAGTAGAAGGTAAGTGCAACAAAGAATATAAAGGAAAGAAAGAAAGAGCTCTACCGCCAGTTAGTTCTCGAACAACCATGACATCCACTCCCTCCGCTACTTCGCGTTTTAAAGTGGAGCTTTCGACCAACTTGACACAAAAGTTGCAAAGAATCGTGAGAGAAGAATCCCATCAACAGCGATTTTACCTGTGAGAACACAGTAGCTGGCCGAAGATTGGCAAAAACTCCGAGACCAGCACGGAGTCCCAGAAGTCCACGCTCGGGCCTCAAATGTGGCTCGTTGTTATCCCATTTATACCTGCAAATCTCCCAAGAGATAGCAAAACGTTATGGCTGGAAAGGATGAAAGAGGAGAGAAAATTTTCTCATTCTTACCCGCCTATAGCCGCAAGGAGCACTGCATCCGAATCCTTGCACGCCACAAGAGTTTCTTCCGGGAGCGGTGTTCCAGCAGCGTCGATCGCAGCGCCTCCAACGAGCTTCGTGGTAAAATGGAAGCTGATACCTGGAACCACAATGCTGGCGCCCACATTTCCTCAAGAAAAGCCACAGCATTACCTTCCTGTGACCCGATGGATCGCATCACATCCAGCGCTACGCTCATAATCTCCGGCCCGATCCCATCGCCCGGAAGAACAGTAATCTTGTAGCTCCTGGACGCGCTCGCTGTGGCGATGCATCGCACAGCCGGCGCGCAGCTCCGCTGCCTCGGCGCCGGAGTGGCGGCGTTGAAGATCGAGCGCGGAGAAGCGAGAGAATGCATGGCCATAGCTAGAACCCTAATTCTGCCACGTGTACGGCCAGATAGCGTTTGGGTATAAATCTCTGCAAGAGCCCTAAAACTCTAGCGATGGCGAGAGGGATCCTCGATCTGGAGAAGCATTTCGCCTTCTATGGCGCCTATCACAGCAACAGGATCAATGTCGGCATCCACGTCGTGTTTGTGTGGCCGATCCTCTTCACGGCGCTCCTTCTAATGGCGCTGGCGTCGCCGAAGCCGCTGATGCCCTTGCCGCTGCCCGCCAGGACGCTGCCGCTCCAGGATTTTATGGTGATCAACTACAGCTTCCTGTTTGCTGGATTCTACGCGCTCTTCTACACGGCGCTAGATAAGCGCGCTGGATCGCTGGCGGCCGCGATGTGCCTGGCGTGTTGGATTGGGGCCAATGCGGCAGCTCAAAAAATGGGATTTTCTCTTGGATGGAAGGTAAGTTCTTCTTCTTTGCTTCTTTCGATCGATTTCCTGGTCTCTATGTTTTTTTTCTTCTCTGGTTGATCCATTGTTTCTTTGAGATTGGATTTAAATTTTTTTTCTTCTCGCTGGGACTTCGATCATCCAACTTTTTTTCGGTTTTGCTTTGGCCAGGTTGCTGCTGGTGGCCAGATTTTTTGCTGGACTGCGCAGTTCATCGGCCATGGAGTGTTTGAGGTGAGCTATTTTGCGTCCATAGCGATGGTTGGTTTTCTAACGATCTTTGCGAAACAATCCAGCGTCGAGCGCCGGCTCTTTTGGATAATCTCGTCCAAGCGCTGCTCATGGCACCATTCTTCGTCTTGCTCTAGGTGAGAGGAGCTTATTTCCTACAGACTTTGCTCACGCATGGCAGGTTTTTTTCAGGTGCTTCATGATGTGTTTGGATACGAGCCTTACCCGGGGTTTTACAAGAATGTTCGGAACAAAGTTGGCGCAGAGATTGCGAAATTCAGGTCAGGGAAATCAAAGAAGGTGTGATCACGTAAGCAAACAAAGGTTCTATCTGCATTGTACAGTCCTGCTTATATAACATTGATGGGATTTGGAAAAACTAGTTTCTGGCCGATGCAAACGGAGAACTTAAGAGCACTGTAAGTCAAGCAATTGACGAAGAAAAATGCTCCTCGGCTTTGCTCTATCATCAAGGAGTTCACACAGGGCTGCTCTCTGATCAAGTGGCTTGGTTTTGACCTTGAGAAGAGATTTGAAGTGTCCAAACTCACCTCGAGCAGCGCTGGACGCAAACTTCTATTTCAAACCGACTTCTCGAGTGTCAAACTCTCGAGTTTCTATAAGAAAATTGCGTTGCTGTGATGATAAGATCCAATGACTATAATCAAACTACCCAATGAGACAATGGTCTCAAAGCTGATGCGAAAACATCCAAATTTTTACGAAAGGAAGTTATCACTAGGGACACTTCACAAGTTCGTGCCAAATTTTCCACAAGATCCTGGACAGCGCATGCAACTGTTTAACCAAGGAGCGTCCCCACAATTTGAAAAACTCGTTTGCAAACAAATCTGATGATCTCGACCAAACAGTTACGTGATCCTCTTCTTTTCTATGATCTTTTCTATGTAGGTCCACAGATGTAAAAGATTGGCACGGGGAAGCTGCATTGCTCACAGCGAGAAAGAAAGAACGGGAGAAAGAGGAAAAGGTCGCCTATCCAAACCCATATTAAATATCAAATCCTCCAAAGTTCTCGTTTCCAAGTTTGCGAAGTTGACGCACGCCAAGAACAAAAACCCCTAGAATCCAAACCCTGTACTCGTGTCCATGGCAGCCACAACATGACACACCGCCAGCCAGCTCTTCGTTCGCATGGCCTGATTCATTGCTCCCTTTTGCCACAACACCAAACAAGAAATACCAAAACCCACAATGACAAAAGTAAAATGCCCAAAGGTGGCATTTTGTGGAGCTGAGGTGCCTCTAAAATAACTCCCTGGGCATACATGGAATGAAAGAGACGGGCGAGGAAACCTTTAAAGGTTGACAGAACAGAAGGGCAAAACCCGTGAATATGCCACCGCATATGCCTTTTCCCCCAGCTCACGAAACAAAGACTCGCTGGTCATGTGAATTTGCGAAGGGGACAGAGGTCGGTGGATGGTCACCATTACCACCTCCACCACCTTTTCCAGACCATGCAATCAATGCTCTTGGCTATGGCTGCACGAAAACTCCATAAAAATGCCCACTCGCGGCAAATCCCTCAACCGCAACGTCCATTGATGGATCGATTAATCCGTCGCCAACGTAATGGTCTTTCGGTCAATTCCGGGATGTAGATGCATTGTCGTCGTCGATCGTAGCGAGGAGCGAGGAGATAGATTTGGAATCAACCACAAGCAACGCGC